>NC_087473.1:616401-924602 GCF_036321535.1 Camelus dromedarius | reverse complement strand
CTCCAGGTTTTCAGTATGATTCCAAGGGCCAATTTGAAGTTCCTGCAGTTTATCACGATAACTGTTTTTGAGTTTTTAACACCCAATATATATGCATGGATTGTAGTATGCAACTGAATAGAAGATTCATCTTCCTAACAAGCAAGTTGAAGGAAGGCTTTCAAGGACTAGTATCTCTCAGTACCTTGCATGTGTAGAGACGTTTGTTCATGAATCACAAAATGAACGGTTTGCAGTAGAAAAATTTACTCCAGTATCTCAGTCTTTATCCAAGTGCCGGAAAGACGTTTCTGCAGTTTTCTGTGTAAAATCGTGTTGGAGATAGTACGTCCTCATATAAATGTGTGGTGTGCAGTTTACTACTGAAAGAAACCTTGTTTTCCCAACAAGATAGGTGAAGGCAGCTTCCAAACACACTTATCTCTCAGAACTTAGCATATGTGGAGGCGTTCATTCATCTCGCACAATGGGATCGCTTTGCAGGAGAATCTTTTACTCTGGATTCTCAGTCTGTTTCCTAGTGCCACTTTAAAGTTCCTGAAATTTTCACTGGAAATCCGAGTTGCTGTTACTACCTCCCGTTATAAATTTAAGGAGTGTAATTTGCAACTGAAAAGAAAATTTTTGTTCCCAACAAGCTAGTTGTATTTCGGCTTTCAAACACACATATCTCAGAAATGTGCATGTTGAAAAACGTTCGTTCATCTAGCACAAAGGGAATGGTTTGCAGTAGAAAATTTCACCCTGGATTCTCAAAATTTTACAAGTGCTGATTTGATGTACCTGCAGTCTTCATTTGAAAACCAAGTTGGTTCTAGTACATCCCCTTATATATGTAAGGAGTGTTGTTTGCAATCTTAATATATCACAGTGTTCCCAAAAATCTAGTTGAATTAAGGATTTAAACTCAATTATCTCTCAGAAATGAGCATGTGTTGATGTTCGTTCATCTAGAAAAATGCGATCTATTTTCATTAGGTACTGTTACTCTTGATTCTCAGGGTTTTCCTATTTTCGTAGTGCTGTCCTTGCATTTTTCACGATAAAACAGTTTTGGAAGTAGTACCTCGCCTTATACAAGTATGGACAAAAATTTCTCAACTGAAAATGTACATTGAGTTCCCAACAAGCTACGTTAAGTACGGTTTACAAACACAAATATCTCTCATAACAGAGAAAGTGGAGAGACGTTTGTTCATCAAGCACCAAGCAACTGGTTAATAGGGCAAAGATTTACACTAGATTCTCTGTATGTTTCCTGGTGCCAGGTACACGATCCTGCAGTTTTCAGCATAAAACTGTGTTCGAGCTAGTACCTACAATTATATATTTATGGATTGCAGCTTGCAAATGAAAAGAATCTTTTTGTTCCCAACAAGCTAGGTGAAGGACGGCTTTCACACACACTTATATCTCAGAACGGAGCATGTGGAGGGACTTTCATTAGTGTAGGAGAAAGTGAAATGTTTGGAGGATTATCTTTTACTCTGGTTTCTCAGTCTGATCCCTAGTGCCAATTTGAATATCCTGTAGTTTCTTCACGAAAATCGAGTTGGAGTTTGTAACTCCCAATATATATGTATGGAGTGTATTGTGCATCTGAAAAGCAATTCTGTGTTCCAAACAAGCTTTATGAAGGACTGCTTTCAAACATATATATATTTGAGAACTGAGCATATGGAGAGAATTTCGTCATCTAGCACAAAAATAACTGTTTGCAGGAGAAACGTATACTCCAGGTTTTCAGTATGATTCCAAGGGCCAATTTGAAGTCCTGCAGTTTAACAGGATAATTGTCCTTGAGCTTTTAACACCCAATATATATGCATGGATTGTAGTTTACAACTGAAAAAAAGATACATCTTCCTTACAAGCCAGGTGAAGGAAGGCTTTCACAGACTGTTATCTCTCAGTACCTTGCATGTTTAGAGACGTTGGTTCATGAATCACAATATGAATGGTTTGCAGTAGAAAAATTTACTCCTGTTTCTCAGTCTTTATTCAAGTGCCGGAAAGACTTTTCTGCAGTTTTCTGTGTAAAACCTTGTTGGAGATAGTACGTCCTCATATAAATGTATGGTGTGTAGTTTACAATTGAAAGAAACCTTGTTTTCCCAACAAGATAGGTGAAGGCAGCTTCCAAACACACTTATCTCTCAGAACTTAGCATATGGGGAGGCGTTCATTCATCTAGCACAATGGGATCGATTTGCAGGAGAAACTTTTTCTCTGGATTCCCAGTCTGTTTCCTAGTGCCACTTTTAAGTTCCTGAAATTTTCACTGGAAATACGAGTTGGTTTTACCACCTCCCATTATAAATTTAAGGAGTGTATTTTGCAACTGAAAAGAAAATTTTTGTTCCCAACAAGCTAGTTGAATTTCGGCTTTCAAACACACATATCTCAGATATGTGCATGTTGAAAGAAGTTCGTTCATCTAGCACAAAGGGAATGGTTTGCAGTGGAAACTTTCACCCTGGGTTCTCAAAATTTTACAAGTGCTGATTTGATGTACCTGCAGTTATCATTTGAAAACCAAGTTGGATCTAGTACAACCCCTTGTATATTTAAGGAGTGTTGTTTGCAATCTTAATATATCACTGTGTTCCCAACAATCTAGTTGAATTAAGGCTTTAAACTCAATTATCTCTCAGAAATGAGCATGTGGTGATGTTCTTTCATTTAGAAAAATGCGATCGATTTTCAGTAGGAACTGTTACTCTTGATTCTCAGTGTTTTTCCTAGTTCCGTAGTGCTATTCTTGCATTTTTCACAATAAAACTGTTTTGGAGCTAGTACCTCCCCTTATACATGTATGGACAAATATTTCTCAACTGAAAATGTACATTGAGTTCCCAACAAGCTATGTTAAGTACGGTTTACAAACACAAATATCTCTCATATCTGAGAAAGTGGAGAGACGTTTGTTCATGAAGCACCAAGCAACTGGTTTATAGGGCAAAGTTTTACACTAGATTCTCTGTATGTTTCCTAGTGCCAGGTCCACGATCCTGCAGTTTTCAGCATAAAACTTAGTTCGAGCTAGTACCTACAATTATATATGTATGGATTGTAGTTTGCAAATGAAAAGAATCATTTTGTTCCCATCAAGCTAGGTGAAGGTCGGCTTTCACACACACTTAAATCTCAGAACGATGCATGTTGAGGGACTTTCATTAGTGTAGGAGAAAGTGAAATGTTTGGAGGATTAACTTTTACTCTGGTTTCTCAGTCTGATTCCTAGTGCCAGTTTGAATTTCCTGTAGTTTCTTCACGAAAATCGAGTTGGAGATTGTAACTCCCAATATATATGTATGGAGTGAAGTTTGCAACTGAAAAGCATTTCTGTGTTCCAAACAAGCTATATGAAAGATGCTTTCAACCATATTTTTATCTGAGAACTGAGCATATGGAGAGAAGTTCGTCATCTAGCACAAAAGGAACTGTTTGCAGGAGAAACATATACTCTGCTTTCTCAGTCTGTTTCCTAGTGCCTATTTGAATTTCCTGCTGTTTTTACAAAAAAATGCTGGAACTACTACCTCCCCATATATATTTAAGGAGCGTATTTTGCAACTGAAAAGTAACTTTGTGTTCCCAAAAAAGTTCCTTGAAGGACGTCTTTCACACACAGTAATCTCTCCGAACGGAACAAGTGGAGAGACGATCGTTCAGCTAGATTAAAGGGAAAGGTTTGCACGAGAAATTTTACTCTTGTTCCTCAGTCTGTTTCCTAGAGCCGGTTTGAACTTCCTGCAGTCTTCAGTGTTAAAGTGAGTTGGAGCTTGTTCCTCCCCTTATATATGTATGGAATGTAGATTGCTACTGAAAAGAAGCTTTGTGATCCCTGCAAGCTAGGTGAAGGACGTCTTTCACGCACATTTATCTCTCAGAACTGAGCTTGTGGAGAGACCTTCATTAATCTAGCACAAACGGAACCGTTTGTAGTGGAATTTTTACCCTGATTTCTCAGTCTTTTTATAATAGACGGTTTAAAGTTCCTGCAGATTACTGGAAAACCGAGTTTTAGCTATTCCCTCCCCGTATATATTTAAGGAGTGTAGTTTGCAACCATAAGGAATATTTGTGTTCCCTACAAGCTACGTGATGTATGGCTTTAAAAACACTTACCAGTCAGAACTGAGCAAGAGGAGAGTAGTACGTTCATGAAGCACAAAATGATTGGTTTGCAGCAGTATCTTTTACTCTGCTTTCTCAGATTGTTTCCTATGCCACTTTGAAGTTCCTTCAGTTTTCAGTGTAAAACCGATTTGGATTTCTTACCTCCCCATATATATGTAAGGATGTAAATTTGAAATTGAAATGGTACTTTATGTTAACTACCAGCAAGGCAAAGTAAGGCTTACAAACACACTTACCTCTCAGAACCAAGAATGTGGAGAGACTTTCATTTATCTAGGAGAAAGTGAACGGGTTGCAAGAGAAACATTTTCTCCAGGTTTTCATTATGATTCCAAGGGCCAAATTGAAGTTCCTGCAGTTTATCACGATAATTGTTTTTGAGCTTTTAACAAACAATATATATGCATGGATTGTAGTTTGCAACTGAAAAGAAGATTCATCTTCCTAACAAGCTAGGTGAAGGAAGGCTTTAACAGACTGGTATCTCTCAGTAACTTGCATGTGTAGAGACGTTGGTACATGAATCACAAAATGAACGGTTTGCAGGAGAAAATATTACTCCAGTTTCTCAGTCTTTATCAAAGTGCCGGAAAGAAGTTTCTGCTGTTTTCTGTGTAAAACCGTGTTGGAACTAGTACGTCCTCATATAAATGTATGGTGTGTAGTTTACAACTAAAAGAAACCTTGTTTTCCCAATAAGATAGGGGAAGGCAGCTTCCAAACACACTTATCTCTCAGAACTGAGCATGTGTGGAGGCGTTCATTCATCTAGCTCAATGGGATCGCTTTGCAGGAGAAATTTTACTCTGGATTCTCAGGTTGTTTCCTAGTGCCACTTTTAAGTTCCTGAAGTTTTCAATGGAAATCCGAGTTGTTGTTACTAGTTCCCGTTATAAATTTAAGGATTGTAATTTGCAACTGAAAAGAAAATTTTTGTTCCCAAAAAGCTAGTTGAATTTCGGCTTTCAAACACACATATCTCAGAAATGTGCATGTTGAAAAACGTTCGTTCATCTAGCACAAAGGGAATGGTTTGCAGTAGAAACTTTCACCCTGGATTCTCAAAATTTTTACAAGTGCTGATTTGATATACCTGCAGTCTTCATTTGAAAACCAAGTTGGTTCTAGTACATCCCCTTATATATGTAAGGAGTGTTGTTTGCAATCTTAATATATCACAGTTTTCCCAAAAATCTAGTTGAATTAAGGATTTAAACTCAATTATCTATCAGAAATGAGCATGTGGTGATGTTCGTTCTTCTAGAAAATGCGATCGATTTTCATTAGGAACTGTTACTCTTGATTCTCAGGGTTTTCCTATTTTCGTAGTGATGTCCTTGCATTTTTCACGATAAAACAGTTTTGGAAGTAGTACCTCGCCTTATACATGTATGGACAAAAATGTTTCAACTGAAAATTTACATTGAGTTCCCAACAAGCTACGTTAAGTACGGTTTACAAACACAAATATCTCTCATATCTGAGAAAGTGGAGAGACGTTTGTTCATGTAGCACCAAGCAACTGGTTTATAGGGCAAAGTTTTACACTAGATTCTCTGTATGTTTCCTAGTGCGAGGTCCACGATCCTGCAGTTTTCAGCATAAAACTGAGTTCGAGCTAGTACCTAAAATTATATATGTATGGATTGTAGCTTGCAAATGAAAAGAATCATTTTGTTCCCAACAAGCTAGGTGAAGGACGGCTTTCACACACACATAAATCTCAGATCGGAGCATGTGGAGGGAAGTTCATTAGTGTAGGAGAAAGTGAAATGTTTGGAGGATTATCTTTTACTCTGGTTTCTCAGTCTGATCCCTAGTGCCAATTTGAATATCCTGTAGTTTCTTCACGAAAATCGAGTTGGAGTTTGTAACTCCCAATATATATGTATGGAGTGTATTGTGCAACTGAAAAGCAATTCTGTGTTCCAAACAAGCTTTATGAAGGACTGCTTTCAAACATATATATATTTGAGAACTGAGCATATGGAGAGAATTTCATCATCTAGCACAAAAGGAACTTTTTGCAGGAGAAAGGTATACTCCAGGTTTTCAGTATGTTTCCAAGGGCCAATTTGATGTTCTTACAGTTTAACACGATAATTGTTCTTGAGCTTTTAACACCCAATATATATGCATGGATTGTAGTTTGCAACTGAAAAAAAGATACATCTTCCTTACAATCCAGGTGAGGGAAGGCTTTCACAGACTGGTATCTCTCAGTACTTTGCATGTTTAGAGACGTTTTTTCATGAATCACAATATGAACGGTTTGCAGTAGAAAAATTTACTCCAGTTTCTCAGTCTTTATTCAAGTGCCGGAAAGACGTTTCTGCAGTTTTCTGTGTAAAACCGTGTTGGAGATAGTACGTCCTCATATAAATGTATGGTGTGTAGTTTACAACTGAAAGAAACCTTGTTTTCAGAACAAGATAGTTGAAGGCAGCTTCCAAACACACTTATCTCTCAGAACATAGCATATGTGGAGGCGTTCATTCATCTAGCACAATGGGATCGATTTGCAGGAGAAACTTTTTCTCTGGATTCTCAGTCTGTTTCCTAGTGCCTATTTGAATTTCCTGCTGTTTTTACAAAAAAATGCTGGAACTACTACCTCCCCATATATATTTAAGGAGCGTATTTTGCAACTGAAAAGTAACTTTGTGTTCCCAAAAAAGTTCCTTGAAGGACGTCTTTCACACACAATAATCTCTCCGAACGGAGCAAGTGGAGAGACGGTCTTTCAGCTAGATCAAAGGGAACGGTTTGCAGGAGAAATTTTACTCTTGTTCCTCAGTCTGTTTCCTAGAGCCGGTTTGAACTTCCTGCAGTCTTCACTGTTAAAGTGAGTTGGAGCTTGTTCCTCCCCATATATATGTATGGAATGTAGATTGCTACTGAAAAGAAGCTTTGTGATCCCTGCAAGCTAGGTGAAGGACGGCTTTCACGCACATTTATCTCTCAGAACTGAGCTTGTGGAGAGACCTTCATTAATCTAGCACAAATGGAACGGTTTGTAGTGGAATTTTTACCCTGATTTCTCAGTCTTTTTATAATAGACGGTTTTAAGTTCCTGCAGATTACTGGAAAACCGAGTTTTAGCTATTACCTCCCCGTATATATTTAAGGAGTGTAGTTTGCAACCATAAGGAATATTTGTGTTCCCTACAAGCTACGTGATGTATGGCTTTAAAAACACTTACCAGTCAGAACTGAGCAAGAGGAGAGTAGTACGTTCATGAAGCACAAAATGATTGGTTTGCAGCAGTATCTTTTACTCTGCTTTCACAGATTGTTTCCTATGCCACTTTGAAGTTCCTTCAGGTTTCAGTGTAAAACCGATTTGGATTTCTTACCTCCCCATATATACGTAAGGATGTAAATTTGAAATTGAAATGGTACTTTATGTTAACTACCAGCAAGGCAAAGTAAGGCTTACAAACACACTTACCTCTCAGAACCAAGAATGTGGAGAGACTTTCATTTATCTATGAGAAAGTGAACGGGTTGCAAGAGAAACATTTACTCCAGGTTTTCATTATGATTCCAAGGGCCAATTTGAAGTTCCTGCAGTTTATCACGATAATTGTTTTTGAGCTTTTAACACCCAATATATATGCATGGATTGTAGTTTGCAACTGAAAAGAAGATTCATCTTCCGAACAAGCTAGGTGAAAGAAGGCTTTCACAGACTGGTATCTCTCAGTACATTGAATGTTTAGAGACGTTGGTACATGAATCACAAAATGAACGGTTTGCAGGAGAAAATATTACTCCAGTTTCTCAGTCTTTATTAAAGTGCCGGAAAGAAGTTTCTGCTGTTTTCTGTGTAAAACCGTGTTGGAGCTAGTACGTCCACATATAAACGTATGGTGTGTAGTTTACAACTGAAAGAAACCTTGTTTTCCCAACAAAATAGGGGAAGGCAGCTTTCAAACACACTTATCTCTCAGAACTGAGCATGTGTGGAGGCGTTCATTCATCTAGCACAATGGGATCGCTTTGCAGGAGAAATTTTACTCTGGATTCTCAGGTTGTTTCCTAGTGCCACTTTTAAGATCCTGAAATTTTCACTGGAAATCCGAGTTGGTTTTACCACCTCCCGTTATATATGTAAGGAGTGTATATTGCAACTGAAAAGAAAATTTTTGTTCCCAACAATCTAGTTGAATTTCGGCTTTCAAACACACATATCTCAGAAATGTGCATGTTGAAAGACGTTCGTTCATCTAGCACAAAGGGAATGGTTTGCAGTGGAAACTTTCACCCTGATTTCTCAAAATTTTAACAAGTGCTGATTTCATGTACCTGCAGTTTTCATTTGAAAACCAAGTTGGCTCTAGTACATCCCCTTATATATGTAAGGAGTGTTGTTTGAAATCTTAATATATCACTGTGTTCCCAACAATCTAGTTGAATTAAGGCTTTAAACTCAATTATCTCTCAGAAATGAGCATGTGGTGATGTTCTTTCATTTAGAAAAATGCGATCGATTTTCAGTAGGAACTGTTATTCTTGATTCTCAGGGTTTTTCCTAGTTCCGTAGTGCTATTCTTGCATTTTTCACAATAAAACAGTTTTGGAGCTAGTACCTCCCCTTATACATGTATGGACAAAAATTTCTCAACTGAAAATGTACATTGAGTTCCCAACAAGCTATGTTAAGTACGGTTTACAAACACAAATATCTCTCATATCTGAGAAAGTGGAGAGACGTTTGTTCATCTAGCACCAAGCAACTGGTATATAGGGCAAAGTTTTACACTAGATTTTCTGCATGTTTCCTAGTGCGAGGTCCACGATCCTGCAGTTTTCAGCATAAAACTGAGTTCGAGCTAGTACCTACAATTATATATGTATGGACTGTAGCTTGCAAATGAAAAGAATCATTTTGTTCCCAACAAGCTAGGTGAAGGAAGGCTTTCACACACACTTAAATCTCAGAACGGAGCATGTGGAGGGACGTTCATTAGTGTAGGAGAAAGTGAAATGTTTGGAGGATTATCTTTTACTCTGGTTTCTCAGTCTGATCCCTAGTGCCAATTTGAATATCCTGTAGTTTCTTCACGAAAATCGAGTTGGAGTTTGTAACTCCCAATATATATGTATGGAGTGTATTGTGCAACTGAAAAGCAATTCTGTGTTCCAAACAAGCTTTATGAAGGACTGCTTTCAAACATATATATATTTGAGAACTGAGCATATGGAGAGAATTTCATCATCTAGCACAAAAGGAAATGTTTGCAGGAGAAACGTATACTCCAGGTTTTCAGTATGATTCCTAGGGCCAATTTGAAGTTCCTACAGTTTAACACGATAATAGTTCTTGAGCTTTTAACACCCAATATATATGCATGGATTGTAGTTTGCAACTGAAAAAAAGATACATCTTCCTAACAAGCCAGGTGAAGGAAGGCTTTCACAGACTGGTATCTCTCAGTACCTTGCATGTTTAGAGACGTTGGTTCATGAATCACAATATGAACGGTTTGCAGTAGAAAAATTTACTCCAGTTTCTCAGTCTTTATTCAAGTGCCAGAAAGACGTTTCTGCAGTTTTATGTGTTAAACCGAGTTGGAGATAGTACGTCCTCATATAAATGTATGGTGTGTAGTATACAACTGAAAGAAACCTTGTTTTCACAACAAGATAGGTGAAGGCAGCTTCCAAACACACTTATCTCTCAGAACTTAGCATATGGGGAGGCGTTCATTCATCTAGCACAATGGGATCGATTTGCAGGAGAAACTTTTTCTCTGGATTCTCAGTTTGTTTCCTAGTGCCACTTTTAAGTTCCTGAAGTTTTCACTGGAAATCCGAGTTGGTGTTACTACTTCCCGTTATAAATTTAAGGAGTGTAATTTGCAACTGAAAAGAAAATTTATGTTCCCAACCAGCTAGTTGAATTTCGGCTTTCAAACACACATATCTCAGAAATGTGCATGTTGATAGAATTTCGTTCATCTACCACAAAGGGAATGGTTTGCAGTGGAAACTTTCACCCTGGTTTCCCAAATTTTTACAAGTGCTGATTTGATGTACCTGCAGTTTTCATTTGAAAACCAAGTTGTATATACTACATCCCCTTATATATGTAAGGAGTGTTGTTTGCAATCTTAATATATCACTGTGTTCCCAACAATCTAGTTGAATTAAGGCTTTAAACTCAATTATCTCTCAGAAATGAGCATGTGGTGATGTTCGTTCATCTAGAAAAATGCGATCGATTTTCAGTAGGAACTGTTACTCTTGATTCTCAGGGTTTTTCCTAGTTCCGTAGTGCTGTTCTTGCATTTTTCACAATAAAACAGTTTTGGAGCTATTACCTCCCCTTATACATGTATGGACAAAAATTTGTCAACTGAAAATGTACATTGAATTCACAACAAGCTATGTTAACTACGGTTTACAAACACAAATATCTCTCATAACTGAGAAAGTTTAGAGACGTTTGTTCATCTAGCACCAAGCAACTGGTTTATAGGGCAAAGTTTTACACTAGATTCTCTGTATGTTTCCTAGTGCCAGGTCCACGATCCTGCAGTTTTCAGCATAAAACTGAGTTCGAGCTATTATCTACAAATATATATGTATGGATTGTAGCTTGCAACTGAAAAGAATCTTTTTGTTCCCAACAAGTTAGGTGAAGGACCGCTTTCACACACACTTAAATCTCAGAACAGAGCATGTGGAGGGACTTTCATTAGTGTAGGAGAAATTGAAATGTTTGAAGGTTTATCTTTTACTCTGGTTTCTCAGTCTGATTCCTAGTGCCAATTTGAATTTCCTGTAGTTTCTTCACGAAAATCGAGTTGGAGATTGTAACTCCCTATATATATGTATGCAATGTAGTTTGCAACTGAAAAGCAATTATGTGTTCCAAACAAGCTATATGAATGACTGCTTTCAACCATATTTTTATCTGAGAACTGATCATATGGAGAGAAGTTCGTCATCTAACACAAAAGGAACTGTTTGCAGGAGAAACATATACTCTGCTTTCTCAGTCTGTTTCCTAGTGCCTATTTGAAGTTCCTGCTGTTTTTACAGAAAAACTGCTGGAACTACTACCTCCCCATATATATTTAAGGAGCGTAGTTTGCAACTGGAAAGTAATTTTGTGTTCCCAAAAAGTTCCTTGAAGGACGTCTTTCAAACACAATAATCTCTCTGAACGGAGCAAGTGGAGAGACGATCGTTCAGCTAGAACAAAGGGAACGGTTTGCAGGAGAAATTTTACTCTTGTCACTAAGTCTGTTTCCTAGAGCCGGTTTGAATTTCCTGCAGTCTTCACTGTTAAAGTGAGTTGGAGCTTGTTCCTCCCCATATATATGTATGGAGTGTAGATTGCTACTGTAAAGAAGCTTTGTGATCCCTGCAAGCTAGGTGAAGGACGGCATTCACGCACATTAATCTCTCAGAACTGAGCTTGTGGAGAGACCTTCATTAATCTAACAGAAAGGGAACGGTTTGTAGTGGAATTTTTACCCTGAATTCTCATTCTTTTTATAATAGACGGTTTAAAGTTCCTGCAGATTACTGGAAAACCGAGTTTTAGCTATTACCTCCCCATATATATATAAGGAGTGTAGTTTGCAACCATAAGGAATATTTGTGTTCCCTACAAGCTACGTGATGTATGTCTTTAAACACACTTATCAGTCAAAACTGAGCAAGAGGGGAGAAATTCGTTCATGAAGCACAAAATGATTGGTTTGCAGCAGTTTCTTTTACTCTGCTTTCTCATATTTTTTCCTATGCCACTTTGAAGTTCCTTAAGTTTTCAGTGTAAAACCGATTTGGATTTCTTAACTCCCCATATAAATGTACGGATTTATGTTTGAAACTGAAATGGTACTTTATGTTAACTACCAGCAAGGCAAAGTAAGGCTTACAAACACACTTACCTCTCAGAACCAAGAATGTGAAGAGACTTTCATTTATCTATGAGAAAGTGAACGGGTTGCAAGAGAAATATTTACACCAGGTTTTCAGTACGATTCCAAGGGCCAATTTGAAGTTCCTTCAGTTTAACACGATATTTGTTTTTGAGCTTTTAAAACACAATATATATGCATGGATTGTAGTTTGCAACTGAAAAGAAGATTCATCTTCCTAACAAGCTAGGTGAAGGAAGGCTTTCACAGACTGGTATCTCTCAGTACCTTGCATGTGTAAAGACGTTGGTTCATGAATCACAATATGAACGGTTTGCAGGAGAAAATTTTACTCCAGTTTTTCAGTTTTTATCAAAGTGACGGAAAGACGTTTCTGCAGTTTTCTGTGTTAAACCGTTTTGGAGCTAGTACGTCCTCATATAAATGTATGGTGTGTAGTTTACAACTGAAAGAAACCTTGTTTTCCCAACAAGATAGGTGAAGGCAGCTTCCAAACACACTTATCTCTCAGAACTGAGCATGTGGGGAGGCGTTCATTCATCTAGCTCAATGGGATCGCTTTGCAGGGGAATTTTTACTCTGGATTCTCAGTTTGTTTATTAGTGCCACTTTTAAGTTCCTGAAGTTTTCACTGGAAATCCGAGTTGCTGTTACTACTTCCCGTTATAAATTTAAGGAGTGTAATTTGCAACTGAAAAGAAAATTTTTGTTCCCAACAAGCTAGTTGAATTTCGGCTTTCAAACACACATATCTCAGAAATGTGCATGTTGAAAGACGTTCGTTCATCTAGCACAAAGGGAATGGTTTGCAGTGCAAACTTTCACCCTGGTTTCTCAAAATTTTACAAGTGCTGATTTGATGTACCTGCAGTTTTCATTTGAAAACCAATTTGGTTCAAGTACATCCCTTATATATGTAAGGAGTTTTGTTTGCAATCTTAATATATCACTCTGTTCCCAACAATCTGGTTGAATTAAGGCTTTAAACTTAATTATCTCTCAGAAATGTGCATGTGGTGATGTTCGTTCATCTAGAAATATGCGGTCGATTTTCAGTAGGAACTGTTACTCTTGATTCTCATTTTTTTTCCAATTTCCGTAGTGCTTTACTTGCATTTTTCACGATAAAACAGTTTTGGAAATATTACCTCACCTTATACATGTATGGACAGAAATTTTTCAACTGAAAATGTACATTGAGTTCCCAACAAGCTATGTTAAGTACGGTTTACAAACACAAATATCTCCCATAACTGAGAAAGTGTAGAGACGTTTGTTCATCAAGCACCAAACAACTGGTTTATAGGGCAAAGATTTACACTAGATTCTCTGTATGTTTCCTAGTGCCAGGTACACGATCCTGCAGTTTTCAGCATAAAACTGAGTTCGAGCTAGTACCTACAATTATATATGTATGGATTGTAGCTTGCAACTGAAAACTATCTTTTTGTTCCAAACAAGCTAGGTGAAGGACGGCTTTCACACACACTTATATCTCAGAACGGAGCATGTGGCGGGACTTTCATTAGTGTAGGAGAAAGTGAAATGTTTGGAGGATTACCTTTTACTCTGGTTTCTCAGTCTGATTTCTAGTGCCAATTTGAATTTCCTGTAGATTCTTCACGAAAATCGGGTTGGAGTTTTTAACTCCCAATATATATGTATGGAGTGTATTGTGCAACTGAAAAGCAATTCTGTGTTCCAAACAAGCTTTATGAAGGACTGCTTTAAAACATATATATATTTGAGAACTGAGCATATGGAGAGAATTTCGTCATCTAGCACAAAAGGAACTGTTTGCAGGAGAAACGTATACTCCAGGTTTTCAGTTTGATTCCAAGGGCCAATTTTAAGTTCCTACAGTTTAACACGATAGTTGTTCTTGAGCTTTTAAAACCCAATATATATGCTTGGATTGTAGTTTGCAACTGAAAAAAAGATACATCTTCTTTACAAGCCAGGTGAAGGAAGGCTTTCACAGACTGGTATCTCTCAGTACCTTGCATGTTTAGAGACGTTGGTTCATGAATCACAATATGAACGGTTTGCAGTAGAAAAATTTACTCCAGTTTCTCAGTCTTTATTCAAGTGCCGGAAAGAAGTTTCTGCAGTTTTCTGTGTAAAACCGTGTTGGAGATAGAACGTCCTCATATAAATGTATGGTGTGTAGTTTACAACTGAAAGAAACCTTGTTTTCCCAACAAGATAGGTGAAGGCAGCTTCCAAACACACTTATCTCTCAGAACTTAGCATATGTGGAGGCGTTCATTCATCTAGCACAATGGGATCGATTTGCAGGAGAAACTTTTCTCCGGATTCTCAGTCTGTTTCCTAGTGCCACTTTTAAGTTCCTGAAATTTTCACTGGAAATACGAGTTGGTTTTACCACCTCCCGTTATATATGTAAGGAGTGTACTTTGCAACTGAAAAGAAAATTTTTGTCCCCAAAAAGCTAGTTGAATTTCGGCTTTCAAACCCACATATCTCAGAAATGTGCTTGTTGAAAGACGTTCGTTCATCTAGCACAAAGGGAATGGTTTGCAGTGGAAACTTTCACCCTGGATTCTCAAAATTTTTACAAGTCCTGATTTGATGTACCTGCAGTTTTCATTTGAAAACCAAGTTGGTTCTATTACATCCCCTTATATATGTAAGGAGTGTTATTTGCAATCTTAATATATCACAGTGTTCCCAAAAATCTAGTTGAATTAAGGATTTAAACTCAATTATCTCTCAGAAATGAGCATGTGGTGATGTTCGTTCATCTAGAAAAATGCGATCGATTTTAATTAGGAACTGTTACTCTTGATTCTCAGGGATTTCCTATTTCCTTAGTGCTGTCTTTGCATTTTTCACGATAAAACATTTTTGGAAGTAGTACCTCACCTTATACATGTATGGACAAAAATTTTTCAACTGAAAATGTACATTGAGTTCCCAACAAGCTACGTTAAGTACGGTTTACAAACACAAATATCTCTCATAACAGAGAAAGTGGAGAGACGTTTGTTCATCAAGCACCAAGCAACTGGTTTATAGGGCAAAGATTTACACTAGATTCTCTGTATGTTTCCTGGTGCCAGGTACAGGATCCTGCAGTTTTCAGCATAAAACTGAGTTCGAGCTAGAACTTACAATTATATACGTATGGATTGTAGCTTGCAAATGAAAAGTATATTTTTGTTCCCAACAAGCTAGGTGAAGGACGGCTTTCACACACACTTATATCTCAGAACGGAGCATGTGGAGGGACTTTCATTAGTGTAGGAGAAAGTGAAATGTTTGGAGGATTATCTTTTACTCTGGTTTCTCAGTCTGATTCCTAGTGCCAATTTGAATATCCTGTAGATTCTTCACGAAAATCGAGTTGGAGTTTGTAACCCCAATATATATGTATGGAGTGTATTTTGCAACAGAAATGTAATTCTGTGTTCGAAACAAGCTATATGAAGGACTGCTTTCAACCATATATATATCTGAGAACTGAGCATATGGAGAGAATTTCGTCATGTAGCACAAAAGGAACTGTTTGCAGGAGAAACATTTTCTCCAGGTTTTCAGTATGATTCCAAGGGCCAATTTGAAGTTCCTGCAGTTTATCACGATAACTGTTTTTGAGTTTTTAACACCCAATATATATGCATGGATTGTAGTTTGCAACTGAATAGAAGATTCATCTTCCTAACAAGCAAGTTGAAGGAAGGCTTTCAAGGACTAGTATCTCTCAGTACCTTGCATGTGTAGAGACGTTTGTTCATGAATCACAAAATGAACGGTTTGCAGTAGAAAAATTTACTCCAGTATCTCAGTCTTTATCCAAGTGCCGGAAAGACGTTTCTGCAGTTTTCTGTGTAAAATCGTGTTGGAGATAGTACGTCCTCATATAAATGTGTGGTGTGCAGTTTACTACTGAAAGAAACCTTGTTTTCCCAACAAGATAGGTGAAGGCAGCTTCCAAACACACTTATCTCTCAGAACTTAGCATATGTGGAGGCGTTCATTCATCTCGCACAATGGGATCGCTTTGCAGGAGAATCTTTTACTCTGGATTCTCAGTCTGTTTCCTAGTGCCACTTTAAAGTTCCTGAAATTTTCACTGGAAATCCGAGTTGCTGTTACTACCTCCCGTTATAAATTTAAGGTGTGTAATTTGCAACTGAAAAGAAAATTTTTCTTCCCAACAAGCTAGTTGAATTTCGGCTTTCAAACCCACATATCTCAGAAATGTGCATGTTGAAAGACGTTCGTTCATCTAGCACAAAGGGAATGGTTTGCAGTGGAAACTTTCACCCTGGTTTCTCAAAATTTTTACAAGTGCTGATTTGATGTACCTGCAGTTTTCATTTGAAAACCAAGTTGGTTCTATTACATCCCCTTATATATGTAAGGAGTGTTATTTGCAATCTTAATATATCACAGTGTTCCCAAAAATCTAGTTGAATTAAGGATTTAAACTCAATTATCTCTCAGAAATGAGCATGTGGTGATGTTCGTTCATCTAGAAAAATGCGATCGATTTTAATTAGGAACTGTTACTCTTGATTCTCAGGGATTTCCTATTTCCGTAGTGCTGTCTTTGCATTTTTCACGATAAAACATTTTTGGAAGTAGTACCTCGCCTTATACATGTATGGACAAAAATTTTTCAACTGAAAATGTACATTGAGTTCCCAACAAGCTACGTTAAGTACGGTTTACAAACACAAATATCTCTCATAACAGAGAAAGTGGAGAGACGTTTGTTCATCAAGCACCAAGCAACTGGTTTATAGGGCAAAGATTTACACTAGATTCTCTGTATGTTTCCTGGTGCCAGGTACAGGATCCTGCAGTTTTCAGCATAAAACTGAGTTCGAGCTAGAACTTACAATTATATATGTATGGATTGTAGCTTGCAAATGAAAAGTATATTTTTGTTCCCAACAAGCTAGGTGAAGGACGGCTTTCACACACACTTATATCTCAGAACGGAGCATGTGGAGGGACTTTCATTAGTGTAGGAGAAAGTGAAATGTTTGGAGGATTATCTTTTACTCTGGTTTCTCAGTCTGATTCCTAGTGCCAATTTGAATATCCTGTAGTTTCTTCACGAAAATCGAGTTGGAGTTTGTAACCCCAATATATATGTATGGAGTGTATTTTGCAACAGAAATGTAATTCTGTGTTCGAAACAAGCTATATGAAGGACTGCTTTCAACCATATATATATCTGAGAACTGATCATATGGAGAGAATTTCGTCATGTAGCACAAAAGGAACTGTTTGCAGGAGAAACATTTTCTCCAGGTTTTCAGTATGATTCCAAGGGCCAATTTGAAGTTCCTGCAGTTTATCACGATAACTGTTTTTGAGTTTTTAACACCCAATATATATGCATGGATTGTAGTTTGCAACTGAATAGAAGATTCATCTTCCTAACAAGCAAGTTGAAGGAAGGCTTTCAAGGACTAGTATCTCTCAGTACCTTGCATGTGTAGAGACGTTTGTTCATGAATCACAAAATGAACGGTTTGCAGTAGAAAAATTTACTCCAGTATCTCAGTCTTTATCCAAGTGCCGGAAAGACGTTTCTGCAGTTTTCTGTGTAAAATCGTGTTGGAGATAGTACGTCCTCATATAAATGTGTTGTGTGCAGTTTACTACTGAAAGAAACCTTGTTTTCCCAACAAGATAGGTGAAGGCAGCTTCCAAACACACTTATCTCTCAGAACTGAGCATGTGGGGAGGCGTTCATTCATCTAGCTCAATGGGATCGCTTTGCAGGGGAATTTTTACTCTGGATTCTCAGTTTGTTTATTAGTGCCACTTTTATGTTCCTGAAGTTTTCACTGGAAATCCGAGTTGCTGTTACTACTTCCCGTTATAAATTTAAGGAGTGTAATTTGCAACTGAAAAGAAAATTTTTTTTCCCAACAAGCTTGTTGAATTTCGGCTTTCAAACACACATATCTCAGAAATGTGCATGTTGAAAGACGTTCGTTCATCTAGCACAAAGGGAATGGTTTGCAGTGCAAACTTTCACCCTGGTTTCTCAAAATTTTACAAGTGCTGATTTGATGTACCTGCAGTTTTCATTTGAAAACCAATTTGGTTCAAGTACATCCCTTATATATGTAAGGAGTTTTGTTTGCAATCTTAATATATCACTCTGTTCCCAACAATCTGGTTGAATTAAGGCTTTAAACTTAATTATCTCTCAGAAATGTGCATGTGGTGATGTTCGTTCATCTAGAAATATGCGGTCGATTTTCAGTAGGAACTGTTACTCTTGATTCTCATTTTTTTTCCAATTTCCGTAGTGCTTTACTTGCATTTTTCAAGATAAAACAGTTTTGGAAATATTACCTCACCTTATACATGTATGGACAGAAATTTTTCAACTGAAAATGTACATTGAGTTCCCAACAAGCTATGTTAAGTACGGTTTACAAACACAAATATCTCCCATAACTGAGAAAGTGTAGAGACGTTTGTTCATCAAGCACCAAACAACTGGTTTATAGGGCAAAGATTTACACTAGATTCTCTGTATGTTTCCTAGTGCCAGGTACACGATCCTGCAGTTTTCAGCATAAAACTGAGTTCGAGCTAGTACCTACAATTATATATGTATGGATTGTAGCTTGCAACTGAAAACTATCTTTTTGTTCCAAACAAGCTAGGTGAAGGACGGCTTTCACACACACTTATATCTCAGAACGGAGCATGTGGCGGGACATTCATTAGTGTAGGAGAAAGTGAAATGTTTGGAGGATTACCTTTTACTCTGGTTTCTCAGTCTGATTTCTAGTGCCAATTTGAATTTCCTGTAGATTCTTCACGAAAATCGGGTTGGAGTTTTTAACTCCCAATATATATGTATGGAGTGTATTGTGCAACTGAAAAGCAATTCTGTGTTCCAAACAAGCTTTATGAAGGACTGCTTTAAAACATATATATATTTGAGAACTGAGCATATGGAGAGAATTTCGTCATCTAGCACAAAAGGAACTGTTTGCAGGAGAAACGTATACTCCAGGTTTTCAGTTTGATTCCAAGGGCCAATTTGAAGTTCCTACAGTTTAACACGATAGTTGTTCTTGAGCTTTTAAAACCCAATATATATGCTTGGATTGTAGTTTGCAACTGAAAAAAAGATACATCTTCTTTACAAGCCAGGTGAAGGAAGGCTTTCACAGACTGGTATCTCTCAGTACCTTGCACGTTTAGAGACGTTGGTTCATGAATCACAATATGAACGGTTTGCAGTAGAAAAATTTACTCCAGTTTCTCAGTCTTTATTCAAGTGCCGGAAAGACGTTTCTGCAGTTTTCTGTGTAAAACCGTGTTAGAGATAGTACGTCCTCATATAAATGTATGGTGTGTAGTTTACAACTGAAAGAAACCTTGTTTTCCCAACAAGATAGGTGAAGGCAGCTTCCAAACACACTTATCTCTCAGAACTTAGCATATGTGGAGGCGTTCATTCATCTAGCACAATGGGATCGATTTGCAGGAGAAACTTTTCTCCGGATTCTCAGTCTGTTTCCTAGTGCCACTTTTAAGTTCCTGAAATTTTCACTGGAAATACGAGTTGGTTTTACCACCTCCCGTTATATATGTAAGGAGTGTACTTTGCAACTGAAAAGAAAATTTTTGTTCCCAAAAAGCTAGTTGAATTTCGGCTTTCAAACCCACATATCTCAGAAATGTGCATGTTGAAAGACGTTCGTTCATCTAGCACAAAGGGAATGGTTTGCAGTGGAAACTTTCACCCTGGTTTCTCAAAATTTTTACAAGTGCTGATTTGATGTACCTGCAGTTTTCATTTGAAAACCAAGTTGGTTCTATTACATCCCCTTATATATGTAAGGAGTGTTATTTGCAATCTTAATATATCACAGTGTTCCCATAAATCTAGTTGAATTAAGGATTTAAACTCAATTATCTCTCAGAAATGAGCATGTGGTGATGTTCGTTCATCTAGAAAAATGCGATCGATTTTAATTAGGAACTGTTACTCTTGATTCTCAGGGATTTCCTATTTCCGTAGTGCTGTCTTTGCATTTTTCACGATAAAACATTTTTGGAAGTAGTACCTCGCCTTATACATGTATGGACAAAAATTTTTCAACTGAAAATGTACATTGAGTTCCCAACAAGCTACGTTAAGTACGGTTTACAAACACAAATATCTCTCATAACAGAGAAAGTGGAGAGACGTTTGTTCATCAAGCACCAAGCAACTGGTTTATAGGGCAAAGATTTACACTAGATTCTCTGTATGTTTCCTGGTGCCAGGTACAGGATCCTGCAGTTTTCAGCATAAAACTGAGTTCGAGCTAGAACTTACAATTATATATGTATGGATTGTAGCTTGCAAATGAAAAGTATATTTTTGTTCCCAACAAGCTAGGTGAAGGACGGCTTTCACACACACTTATATCTCAGAACGGAGCATGTGGAGGGACTTTCATTAGTGTAGGAGAAAGTGAAATGTTTGGAGGATTATCTTTTACTCTGGTTTCTCAGTCTGATTCCTAGTGCCAATTTGAATATCCTGTAGTTTCTTCACGAAAATCGAGTTGGAGTTTGTAACCCCAATATATATGTATGGAGTGTATTTTGCAACAGAAATGTAATTCTGTGTTCGAAACAAGCTATATGAAGGACTGCTTTCAACCATATATATATCTGAGAACTGATCATATGGAGAGAATTTCGTCATGTAGCACAAAAGGAACTGTTTGCAGGAGAAACATTTTCTCCAGGTTTTCAGTATGATTCCAAGGGCCAATTTGAAGTTCCTGCAGTTTATCACGATAACTGTTTTTGAGTTTTTAACACCCAATATATATGCATGGATTGTAGTTTGCAACTGAATAGAAGATTCATCTTCCTAACAAGCAAGTTGAAGGAAGGCTTTCAAGGACTAGTATCTCTCAGTACCTTGCATGTGTAGAGACGTTTGTTCATGAATCACAAAATGAACGGTTTGCAGTAGAAAAATTTACTCCAGTATCTCAGTCTTTATCCAAGTGCCGGAAAGACGTTTCTGCAGTTTTCTGTGTAAAATCGTGTTGGAGATAGTACGTCCTCATATAAATGTGTGGTGTGCAGTTTACTACTGAAAGAAACCTTGTTTTCCCAACAAGATAGGTGAAGGCAGCTTCCAAACACACTTATCTCTCAGAACTTAGCATATGTGGAGGCGTTCATTCATCTCGCACAATGGGATCGCTTTGCAGGAGAATCTTTTACTCTGGATTCTCAGTCTGTTTCCTAGTGCCACTTTAAAGTTCCTGAAATTTTCACTGGAAATCCGAGTTGCTGTTACTACCTCCCGTTATAAATTTAAGGTGTGTAATTTGCAACTGAAAAGAAAATTTTTCTTCCCAACAAGCTAGTTGAATTTCGGCTTTCAAACCCACATATCTCAGAAATGTGCATGTTGAAAGACGTTCGTTCATCTAGCACAAAGGGAATGGTTTGCAGTGGAAACTTTCACCCTGGTTTCTCAAAATTTTTACAAGTGCTGATTTGATGTACCTGCAGTTTTCATTTGAAAACCAAGTTGGTTCTATTACATCCCCTTATATATGTAAGGAGTGTTATTTGCAATCTTAATATATCACAGTGTTCCCAAAAATCTAGTTGAATTAAGGATTTAAACTCAATTATCTCTCAGAAATGAGCATGTGGTGATGTTCGTTCATCTAGAAAAATGCGATCGATTTTAATTAGGAACTGTTACTCTTGATTCTCAGGGATTTCCTATTTCCGTAGTGCTGTCTTTGCATTTTTCACGATAAAACATTTTTGGAAGTAGTACCTCGCCTTATACATGTATGGACAAAAATTTTTCAACTGAAAATGTACATTGAGTTCCCAACAAGCTACGTTAAGTACGGTTTACAAACACAAATATCTCTCATAACAGAGAAAGTGGAGAGACGTTTGTTCATCAAGCACCAAGCAACTGGTTTATAGGGCAAAGATTTACACTAGATTCTCTGTATGTTTCCTGGTGCCAGGTACAGGATCCTGCAGTTTTCAGCATAAAACTGAGTTCGAGCTAGAACTTACAATTATATATGTATGGATTGTAGCTTGCAAATGAAAAGTATATTTTTGTTCACAACAAGCTAGGTGAAGGACGGCTTTCACACACACTTATATCTCAGAACGGAGCATGTGGAGGGACTTTCATTAGTGTAGGAGAAAGTGAAATGTTTGGAGGATTATCTTTTACTCTGGTTTCTCAGTCTGATTCCTAGTGCCAATTTGAATATCCTGTAGTTTCTTCACGAAAATCGAGTTGGAGTTTGTTACCCCAATATATATGTATGGAGTGTATTTTGCAACAGAAATGTAATTCTGTGTTCGAAACAAGCTATATGAAGGACTGCTTTCAACCATATATATATCTGAGAACTGATCATATGGAGAGAATTTCGTCATGTAGCACAAAAGGAACTGTTTGCAGGAGAAACATTTTCTCCAGGTTTTCAGTATGATTCCAAGGGCCAATTTGAAGTTCCTGCAGTTTATCACGATAACTGTTTTTGAGTTTTTAACACCCAATATATATGCATGGATTGTAGTTTGCAACTGAATAGAAGATTCATCTTCCTAACAAGCAAGTTGAAGGAAGGCTTTCAAGGACTAGTATCTCTCAGTACCTTGCATGTGTAGAGACGTTTGTTCATGAATCACAAAATGAACGGTTTGCAGTAGAAAAATTTACTCCAGTATCTCAGTCTTTATCCAAGTGCCGGAAAGACGTTTCTGCAGTTTTCTGTGTAAAATCGTGTTGGAGATAGTACGTCCTCATATAAATGTGTGGTGTGCAGTTTACTACTGAAAGAAACCTTGTTTTCCCAACAAGATAGGTGAAGGCAGCTTCCAAACACACTTATCTCTCAGAACTTAGCATATGTGGAGGCGTTCATTCATCTCGCACAATGGGATCGCTTTGCAGGAGAATCTTTTACTCTGGATTCTCAGTCTGTTTCCTAGTGCCACTTTAAAGTTCCTGAAATTTTCACTGGAAATCCGAGTTGCTGTTACCACCACCAGTTATATATATAAGGAGTGCAATTTGCACCTTAAAAGAAAATTTTGGTTCCCAACAAGCTAGTTGAATTTCGGCTTTCAAACACACATATCTCAGAAATTTTCATGTTGAAAGACGTCCGTTCATCTAGCACAAAGGGAATGGTTTGCAGTGGAAACTTTCACCATGGATTCTCGAAATTTTTACAAGTTCTGATTTGATGTACCTGCAGTTTTCATTTGAAAACCAAGTTGTATATACTACATCCCCTTATATATATAAGGACTGTTGTTTGCAATCTTAATATATCACTGTGTTCCCAACAATCTAGTTGAATTAAGGATTTAAACTCAATTATCTCTCAGAAATGAGCATGTGGTGATGTTCATTCATCTAAAAAAATGCGGTCCATTTTCAGTAGGAACTGTCAATCTTGATTCTCACAGTTTTTCCTAGTTCCTTAGTGCTATTCTTGCATTTTTCACGATAAAACAGTTTTGGAGCTATTACCTCCCCTTATACATGTATGGACAAATATTTCTCAACTGAATATGTACATTGAGTTCCCAACAAGCTATGTTAAGTACGGTTTACAAACACAAATATCTCCCATAACTGAGAAAGTGGAGAGATGTTTGTTCAAGCACCAAGCAACTGATTTATAGAGCAAAGATTTACACTAGATTCTCTGTATGTTTCCTAGTGCCAGGTCCACGATCCTGCAGTTTTCAGCATAAAACTGAGTTCGAGCTATTATCTACAAATATATATGTATGGATTGTAGCTTGCAACTGAAAAGAATCTTTTTGTTCCCAACAAGTTAGGTGAAGGACCGCTTTCACATACACTTAAATCTCAGAACAGAGCAAGTGGAGGGACTTTCATTAGTGTAGGAGAAATTGAAATGTTTGAAGGTTTATCTTTTACTCTGGTTTCTCAGTCTGATTCCTAGTGCCAATTTGAATTTCCTGTAGTTTCTTCACGAAAATCGAGTTGGAGATTGTAACTCCCTATATATATGTATGCAATGTAGTTTGCAACTGAAAAGCAATTATGTGTTCCAAACAAGCTATATGAATGACTGCTTTCAACCATATTTTTATCTGAGAACTGATCATATGGAGAGAAGTTCGTCATCTAACACAAAAGGAACTGTTTGCAGGAGAAACATATACTCTGCTTTCTCAGTCTGTTTCCTAGTGCCTATTTGAAGTTCCTGCTGTTTTTACAGAAAAACTGCTGGAACTACTACCTCCCCATATATATTTAAGGAGCGTAGTTTGCAACTGGAAAGTAATTTTGTGTTCCCAAAAAGTTCCTTGAAGGACGTCTTTCAAACACAATAATCTCTCTGAACGGAGCAAGTGGAGAGACGATCGTTCAGCTAGAACAAAGGGAACGGTTTGCAGGAGAAATTTTACTCTTGTCACTAAGTCTGTTTCCTAGAGCCGGTTTGAATTTCCTGCAGTCTTCACTGTTAAAGTGAGTTGGAGCTTGTTCCTCCCCATATATATGTATGGAGTGTAGATTGCTACTGTAAAGAAGCTTTGTGATCCCTGCAAGCTAGGTGAAGGACGGCATTCACGCACATTAATCTCTCAGAACTGAGCTTGTGGAGAGACCTTCATTAATCTAACAGAAAGGGAACGGTTTGTAGTGGAATTTTTACCCTGAATTCTCATTCTTTTTATAATAGACGGTTTTAAGTTCCTGCAGATTACTGGAAAACCGAGTTTTAGCTATTACCTCCCCATATATATATAAGGAGTGTAGTTTGCAACCATAAGGAATATTTGTGTTCCCTACAAGCTACGTGATGTATGTCTTTAAACACACTTATCAGTCAAAACTGAGCAAGAGGGGAGAAATTCGTTCATGAAGCACAAAATGATTGGATTGCAGCAGTTTCTTTTACTCTGCTTTCTCATATTTTTTCCTATGCCACTTTGAAGTTCCTTAAGTTTTCAGTGTAAAACCGATTTGGATTTCTTAACTCCCCATATAAATGTACGGATTTATGTTTGAAACTGAAATGGTACTTTATGTTAACTACCAGAAAGGCAAAGTAAGGCTTAGAAACACACTTACCTCTCAGAACCAAGAATTTGAAGAGACTTTCATTTATCTATGAGAAAGTGAACGGGTTGCAAGAGAAACATTTACACCAGGTTTTCAGTACGATTCCAAGGGCCAATTTGAAGTTCCTTCAGTTTAACACGATATTTGTTTTTGAGCTTTTAAAACACAATATATATGCATGGATTGTAGTTTGCAACTGAAAAGAAGATTCATCTTCCTAACAAGCTAGGTGAAGGAAGGCTTTCACAGACTGGTATCTCTCAGTACCTTGCATGTGTAAAGACGTTGGTTCATGAATCACAATATGAACGGTTTGCAGGAGAAAATTTTACTCCAGTTTTTCAGTTTTTATCAAAGTGACGGAAAGACGTTTCTGCAGTTTTCTGTGTTAAACCGTTTTGGAGCTAGTACGTCCTCATATAAATGTATGGTGTGTAGTTTACAACTGAAAGAAACCTTGTTTTCCCAACAAGATAGGTGAAGGCAGCTTCCAAACACACTTATCTCTCAGAACTGAGCATGTGGGGAGGCGTTCATTCATCTAGCTCAATGGGATCGCTTTGCAGGGGAATTTTTACTCTGGATTCTCAGTTTGTTTATTAGTGCCACTTTTAAGTTCCTGAAGTTTTCACTGGAAATCCGAGTTGCTGTTACTACTTCCCGTTATAAATTTAAGGAGTGTAATTTGCAAATGAAAAGAAAATTTTTGTTCCCAACAAGCTAGTTGAATTTCGGCTTTCAAACACACATATCTCAGAAATGTGCATGTTGAAAGACGTTCGTTCATCTAGCACAAAGGGAATGGTTTGCAGTGCAAACTTTCACCCTGGTTTCTCAAAATTTTACAAGTGCTGATTTGATGTACCTGCAGTTTTCATTTGAAAACCAATTTGGTTCAAGTACATCCCTTATATATGTAAGGAGTTTTGTTTGCAATCTTAATATATCACTCTGTTCCCAACAATCTGGTTGAATTAAGGCTTTAAACTTAATTATCTCTCAGAAATGTGCATGTGGTGATGTTCGTTCATCTAGAAATATGCGGTCGATTTTCAGTAGGAACTGTTACTCTTGATTCTCATTTTTTTTCCAATTTCCGTAGTGCTTTACTTGCATTTTTCACGATAAAACAGTTTTGGAAATATTACCTCACCTTATACATGTATGGACAGAAATTTTTCAACTGAAAATGTACATTGAGTTCCCAACAAGCTATGTTAAGTACGGTTTACAAACACAAATATCTCCCATAACTGAGAAAGTGTAGAGACGTTTGTTCATCAAGCACCAAACAACTGGTTTATAGGGCAAAGATTTACACTAGATTCTCTGTATGTTTCCTAGTGCCAGGTACACTATCCTGCAGTTTTCAGCATAAAACTGAGTTCGAGCTAGTACCTACAATTATATATGTATGGATTGTAGCTTGCAACTGAAAACTATCTTTTTGTTCCAAACAAGCTAGGTGAAGGACGGCTTTCACACACACTTATATCTCAGAACGGAGCATGTGGCGGGACTTTCATTAGTGTAGGAGAAAGTGAAATGTTTGGAGGATTACCTTTTACTCTGGTTTCTCAGTCTGATTTCTAGTGCCAATTTGAATTTCCTGTAGATTCTTCACGAAAATCGGGTTGGAGTTTTTAACTCCCAATATATATGTATGGAGTGTATTGTGCAACTGAAAAGCAATTCTGTGTTCCAAACAAGCTTTATGAAGGACTGCTTTCAAACATATATATATTTGAGAACTGAGCATATGGAGAGAATTTCGTCATCTAGCACAAAAGGAACTGTTTGCAGGAGAAACGTATACTCCAGGTTTTCAGTTTGATTCCAAGGGCCAATTTGAAGTTCCTACAGTTTAACACGATAGTTGTTCTTGAGCTTTTAAAACCCAATATATATGCTTGGATTGTAGTTTGCAACTGAAAAAAAGATACATCTTCTTTACAAGCCAGGTGAAGGAAGGATTTCACAGACTGGTATCTCTCAGTACCTTGCATGTTTAGAGACGTTGGTTCATGAATCACAATATGAACGGTTTGCAGTAGAAAAATTTACTCCAGTTTCTCAGTCTTTATTCAAGTGCCGGAAAGACGTTTCTGCAGTTTTCTGTGTAAAACCGTGTTGGAGATAGTACGTCCTCATATAAATGTATGGTGTGTAGTTTACAACTGAAAGAAACCTTGTTTTCCCAACAAGATAGGTGAAGGCAGCTTCCAAACACACTTATCTCTCAGAACTTAGCATATGTGGAGGCGTTCATTCATCTAGCACAATGGGATCGATTTGCAGGAGAAACTTTTCTCCGGATTCTCAGTCTGTTTCCTAGTGCCACTTTTAAGTTCCTGAAATTTTCACTGGAAATACGAGTTGATTTTACCACCTCCCGTTATATATGTAAGGAGTGTACTTTGCAACTGAAAAGAAAATTTTTGTTCCCAAAAAGCTAGTTGAATTTCGGCTTTCAAACCCACATATCTCAGAAATGTGCATGTTGAAAGACGTTCGTTCATCTAGCACAAAGGGAATGGTTTGCAGTGGAAACTTTCACCCTGGATTCTCAAAATTTTTACAAGTCCTGATTTGATGTACCTGCAGTTTTCATTTGAAAACCAAGTTGGTTCTATTACATCCCCTTATATATGTAAGGAGTGTTATTTGCAATCTTAATATATCACAGTGTTCCCAAAAATCTAGTTGAATTAAGGATTTAAACTCAATTATCTCTCAGAAATGAGCATGTGGTGATGTTCGTTCATCTAGAAAAATGCGATCGATTTTAATTAGGAACTGTTACTCTTGATTCTCAGGGATTTCCTATTTCCGTAGTGCTGTCTTTGCATTTTTCACGATAAAACATTTTTGGAAGTAGTACCTCGCCTTATACATGTATGGACAAAAATTTTTCAACTGAAAATGTACATTGAGTTCCCAACAAGCTACTTTAAGTACGGTTTACAAACACAAATATCTCTCATAACAGAGAAAGTGGAGAGACGTTTGTTCATCAAGCACCAAGCAACTGGTTTATAGGGCAAAGATTTACACTAGATTCTCTGTATGTTTCCTGGTGCCAGGTACAGGATCCTGCAGTTTTCAGCATAAAACTGAGTTCGAGCTAGAACTTACAATTATATATGTATGGATTGTAGCTTGCAAATGAAAAGTATATTTTTGTTCCCAACAAGCTAGGTGAAGGACGGCTTTCACACACACTTATATCTCAGAACGGAGCATGTGGAGGGACTTTCATTAGTGTAGGAGAAAGTGAAATGTTTGGAGGATTATCTTTTACTCTGGTTTCTCAGTCTGATTCCTAGTGCCAATTTGAATATCCTGTAGTTTCTTCACGAAAATCGAGTTGGAGTTTGTAACCCCAATATATATGTATGGAGTGTATTTTGCAACAGAAATGTAATTCTGTGTTCGAAACAAGCTATATGAAGGACTGCTTTCAACCATATATATATCTGAGAACTGAGCATATGGAGAGAATTTCGTCATGTAGCACAAAAGGAACTGTTTGCAGGAGAAACATTTTCTCCAGGTTTTCAGTATGATTCCAAGGGCCAATTTGAAGTTCCTGCAGTTTATCACGATAACTGTTTTTGAGTTTTTAACACCCAATATATATGCATGGATTGTAGTTTGCAACTGAATAGAAGATTCATCTTCCTAACAAGCAAGTTGAAGGAAGGCTTTCAAGGACTAGTATCTCTCAGTACCTTGCATGTGTAGAGACGTTTGTTCATGAATCACAAAATGAACGGTTTGCAGTAGAAAAATTTACTCCAGTATCTCAGTCTTTATCCAAGTGCCGGAAAGACGTTTCTGCAGTTTTCTGTGTAAAATCGTGTTGGAGATAGTACGTCCTCATATAAATGTGTGGTGTGCAGTTTACTACTGAAAGAAACCTTGTTTTCCCAACAAGATAGGTGAAGGCAGCTTCCAAACACACTTATCTCTCAGAACTTAGCATATGTGGAGGCGTTCATTCATCTCGCACAATGGGATCGCTTTGCAGGAGAATCTTTTACTCTGGATTCTCAGTCTGTTTCCTAGTGCCACTTTAAAGTTCCTGAAATTTTCACTGGAAATCCGAGTTGCTGTTACTACCTCCCGTTATAAATTTAAGGTGTGTAATTTGCAACTGAAAAGAAAATTTTTCTTCCCAACAAGCTAGTTGAATTTCGGCTTTCAAACCCACATATCTCAGAAATGTGCATGTTGAAAGACGTTCGTTCATCTAGCACAAAGGGAATGGTTTGCAGTGGAAACTTTCACCCTGGTTTCTCAAAATTTTTACAAGTGCTGATTTGATGTACCTGCAGTTTTCATTTGAAAACCAAGTTGGTTCTATTACATCCCCTTATATATGTAAGGAGTGTTATTTGCAATCTTAATATATCACAGTGTTCCCAAAAATCTAGTTGAATTAAGGATTTAAACTCAATTATCTCTCAGAAATGAGCATGTGGTGATGTTCGTTCATCTAGAAAAATGCGATCGATTTTAATTAGGAACTGTTACTCTTGATTCTCAGGGATTTCCTATTTCCGTAGTGCTGTCTTTGCATTTTTCACGATAAAACATTTTTGGAAGTAGTACCTCGCCTTATACATGTATGGACAAAAATTTTTCAACTGAAAATGTACATTGAGTTCCCAACAAGCTACGTTAAGTACGGTTTACAAACACAAATATCTCTCATAACAGAGAAAGTGGAGAGACGTTTGTTCATCAAGCACCAAGCAACTGGTTTATAGGGCAAAGATTTACACTAGATTCTCTGTATGTTTCCTGGTGCCAGGTACAGGATCCTGCAGTTTTCAGCATAAAACTGAGTTCGAGCTAGAACTTACAATTATATATGTATGGATTGTAGCTTGCAAATGAAAAGTATATTTTTGTTCCCAACAAGCTAGGTGAAGGACGGCTTTCACACACACTTATATCTCAGAACGGAGCATGTGGAGGGACTTTCATTAGTGTAGGAGAAAGTGAAATGTTTGGAGGATTATCTTTTACTCTGGTTTCTCAGTCTGATTCCTAGTGCCAATTTGAATATCCTGTAGTTTCTTCACGAAAATCGAGTTGGAGTTTGTAACCCCAATATATATGTATGGAGTGTATTTTGCAACAGAAATGTAATTCTGTGTTCGAAACAAGCTATATGAAGGACTGCTTTCAACCATATATATATCTGAGAACTGAGCATATGGAGAGAATTTCGTCATGTAGCACAAAAGGAACTGTTTGCAGGAGAAACATTTTCTCCAGGTTTTCAGTATGATTCCAAGGGCCAATTTGAAGTTCCTGCAGTTTATCACGATAACTGTTTTTGAGTTTTTAACACCCAATATATATGCATGGATTGTAGTTTGCAACTGAATAGAAGATTCATCTTCCTAACAAGCAAGTTGAAGGAAGGCTTTCAAGGACTAGTATCTCTCAGTACCTTGCATGTGTAGAGACGTTTGTTCATGAATCACAAAATGAACGGTTTGCAGTAGAAAAATTTACTCCAGTATCTCAGTCTTTATCCAAGTGCCGGAAAGACGTTTCTGCAGTTTTCTGTGTAAAATCGTGTTGGAGATAGTACGTCCTCATATAAATGTGTGGTGTGCAGTTTACTACTGAAAGAAACCTTGTTTTCCCAACAAGATAGGTGAAGGCAGCTTCCAAACACACTTATCTCTCAGAACTTAGCATATGTGGAGGCGTTCATTCATCTCGCACAATGGGATCGCTTTGCAGGAGAATCTTTTACTCTGGATTCTCAGTCTGTTTCCTAGTGCCACTTTAAAGTTCCTGAAATTTTCACTGGAAATCCGAGTTGCTGTTACTACCTCCCGTTATAAATTTAAGGTGTGTAATTTGCAACTGAAAAGAAAATTTTTCTTCCCAACAAGCTAGTTGAATTTCGGCTTTCAAACCCACATATCTCAGAAATGTGCATGTTGAAAGACGTTCGTTCATCTAGCACAAAGGGAATGGTTTGCAGTGGAAACTTTCACCCTGGTTTCTCAAAATTTTTACAAGTGCTGATTTGATGTACCTGCAGTTTTCATTTGAAAACCAAGTTGGTTCTATTACATCCCCTTATATATGTAAGGAGTGTTATTTGCAATCTTAATATATCACAGTGTTCCCAAAAATCTAGTTGAATTAAGGATTTAAACTCAATTATCTCTCAGAAATGAGCATGTGGTGATGTTCGTTCATCTAGAAAAATGCGATCGATTTTAATTAGGAACTGTTACTCTTGATTCTCAGGGATTTCCTATTTCCGTAGTGCTGTCTTTGCATTTTTCACGATAAAACATTTTTGGAAGTAGTACCTCGCCTTATACATGTATGGACAAAAATTTTTCAACTGAAAATGTACATTGAGTTCCCAACAAGCTACGTTAAGTACGGTTTACAAACACAAATATCTCTCATAACAGAGAAAGTGGAGAGACGTTTGTTCATCAAGCACCAAGCAACTGGTTTATAGGGCAAAGATTTACACTAGATTCTCTGTATGTTTCCTGGTGCCAGGTACAGGATCCTGCAGTTTTCAGCATAAAACTGAGTTCGAGCTAGAACTTACAATTATATATGTATGGATTGTAGCTTGCAAATGAAAAGTATATTTTTGTTCCCAACAAGCTAGGTGAAGGACGGCTTTCACACACACTTATATCTCAGAACGGAGCATGTGGAGGGACTTTCATTAGTGTAGGAGAAAGTGAAATGTTTGGAGGATTATCTTTTACTCTGGTTTCTCAGTCTGATTCCTAGTGCCAATTTGAATATCCTGTAGTTTCTTCACGAAAATCGAGTTGGAGTTTGTAACCCCAATATATATGTATGGAGTGTATTTTGCAACAGAAATGTAATTCTGTGTTCGAAACAAGCTATATGAAGGACTGCTTTCAACCATATATATATCTGAGAACTGATCATATGGAGAGAATTTCGTCATGTAGCACAAAAGGAACTGTTTGCAGGAGAAACATTTTCTCCAGGTTTTCAGTATGATTCCAAGGGCCAATTTGAAGTTCCTGCAGTTTATCACGATAACTGTTTTTGAGTTTTTAACACCCAATATATATGCATGGATTGTAGTTTGCAACTGAATAGAAGATTCATCTTCCTAACAAGCAAGTTGAAGGAAGGCTTTCAAGGACTAGTATCTCTCAGTACCTTGCATGTGTAGAGACGTTTGTTCATGAATCACAAAATGAACGGTTTGCAGTAGAAAAATTTACTCCAGTATCTCAGTCTTTATCCAAGTGCCGGAAAGACGTTTCTGCAGTTTTCTGTGTAAAATCGTGTTGGAGATAGTACGTCCTCATATAAATGTGTGGTGTGCAGTTTACTACTGAAAGAAACCTTGTTTTCCCAACAAGATAGGTGAAGGCAGCTTCCAAACACACTTATCTCTCAGAACTTAGCATATGTGGAGGCGTTCATTCATCTCGCACAATGGGATCGCTTTGCAGGAGAATCTTTTACTCTGGATTCTCAGTCTGTTTCCTAGTGCCACTTTAAAGTTCCTGAAATTTTCACTGGAAATCCGAGTTGCTGTTACCACCACCAGTTATATATATAAGGAGTGCAATTTGCACCTTAAAAGAAAATTTTGGTTCCCAACAAGCTAGTTGAATTTCGGCTTTCAAACACACATATCTCAGAAATTTTCATGTTGAAAGACGTCCGTTCATCTAGCACAAAGGGAATGCTTTGCAGTGGAAACTTTCACCATGGATTCTCGAAATTTTTACAAGTTCTGATTTGATGTACCTGCAGTTTTCATTTGAAAACCAAGTTGTATATACTACATCCCCTTATATATATAAGGACTGTTGTTTGCAATCTTAATATATCACTGTGTTCCCAACAATCTAGTTGAATTAAGGATTTAAACTCAATTATCTCTCAGAAATGAGCATGTGGTGATGTTCATTCATCTAGAAAAATGCGGTCCATTTTCAGTAGGAACTGTCAATCTTGATTCTCACAGTTTTTCCTAGTTCCTTAGTGCTATTCTTGCATTTTTCACGATAAAACAGTTTTGGAGCTATTACCTCCCCTTATACATGTATGGACAAAAATTTCTCAACTGAATATGTACATTGAGTTCCCAACAAGCTATGTTAAGTACGGTTTACAAACACAAATATCTCCCATAACTGAGAAAGTGGAGAGATGTTTGTTCAAGCACCAAGCAACTGATTTATAGAGCAAAGATTTACACTAGATTCTCTGTATGTTTCCTAGTGCCAGGTACACGATCCTGTAGTTTTCAGCATAAAACTGAGTTCGAACTAGTACCTACAATTATATATGTATAGATTGTAGCTTGCAACTGAAAAGTATCTTTTGGTTCCCAACAAGCTAGGTGAAGGACGGCTTTCACACACACATATATCTCAGAACGGAGCATGTGGAGGGACTTTCATTAGTGTAGGAGAAAGTGAAATATTTGGAGGATTATCTTTTACTCTGGTTTCTCAGTCTGATTTCTAGTGCCAATTTGAATTTCCTGTAGTTTCTTCACGAAAATCGAGTTGGAGTTTGTAACTATCAATATATATGTATGGAGTGTACTTTGCAACTGAAATGCAATTCTGTGTTCCAAACAACTTATGAAGGACTGCTTTCAAACATATATATATCTGAGAACTGAGCATATGGAGAGTATTTCGTCATCTAGCACAAAATGAACTGTTTGCAGGAGAAACATTTACTGCAGGTTTTCAGTATGATTCCAAGGGCCAATTTGAAGTTCCTGCAGTTTAACACGATAATTGTCCTTGAGCTTTTAACACCCAATATATATGCATGGATTGTAGTTTGCAACTGAAAAAAAGATTCATCTTCCTTACAAGCCAGGTGAAGTAAGGCATTCACAGACTGGTATCTCTCAGTACCTTGCATGTTTAGAGACGTTGGTTCATGAATCAAAATATGAACGGTTTGCAGTAGAAAAATATACTCCAGGTTCTCAGTCTTTATCCAAGTGCTGGAAAGACGTTTCTGCAGTTTTCTGTGTAAAACCGTGTTGGAGGAAGTACGTCCTCATATAAATGTATGGTGTGTACTTTACAACTGAAAGAAACCTTGTTTTCCCAACAAGATAGGTGAAGGCAGCTTCCAAACACACTTATCTCTCAGAACTTAGCATATGGGGAGGCGTTCATTCATCTAGCAAAATGGGATCACTTTGCAAGAGAAATTTTACTCTGGATTCTCAGTTTGTTTCCTAGTGCCACTTTTAAGTTCCTGAAGTTTTCACTGGAAATCCGAGTTGGTGTTACTAATTCTCGTTATAAATTTAAGGAGTTTAATTTGCAACTGAAAAGAAAATTTTTGTTCCCAACAAGCTAGTTGTATTTCGGCTTTCAAACACACATATCTCAGAAATGTGCATGTTGAAAAACGTTCGTTCATCTAGCACAAAGGGAATGGTTTGCAGTGGAAACTTTCACCCTGGTTTCTCAAAATTTTTACAAGTGCTGATTTGATGTACCTGCAGTTTTCATTTGAAAACCAAGTTGGTTCTAGTATATTCCCTTATATATGTAAGGAGTGTTGATTGCAATCTTAATATATCACTGTGTTCCCAAAACTCTAGTTGAATTAAGGCTTTAAACTCAATTATCTCTCAGAAATGAGCATGTGGTGATGTTCGTTCATCTAGATAAATGCGATCGATTTTCAGTAGGAAATGTTACTCTTGATTCTCAGTGTTTTTCCTAGTGCCGTAGTGCTGTTCTTTCATTTTTCACGATAAAACAGTTTTGGAGCTATTACCTCCCCTTATACATGTATGGACAAAATTTTCTCAACTGAAAATGTACATTGAGTTCCCAACAAGCTATGTTAAGTACGGTTTACAAACACAAATATCTCTCATAACTGAGAAAGTGGAGAGACGTTTGTTCATCTAGCAACAAGCAACTGGTTTATAGGGCAAAGATTTACACTAGATTCTCTGTGTGATTCCTAGTGCCAGGTCCACGATCCTGCATTTTTCAGCATAAAACTGAGTTCGAGCTAGTACCTACAAATATATATGTATGGATGTTAGGTTGCAAATGAAAAGAATCTTTTTGTTCCCAAAAAGATAGGTGAAGGACGGCATTCACACACACTTAAATCTCAGAAGAGAGCATGTGGAGGGACTTTCATTAGTGTAGGAGAAAGTGAAATGTTTGAACATTTATCTTTTACACTGGATTCTCATCCTGATTCCTAGTGCCAATTTGAATTTCCTGTAGTTTCTTCACGAAAAACGAGTTGGAGATTGTAACTACCAATATATATGTATGGAGTGTAGTTTGCAGCTGAAAAGCAATTCTGTGTTCAAAACAAGCTATATGAAGGACTGCTTTCAACCATATTTTTATCTGAGAACTGAGCATATGGAGAGAATTTCGTCATCTAACACAAAAGGAACTGTTTGCAGGAGATACATATACTCTGTTTTCTCAATCTGTTTCCTAGTGCCTATTTGAAGTTCCTGCTGTTTTTACAGAAAAACTGCTGGAACTACTACCTCCCCATATATATTTAAGGAGCGTAGTTTGCAACTGAAAAGTAAATTTGTGTTCCAAACAAGTTCCTTGAAGGACGTCTTCACACACAATTATCTCTCCGAACGGAGCAAGTGGAGAGAATATCGTTCAGGTAGAACAAAGGGAACGGTTTGCAGGAGAAATTTCACTCTTGTCTCTCAGTCTGTTTCCTAGAGCCGGTTTGAATTTCCTGCAGTCTTCACTGTTAAAGTGAGTTGGAGCTGGTTCCTCCCCATATATATGTATGGATTGTAGATTGCTAATGAAAAGAATCTTTGTGATTCCTGCAAGCTAGTTGTAGGACGGCTTTCACGCACATTTATCTCTCAGAACTGAGCTTGTGGAGAGACCTTCATTAATCTAGCACAAACGCAACAGTTTGTAGTGGAATTTTTACGCTGATTTCAAAGTCTTTTTATAATAGACGGTTTAAAGTTCCTGCAGATTACTGGAAAAACGAGTTTTAGCTTTTACCTACCCATATGTATTTAAGGAGTGTAGTTTGCCACCATAAGGAATATTTGTGTTCCCTACAAGCTACGTGATGTATGGCTTTAAACACACTTATCAGTCAGAAATGATCAAGAGGAGAGAAGTTCGTTCATCAAGCACAAAATGATTGGTTTGCAGCAGTATCTTTTACTCTGCTTTCTCAGATTGTTTCCTATGCCACTTTGAATTTCCTTCAGTTTTCAGTGTAAAACCGATTTGGATTTCTTACCACCCCATATAAATGTAAGGATGTAAGTTTGAAACTGAAATGGTACTTTATGTTCCCTACAAGCAAGGCAAAGTAAGGCTTACAAACACACTTACCTCTCAGAACCAAGAATGTGGAGAGACTTTCATTTATCTAGGAGAAAGTGAACGGGTTGCAAGAGAAACATTTACTCCAGGTTTTCATTATGATTCCAAGGGCCAATTTGAAGTTCCTGCAGTTTATCACGATAATTGTTTTTGAGCTTTTAACACCCAATATATATGCATGGATTGTAGTTTGCAACTGAAAAGAAGATTCATCTTCCTAACAAGCTAGGTGAAGGAAGGCTTTCACAGACTGTTATCTCTCAGTACCTTGCATGTGTAGAGACGTTGGTACATGAATCACAAAATGAACGGTTTGCAGGAGAAAATATTACTCCAGTTTCTCAGTCTTTATCAAAGTGCCGGAAAGAAGTTTCTGCTGTTTTCTGTGTAAAACCGTGTTGGAGCTAGTACGTCCACATATAAATGTATGGTGTGTAGTTTACAACTGAAAGAAACCTTGTTTTCCCAACAAGATAGGGGAAGGCAGCTTTCAAACACACTTATCTCTCAGAACTGAGCATGTGTGGAGGCGTTCATTCATCTAGCACAATGGGATCGCTTTGCAGGAGAAATTTTACTCTGGATTCTCAGGTTGTTTCCTAGTGCCACTTTTAAGTTCCTGAAATTTTCACTGGAAATCCGAGTTGGTTTTACCACTTCCCGTTATATATGTAAGGAGTGTATATTGCAACTGAAAAGAAAATTTTTGTTCCCAAGAATCTAGTTGAATTTCGGCTTTCAAACACACATATCTCAGAAATGTGCATGTTGAAAGACGTTCGTTCATCTAGCACAAAGGGAATGGTTTGCAGTGGAAACTTTCACCCTGGTTTCTCAAAATTTTAACAAGTGCTGATTTGATGTACCTGCAATTTTCATTTGAAAACCAAGTTGGCTCTAGTACATCCCCTTATATATGTAAGGAGTGTTGTTTGAAATCTTAATATATCACTGTGTTCCCAACAATCTAGTTGAATTAAGGATTTAAACTCAATTATCTCTCAGAAATGAGCATGTGGTGATGTTCTTTCATTTAGAAAAATGCGATCGATTTTCAGTAGGAACTGTTACTCTTGATTCTCAGTGTTTTTCCTAGTTCCGTAGTGCTATTCTTGCATTTTTCACAATAAAACAGTTTTGGAGCTAGTACCTCCCCTTATACATGTATGGACAAAAATTTCTCAACTGAAAATGTACATTGAGTTCCCAACAAGCTATGTTAAGTACGGTTTACAAACACAAATATCTCTCATGTCTGAGAAAGTGGAGAGACGTTTGTTCATCTAGCACCAAGCAACTGGTGTATAGGGCAAAGTTTTACACTAGATTTTCTGCATGTTTCCTAGTGCGAGGTCCACGATCCTGCAGTTTTCAGCATAAAACTGAGTTCGAGCTAGTACCTACAATTATATATTTATGGACTGTAGCTTGCAAATGAAAAGAATCATTTTGTTCCCAACAAGCTAGGTGAAGGACGGCTTTCACACACACTTAAATCTCAGAATGGAGCATGTGGAGGGACGTTCATTAGTGTAGGAGAAAGTGAAATGTTTGGAGGATTATCTTTTACTCTGGTTTCTCAGTCTGATCCCTAGTGCCAATTTGAATATCCTGTAGATTCTTCACGAAAATAGATTTGGAGTTTGTAACTCCCAATATATATGTATGGAGTGTATTGTGCAACTGAAAAGCAATTCTGTGTTCCAAACAAGCTTTATGAAGGACTGCTTTCAAACATATATATATTTTAGAACTGAGCATATGGAGAGAATTTCATCATCTAGCACAAAAGGAAATGTTTGCAGGAGAAACGTATACTCCAGGTTTTCAGTATGATTCCAAGGGCCAATTTGAAGTTCCTACAGTTTAACATGATAATAGTTCTTGAGCTTTTAACACCCAATATATATGCATGGATTGTAGTTTGCAACTGAAAAAAAGATACATCTTCCTAACAAGCCAGGTGAAGGAAGGCTTTCACAGACTGGTATCTCTCAGTACCTTGCATGTTTAGAGACGTTGGTTCATGAATCACAATATGAACGGTTTGCAGTAGAAAAATTTACTCCAGTTTCTCAGTCTTTATTCAAGTGCCGGAAAGACGTTTCTGCAGTTTTATGTGTTAAACCGAGTTGGAGATAGTACGTCCTCATATAAATGTATGGTGTGTAGTATACAACTGAAAGAAACCTTGGTTTCACAACAAGATAGGTGAAGGCAGCTTCCAAACACACTTATCTCTCAGAACTTAGCATATGGGGAGGCGTTCATTCATCTAGCACAATGGGATCGATTTGCAGGAGAAACTTTTTCTCTGGATTCTCAGTTTGTTTCCTAGTGCCACTTTTAAGTTCCTGAAGTTTTCACTGGAAATCCGAGTTGGTGTTACTACTTCCCGCTATAAATTTAAGGAGTGTAATTTGCAACTGAAAAGAAAATTTATGTTCCCAACCAGCTAGTTGAATTTCGGCTTTCAAACACACATATCTCAGAAATGTGCATGTTGATAGAATTTCGTTCATCTACCACAAAGGGAATGGTTTGCAGTGGAAACTTTCACCCTGGTTTCCCAAATTTTTACAAGTGCTGATTTGATGTACCTGCAGTTTTCATTTGAAAACCAAGTTGGTTCTAGTACATCCCCTTATATATGTAAGGAGTGTTGTTTGCAATCTTAATATATCACTGTGTTCCCAACAATCTAGTTGAATTAAGGCTTTAAACTCAATTATCTCTCAGAAATGAGCATGTGGTGATGTTCGTTCATCTAGAAAAATGCGATCGATTTTCAGTAGGAACTGTTACTCTTGATTCTCAGGGTTTTTCCTAGTTCCGTAGTGCTGTTCTTGCATTTTTCACAATAAAACAGTTTTGGAGCTATTACCTCCCCTTATACATGTATGGACAAAAATTTGTCAACTGAAAATGTACATTGAATTCACAACAAGCTATGTTAACTTCGGTTTACAAACACAAATATCTCTCATAACTGAGAAAGTTTAGAGACGTTTGTTCATCTAGCACCAAGCAACTGGTTTATAGGGCAAAGTTTTACACTAGATTCTCTGTATGTTTCCTAGTGCCAGGTCCACGATCCTGCAGTTTTCAGCATAAAACTGAGTTCGAGCTATTATCTACAAATATATATGTATGGATTGTAGCTTGCAACTGAAAAGAATCTTTTTGTTCCCAACAAGTTAGGTGAAGGACCGCTTTCACACACACTTAAATCTCAGAACAGAGCATGTGGAGGGACTTTCATTAGTGTAGGAGAAATTGAAATGTTTGAAGGTTTATCTTTTACTCTGGTTTCTCAGTCTGATTCCTAGTGCCAATTTTAATTTCCTGTAGTTTCTTCACGAAAATCGAGTTGGAGATTGTAACTCCCTATATATATGTATGCAATGTAGTTTGCAACTGAAAAGCAATTATGTGTTCCAAACAAGCTATATGAATGACTGCTTTCAACCATATTTTTATCTGAGAACTGATCATATGGAGAGAAGTTCGTCATCTAACACAAAAGGAACTGTTTGCAGGAGAAACATATACTCTGCTTTCTCAGTCTGTTTCCTAGTGCCTATTTGAAGTTCCTGCTGTTTTTACAGAAAAACTGCTGGAACTACTATCTCCCCATATATATTTAAGGAGCGTAGTTTGCAACTGGAAAGTAATTTTGTGTTCCCAAAAAGTTCCTTGAAGGACGTCTTTCACACACAATAATCTCTCTGAACGGAGCAAGTGGAGAGACGATCGTTCAGCTAGAAAAAAGGGAACTGTTTGCAGGAGAAATTTTACTCTTGTCACTAAGTCTGTTTCCTAGAGCCGGTTTGAATTTCCTGCAGTCTTCACTGTTAAAGTGAGTTGGAGCTTGTTCCTCCCCATATATATGTATGGAGTGTAGATTGCTACTGTAAAGAAGCTTTGTGATCCCTGCAAGCTAGGTGAAGGACGGCATTCACGCACATTAATCTCTCAGAACTGAGCTTGTGGAGAGACCTTCATTAATCTAACAGAAAGGGAACGGTTTGTAGTGGAATTTTTACCCTGAATTCTCATTCTTTTTATAATAGACGGTTTTAAGTTCCTGCAGATTACTGGAAAACCGAGTTTTAGCTATTACCTCCCCATATATATATAAGGAGTGTAGTTTGCAACCATAAGGAATATTTGTGTTCCCTACAAGCTACGTGATGTATGTCTTTAAACACACTTATCAGTCAAAACTGAGCAAGAGGGGAGAAATTCGTTCATGAAGCACAAAATGATTGGTTTGCAGCAGTTTCTTTTACTCTGCTTTCTCATATTTTTTCCTATGCCACTTTGAAGTTCCTTAAGTTTTCAGTGTAAAACCGATTTGGATTTCTTAACTCCCCATATAAATGTACGGATTTATGTTTGAAACTGAAATGGTACTTTATGTTAACTACCAGCAAGGCAAAGTAAGGCTTACAAACACACTTACCTCTCAGAACCAAGAATGTGAAGAGACTTTCATTTATCTATGAGAAAGTGAACGGGTTGCAAGAGAAACATTTACACCAGGTTTTCAGTACGATTCCAAGGGCCAATTTGAAGTTCTTTCAGTTTAACACGATATTTGTTTTTGAGCTTTTAAAACACAATATATATGCATGGATTGTAGTTTGCAACTGAAAAGAAGATTCATCTTCCTAACAAGCTAGGTGAAGGAAGGCTTTCACAGACTGGTATCTCTCAGTACCTTGCATGTTTAGAGACGTTGGTTCATGAATCACAATATGAACGGTTTGCAGTAGAAAAATTTACTCCAGTTTCTCAGTCTTTATTCAAGTGCCGGAAAGACGTTTCTGCAGTTTTCTGTGTAAAACCGTGTTGGAGATAGTACGTCCTCATATAAATGTATGTTGTGTAGTTTACAACTGAAAGAAACCTTGTTTTCCCAACAAGCTAGGTGAAGGCAGCTTCCAAACACACTTATCTCTCAGAACTTAGCATATGTGGAGGCGTTCATTCATCTAGCACAATGGGATCGATTTGCAGGAGAAACTTTTCTCCGGATTCTCAGTCTGTTTCCTAGTGCCACTTTTAAGTTCCTGAAATTTTCACTGGAAATACGAGTTGGTTTTACCACCTCCCGTTATATATGTAAGGAGTGTACTTTGCAACTGAAAAGAAAATTTTTGTTCCCAAAAAGCTAGTTGAATTTCGGCTTTCAAACCCACATATCTCAGAAATGTGCATGTTGAAAGACGTTCGTTCATCTAGCACAAAGGGAATGGTTTGCAGTGGAAACTTTCACCCTGGTTTCTCAAAATGTTTACAAGTGCTGATTTGATGTACCTGCAGTTTTCATTTGAAAACCAAGTTGGTTCTATTACATCCCCTTATATATGTAAGGAGTGTTATTTGCAATCTTAATATATCACAGTGTTCCCAACAATCTAGTTGAATTAAGGATTTAAACTCAATTATCTCTCAGAAATGAGCATGTGGTGATGTTCATTCATCTAGAAAAATGCGGTCCATTTTCAGTAGGAACTGTCAATCTTGATTCTCACAGTTTTTCCTAGTTCCTTAGTGCTATTCTTGCATTTTTCACGATAAAACAGTTTTGGAGCTATTACCTCCCCTTATAAATGTATGGACAAAAATTTCTCAACTGAATATGTACATTGAGTTCCCAACAAGCTATGTTAAGTACGGTTTACAAACACAAATATCTCCCATAACTGAGAAAGTGGAGAGATGTTTGTTCAAGCACCAAGCAACTGATTTATAGAGCAAAGATTTACACTAGATTCTCTGTATGTTTCCTAGTGCCAGGTACACGATCCTGTAGTTTTCAGCATAAAACTGAGTTCGAACTAGTACCTACAATTATATATGTATAGATTGTAGCTTGCAACTGAAAAGTATCTTTTGGTTCCCAACAAGCTAGGTGAAGGACGGCTTTCACACACACATATATCTCAGAACGGAGCATGTGGAGGGACTTTCATTAGTGTAGGAGAAAGTGAAATATTTGGAGGATTATCTTTTACTCTGGTTTCTCAGTCTGATTTCTAGTGCCAATTTGAATTTCCTGTAGTTTCTTCACGAAAATCGAGTTGGAGTTTGTAACTATCAATATATATGTATGGAGTGTATTTTGCAACTGAAATGCAATTCTGTGTTCCAAACAACTTATGAAGGACTGCTTTCAAACATATATATATCTGAGAACTGAGCATATGGAGAGTATTTCGTCATCTAGCACAAAATGAACTGTTTGCAGGAGAAACATTTACTGCAGGTTTTCAGTATGATTCCAAGGGCCAATTTGAAGTTCCTGCAGTTTAACACGATAATTGTCCTTGAGCTTTTAACACCCAATATATATGCATGGATTGTAGTTTGCAACTGAAAAAAAGATTCATCTTCCTTACAAGCCAGGTGAAGGAAGGCTTTCACAGACTGGTATCTCTCAGTACCTTGCATGTTTAGAGACGTTGGTTCATGAATCAAAATATGAACGGTTTGCAGTAGAAAAATATACTCCAGGTTCTCAGTCTTTATCCAAGTGCTGGAAAGACGTTTCTGCAGTTTTCTGTGTAAAACCGTGTTGGAGCTAGTACGTCCTCATATAAATGTATGGTGTGTACTTTACAACTGAAAGAAACCTTGTTTTCCCAACAAGATAGGGGAAGGCAGCTTTCAAACACACTTATCTCTCAGAACTGAGCATGTGTGGAGGCGTTCATTCATCTAGCACAATGGGATCGCTTTGCAGGAGAAATTTTACTCTGGATTCTCAGGTTGTTTCCTAGTGCCACTTTTAAGTTCCTGAAATTTTCACTGGAAATCCGAGTTGGTTTTACCACTTCCCGTTATATATGTAAGGAGTGTATATTGCAACTGAAAAGAAAATTTTTGTTCCCAAGAATCTAGTTGAATTTCGGCTTTCAAACACACATATCTCAGAAATGTGCATGTTGAAAGACGTTCGTTCATCTAGCACAAAGGGAATGGTTTGCAGTGGAAACTTTCACCCTGGTTTCTCAAAATTTTAACAAGTGCTGATTTGATGTACCTGCAATTTTCATTTGAAAACCAAGTTGGCTCTAGTACATCCCCTTATATATGTAAGGAGTGTTGTTTGAAATCTTAATATATCACTGTGTTCCCAACAATCTAGTTGAATTAAGGATTTAAACTCAATTATCTCTCAGAAATGAGCATGTGGTGATGTTCTTTCATTTAGAAAAATGCGATCGATTTTCAGTAGGAACTGTTACTCTTGATTCTCAGGGTTTTTCCTAGTTCCGTAGTGCTATTCTTGCATTTTTCACAATAAAACAGTTTTGGAGCTAGTACCTCCCCTTATACATGTATGGACAAAAATTTCTCAACTGAAAATGTACATTGAGTTCCCAACAAGCTATGTTAAGTACGGTTTACAAACACAAATATCTCTCATGTCTGAGAAAGTGGAGAGACGTTTGTTCATCTAGCACCAAGCAACTGGTGTATAGGGCAAAGTTTTACACTAGATTTTCTGCATGTTTCCTAGTGCGAGGTCCACGATCCTGCAGTTTTCAGCATAAAACTGAGTTCGAGCTAGTACCTACAATTATATATTTATGGACTGTAGCTTGCAAATGAAAAGAATCATTTTGTTCCCAACAAGCTAGGTGAAGGACGGCTTTCACACACACTTAAATCTCAGAATGGAGCATGTGGAGGGACGTTCATTAGTGTAGGAGAAAGTGAAATGTTTGGAGGATTATCTTTTACTCTGGTTTCTCAGTCTGATCCCTAGTGCCAATTTGAATATCCTGTAGATTCTTCACGAAAATAGATTTGGAGTTTGTAACTCCCAATATATATGTATGGAGTGTATTGTGCAACTGAAAAGCAATTCTGTGTTCCAAACAAGCTTTATGAAGGACTGCTTTCAAACATATATATATTTTAGAACTGAGCATATGGAGAGAATTTCATCATCTAGCACAAAAGGAAATGTTTGCAGGAGAAACGTATACTCCAGGTTTTCAGTATGATTCCAAGGGCCAATTTGAAGTTCCTACAGTTTAACATGATAATAGTTCTTGAGCTTTTAACACCCAATATATATGCATGGATTGTAGTTTGCAACTGAAAAAAAGATACATCTTCCTAACAAGCCAGGTGAAGGAAGGCTTTCACAGACTGGTATCTCTCAGTACCTTGCATGTTTAGAGACGTTGGTTCATGAATCACAATATGAACGGTTTGCAGTAGAAAAATTTACTCCAGTTTCTCAGTCTTTATTCAAGTGCCGGAAAGACGTTTCTGCAGTTTTATGTGTTAAACCGAGTTGGAGATAGTACGTCCTCATATAAATGTATGGTGTGTAGTATACAACTGAAAGAAACCTTGTTTTCACAACAAGATAGGTGAAGGCAGCTTCCAAACACACTTATCTCTCAGAACTTAGCATATGGGGAGGCGTTCATTCATCTAGCACAATGGGATCGATTTGCAGGAGAAACTTTTTCTCTGGATTCTCAGTTTGTTTCCTAGTGCCACTTTTAAGTTCCTGAAGTTTTCACTGGAAATCCGAGTTGGTGTTACTACTTCCCGCTATAAATTTAAGGAGTGTAATTTGCAACTGAAAAGAAAATTTATGTTCCCAACCAGCTAGTTGAATTTCGGCTTTCAAACACACATATCTCAGAAATGTGCATGTTGATAGAATTTCGTTCATCTACCACAAAGGGAATGGTTTGCAGTGGAAACTTTCACCCTGGTTTCCCAAATTTTTACAAGTGCTGATTTGATGTACCTGCAGTTTTCATTTGAAAACCAAGTTGGTTCTAGTACATCCCCTTATATATGTAAGGAGTGTTGTTTGCAATCTTAATATATCACTGTGTTCCCAACAATCTAGTTGAATTAAGGCTTTAAACTCAATTATCTCTCAGAAATGAGCATGTGGTGATGTTCGTTCATCTAGAAAAATGCGATCGATTTTCAGTAGGAACTGTTACTCTTGATTCTCAGGGTTTTTCCTAGTTCCGTAGTGCTGTTCTTGCATTTTTCACAATAAAACAGTTTTGGAGCTATTACCTCCCCTTATACATGTATGGACAAAAATTTGTCAACTGAAAATGTACATTGAATTCACAACAAGCTATGTTAACTTCGGTTTACAAACACAAATATCTCTCATAACTGAGAAAGTTTAGAGACGTTTGTTCATCTAGCACCAAGCAACTGGTTTATAGGGCAAAGTTTTACACTAGATTCTCTGTATGTTTCCTAGTGCCAGGTCCACGATCCTGCAGTTTTCAGCATAAAACTGAGTTCGAGCTATTATCTACAAATATATATGTATGGATTGTAGCTTGCAACTGAAAAGAATCTTTTTGTTCCCAACAAGTTAGGTGAAGGACCGCTTTCACACACACTTAAATCTCAGAACAGAGCATGTGGAGGGACTTTCATTAGTGTAGGAGAAATTGAAATGTTTGAAGGTTTATCTTTTACTCTGGTTTCTCAGTCTGATTCCTAGTGCCAATTTGAATTTCCTGTAGTTTCTTCACGAAAATCGAGTTGGAGATTGTAACTCCCTATATATATGTATGCAATGTAGTTTGCAACTGAAAAGCAATTATGTGTTCCAAACAAGCTATATGAATGACTGCTTTCAACCATATTTTTATCTGAGAACTGATCATATGGAGAGAAGTTCGTCATCTAACACAAAAGGAACTGTTTGCAGGAGAAACATATACTCTGCTTTCTCAGTCTGTTTCCTAGTGCCTATTTGAAGTTCCTGCTGTTTTTACAGAAAAACTGCTGGAACTACTATCTCCCCATATATATTTAAGGAGCGTAGTTTGCAACTGGAAAGTAATTTTGTGTTCCCAAAAAGTTCCTTGAAGGACGTCTTTCACACACAATAATCTCTCTGAACGGAGCAAGTGGAGAGACGATCGTTCAGCTAGAAAAAAGGGAACTGTTTGCAGGAGAAATTTTACTCTTGTCACTAAGTCTGTTTCCTAGAGCCGGTTTGAATTTCCTGCAGTCTTCACTGTTAAAGTGAGTTGGAGCTTGTTCCTCCCCATATATATGTATGGAGTGTAGATTGCTACTGTAAAGAAGCTTTGTGATCCCTGCAAGCTAGGTGAAGGACGGCATTCACGCACATTAATCTCTCAGAACTGAGCTTGTGGAGAGACCTTCATTAATCTAACAGAAAGGGAACGGTTTGTAGTGGAATTTTTACCCTGAATTCTCATTCTTTTTATAATAGACGGTTTTAAGTTCCTGCAGATTACTGGAAAACCGAGTTTTAGCTATTACCTCCCCATATATATATAAGGAGTGTAGTTTGCAACCATAAGGAATATTTGTGTTCCCTACAAGCTACGTGATGTATGTCTTTAAACACACTTATCAGTCAAAACTGAGCAAGAGGGGAGAAATTCGTTCATGAAGCACAAAATGATTGGTTTGCAGCAGTTTCTTTTACTCTGCTTTCTCATATTTTTTCCTATGCCACTTTGAAGTTCCTTAAGTTTTCAGTGTAAAACCGATTTGGATTTCTTAACTCCCCATATAAATGTACGGATTTATGTTTGAAACTGAAATGGTACTTTATGTTAACTACCAGCAAGGCAAAGTAAGGCTTACAAACACACTTACCTCTCAGAACCAAGAATGTGAAGAGACTTTCATTTATCTATGAGAAAGTGAACGGGTTGCAAGAGAAACATTTACACCAGGTTTTCAGTACGATTCCAAGGGCCAATTTGAAGTTCTTTCAGTTTAACACGATATTTGTTTTTGAGCTTTTAAAACACAATATATATGCATGGATTGTAGTTTGCAACTGAAAAGAAGATTCATCTTCCTAACAAGCTAGGTGAAGGAAGGCTTTCACAGACTGGTATCTCTCAGTACCTTGCATGTTTAGAGACGTTGGTTCATGAATCACAATATGAACGGTTTGCAGTAGAAAAATTTACTCCAGTTTCTCAGTCTTTATTCAAGTGCCGGAAAGACGTTTCTGCAGTTTTCTGTGTAAAACCGTGTTGGAGATAGTACGTCCTCATATAAATGTATGTTGTGTAGTTTACAACTGAAAGAAACCTTGTTTTCCCAACAAGCTAGGTGAAGGCAGCTTCCAAACACACTTATCTCTCAGAACTTAGCATATGTGGAGGCGTTCATTCATCTAGCACAATGGGATCGATTTGCAGGAGAAACTTTTCTCCGGATTCTCAGTCTGTTTCCTAGTGCCACTTTTAAGTTCCTGAAATTTTCACTGGAAATACGAGTTGGTTTTACCACCTCCCGTTATATATGTAAGGAGTGTACTTTGCAACTGAAAAGAAAATTTTTGTTCCCAAAAAGCTAGTTGAATTTCGGCTTTCAAACCCACATATCTCAGAAATGTGCATGTTGAAAGACGTTCGTTCATCTAGCACAAAGGGAATGGTTTGCAGTGGAAACTTTCACCCTGGTTTCTCAAAATGTTTACAAGTGCTGATTTGATGTACCTGCAGTTTTCATTTGAAAACCAAGTTGGTTCTATTACATCCCCTTATATATGTAAGGAGTGTTATTTGCAATCTTAATATATCACAGTGTTCCCAACAATCTAGTTGAATTAAGGATTTAAACTCAATTATCTCTCAGAAATGAGCATGTGGTGATGTTCATTCATCTAGAAAAATGCGGTCCATTTTCAGTAGGAACTGTCAATCTTGATTCTCACAGTTTTTCCTAGTTCCTTAGTGCTATTCTTGCATTTTTCACGATAAAACAGTTTTGGAGCTATTACCTCCCCTTATAAATGTATGGACAAAAATTTCTCAACTGAATATGTACATTGAGTTCCCAACAAGCTATGTTAAGTACGGTTTACAAACACAAATATCTCCCATAACTGAGAAAGTGGAGAGATGTTTGTTCAAGCACCAAGCAACTGATTTATAGAGCAAAGATTTACACTAGATTCTCTGTATGTTTCCTAGTGCCAGGTACACGATCCTGTAGTTTTCAGCATAAAACTGAGTTCGAACTAGTACCTACAATTATATATGTATAGATTGTAGCTTGCAACTGAAAAGTATCTTTTGGTTCCCAACAAGCTAGGTGAAGGACGGCTTTCACACACACATATATCTCAGAACGGAGCATGTGGAGGGACTTTCATTAGTGTAGGAGAAAGTGAAATATTTGGAGGATTATCTTTTACTCTGGTTTCTCAGTCTGATTTCTAGTGCCAATTTGAATTTCCTGTAGTTTCTTCACGAAAATCGAGTTGGAGTTTGTAACTATCAATATATATGTATGGAGTGTATTTTGCAACTGAAATGCAATTCTGTGTTCCAAACAACTTATGAAGGACTGCTTTCAAACATATATATATCTGAGAACTGAGCATATGGAGAGTATTTCGTCATCTAGCACAAAATGAACTGTTTGCAGGAGAAACATTTACTGCAGGTTTTCAGTATGATTCCAAGGGCCAATTTGAAGTTCCTGCAGTTTAACACGATAATTGTCCTTGAGCTTTTAACACCCAATATATATGCATGGATTGTAGTTTGCAACTGAAAAAAAGATTCATCTTCCTTACAAGCCAGGTGAAGGAAGGCTTTCACAGACTGGTATCTCTCAGTACCTTGCATGTTTAGAGACGTTGGTTCATGAATCAAAATATGAACGGTTTGCAGTAGAAAAATATACTCCAGGTTCTCAGTCTTTATCCAAGTGCTGGAAAGACGTTTCTGCAGTTTTCTGTGTAAAACCGTGTTGGAGCTAGTACGTCCTCATATAAATGTATGGTGTGTACTTTACAACTGAAAGAAACCTTGTTTTCCCAACAAGATAGGGGAAGGCAGCTTTCAAACACACTTATCTCTCAGAACTGAGCATGTGTGGAGGCGTTCATTCATCTAGCACAATGGGATCGCTTTGCAGGAGAAATTTTACTCTGGATTCTCAGGTTGTTTCCTAGTGCCACTTTTAAGTTCCTGAAATTTTCACTGGAAATCCGAGTTGGTTTTACCACTTCCCGTTATATATGTAAGGAGTGTATATTGCAACTGAAAAGAAAATTTTTGTTCCCAAGAATCTAGTTGAATTTCGGCTTTCAAACACACATATCTCAGAAATGTGCATGTTGAAAGACGTTCGTTCATCTAGCACAAAGGGAATGGTTTGCAGTGGAAACTTTCACCCTGGTTTCTCAAAATTTTAACAAGTGCTGATTTGATGTACCTGCAATTTTCATTTGAAAACCAAGTTGGCTCTAGTACATCCCCTTATATATGTAAGGAGTGTTGTTTGAAATCTTAATATATCACTGTGTTCCCAACAATCTAGTTGAATTAAGGATTTAAACTCAATTATCTCTCAGAAATGAGCATGTGGTGATGTTCTTTCATTTAGAAAAATGCGATCGATTTTCAGTAGGAACTGTTACTCTTGATTCTCAGGGTTTTTCCTAGTTCCGTAGTGCTATTCTTGCATTTTTCACAATAAAACAGTTTTGGAGCTAGTACCTCCCCTTATACATGTATGGACAAAAATTTCTCAACTGAAAATGTACATTGAGTTCCCAACAAGCTATGTTAAGTACGGTTTACAAACACAAATATCTCTCATGTCTGAGAAAGTGGAGAGACGTTTGTTCATCTAGCACCAAGCAACTGGTGTATAGGGCAAAGTTTTACACTAGATTTTCTGCATGTTTCCTAGTGCGAGGTCCACGATCCTGCAGTTTTCAGCATAAAACTGAGTTCGAGCTAGTACCTACAATTATATATTTATGGACTGTAGCTTGCAAATGAAAAGAATCATTTTGTTCCCAACAAGCTAGGTGAAGGACGGCTTTCACACACACTTAAATCTCAGAATGGAGCATGTGGAGGGACGTTCATTAGTGTAGGAGAAAGTGAAATGTTTGGAGGATTATCTTTTACTCTGGTTTCTCAGTCTGATCCCTAGTGCCAATTTGAATATCCTGTAGATTCTTCACGAAAATAGATTTGGAGTTTGTAACTCCCAATATATATGTATGGAGTGTATTGTGCAACTGAAAAGCAATTCTGTGTTCCAAACAAGCTTTATGAAGGACTGCTTTCAAACATATATATATTTTAGAACTGAGCATATGGAGAGAATTTCATCATCTAGCACAAAAGGAAATGTTTGCAGGAGAAACGTATACTCCAGGTTTTCAGTATGATTCCAAGGGCCAATTTGAAGTTCCTACAGTTTAACATGATAATAGTTCTTGAGCTTTTAACACCCAATATATATGCATGGATTGTAGTTTGCAACTGAAAAAAAGATACATCTTCCTAACAAGCCAGGTGAAGGAAGGCTTTCACAGACTGGTATCTCTCAGTACCTTGCATGTTTAGAGACGTTGGTTCATGAATCACAATATGAACGGTTTGCAGTAGAAAAATTTACTCCAGTTTCTCAGTCTTTATTCAAGTGCCGGAAAGACGTTTCTGCAGTTTTATGTGTTAAACCGAGTTGGAGATAGTACGTCCTCATATAAATGTATGGTGTGTAGTATACAACTGAAAGAAACCTTGTTTTCACAACAAGATAGGTGAAGGCAGCTTCCAAACACACTTATCTCTCAGAACTTAGCATATGGGGAGGCGTTCATTCATCTAGCACAATGGGATCGATTTGCAGGAGAAACTTTTTCTCTGGATTCTCAGTTTGTTTCCTAGTGCCACTTTTAAGTTCCTGAAGTTTTCACTGGAAATCCGAGTTGGTGTTACTACTTCCCGCTATAAATTTAAGGAGTGTAATTTGCAACTGAAAAGAAAATTTATGTTCCCAACCAGCTAGTTGAATTTCGGCTTTCAAACACACATATCTCAGAAATGTGCATGTTGATAGAATTTCGTTCATCTACCACAAAGGGAATGGTTTGCAGTGGAAACTTTCACCCTGGTTTCCCAAATTTTTACAAGTGCTGATTTGATGTACCTGCAGTTTTCATTTGAAAACCAAGTTGGTTCTAGTACATCCCCTTATATATGTAAGGAGTGTTGTTTGCAATCTTAATATATCACTGTGTTCCCAACAATCTAGTTGAATTAAGGCTTTAAACTCAATTATCTCTCAGAAATGAGCATGTGGTGATGTTCGTTCATCTAGAAAAATGCGATCGATTTTCAGTAGGAACTGTTACTCTTGATTCTCAGGGTTTTTCCTAGTTCCGTAGTGCTGTTCTTGCATTTTTCACAATAAAACAGTTTTGGAGCTATTACCTCCCCTTATACATGTATGGACAAAAATTTGTCAACTGAAAATGTACATTGAATTCACAACAAGCTATGTTAACTTCGGTTTACAAACACAAATATCTCTCATAACTGAGAAAGTTTAGAGACGTTTGTTCATCTAGCACCAAGCAACTGGTTTATAGGGCAAAGTTTTACACTAGATTCTCTGTATGTTTCCTAGTGCCAGGTCCACGATCCTGCAGTTTTCAGCATAAAACTGAGTTCGAGCTATTATCTACAAATATATATGTATGGATTGTAGCTTGCAACTGAAAAGAATCTTTTTGTTCCCAACAAGTTAGGTGAAGGACCGCTTTCACACACACTTAAATCTCAGAACAGAGCATGTGGAGGGACTTTCATTAGTGTAGGAGAAATTGAAATGTTTGAAGGTTTATCTTTTACTCTGGTTTCTCAGTCTGATTCCTAGTGCCAATTTGAATTTCCTGTAGTTTCTTCACGAAAATCGAGTTGGAGATTGTAACTCCCTATATATATGTATGCAATGTAGTTTGCAACTGAAAAGCAATTATGTGTTCCAAACAAGCTATATGAATGACTGCTTTCAACCATATTTTTATCTGAGAACTGATCATATGGAGAGAAGTTCGTCATCTAACACAAAAGGAACTGTTTGCAGGAGAAACATATACTCTGCTTTCTCAGTCTGTTTCCTAGTGCCTATTTGAAGTTCCTGCTGTTTTTACAGAAAAACTGCTGGAACTACTATCTCCCCATATATATTTAAGGAGCGTAGTTTGCAACTGGAAAGTAATTTTGTGTTCCCAAAAAGTTCCTTGAAGGACGTCTTTCACACACAATAATCTCTCTGAACGGAGCAAGTGGAGAGACGATCGTTCAGCTAGAAAAAAGGGAACTGTTTGCAGGAGAAATTTTACTCTTGTCACTAAGTCTGTTTCCTAGAGCCGGTTTGAATTTCCTGCAGTCTTCACTGTTAAAGTGAGTTGGAGCTTGTTCCTCCCCATATATATGTATGGAGTGTAGATTGCTACTGTAAAGAAGCTTTGTGATCCCTGCAAGCTAGGTGAAGGACGGCATTCACGCACATTAATCTCTCAGAACTGAGCTTGTGGAGAGACCTTCATTAATCTAACAGAAAGGGAACGGTTTGTAGTGGAATTTTTACCCTGAATTCTCATTCTTTTTATAATAGACGGTTTTAAGTTCCTGCAGATTACTGGAAAACCGAGTTTTAGCTATTACCTCCCCATATATATATAAGGAGTGTAGTTTGCAACCATAAGGAATATTTGTGTTCCCTACAAGCTACGTGATGTATGTCTTTAAACACACTTATCAGTCAAAACTGAGCAAGAGGGGAGAAATTCGTTCATGAAGCACAAAATGATTGGTTTGCAGCAGTTTCTTTTACTCTGCTTTCTCATATTTTTTCCTATGCCACTTTGAAGTTCCTTAAGTTTTCAGTGTAAAACCGATTTGGATTTCTTAACTCCCCATATAAATGTACGGATTTATGTTTGAAACTGAAATGGTACTTTATGTTAACTACCAGCAAGGCAAAGTAAGGCTTACAAACACACTTACCTCTCAGAACCAAGAATGTGAAGAGACTTTCATTTATCTATGAGAAAGTGAACGGGTTGCAAGAGAAACATTTACACCAGGTTTTCAGTACGATTCCAAGGGCCAATTTGAAGTTCTTTCAGTTTAACACGATATTTGTTTTTGAGCTTTTAAAACACAATATATATGCATGGATTGTAGTTTGCAACTGAAAAGAAGATTCATCTTCCTAACAAGCTAGGTGAAGGAAGGCTTTCACAGACTGGTATCTCTCAGTACCTTGCATGTGTAAAGACGTTGGTTCATGAATCACAATATGAACGGTTTGCAGGAGAAAATTTTACTCCAGTTTTTCAGTTTTTATCAAAGTGACGGAAAGACGTTTCTGCAGTTTTCTGTGTTAAACCGTTTTGGAGCTAGTACGTCCTCATATAAATGTATGGTGTGTAGTTTACAACTGAAAGAAACCTTGTTTTCCCAACAAGATAGGTGAAGGCAGCTTCCAAACACACTTATCTCTCAGAACTGAGCATGTGGGGAGGCGTTCATTCATCTAGCTCAATGGGATCGCTTTGCAGGGGAATTTTTACTCTGGATTCTCAGTTTGTTTATTAGTGCCACTTTTAAGTTCCTGAAGTTTTCACTGGAAATCCGAGTTGCTGTTACTACTTCCCGTTATAAATTTAAGGAGTGTAATTTGCAACTGAAAAGAAAATTTTTGTTCCCAACAAGCTAGTTGAATTTCGGCTTTCAAACACACATATCTCAGAAATGTGCATGTTGAAAGACGTTCGTTCATCTAGCACAAAGGGAATGGTTTGCAGTGCAAACTTTCACCCTGGTTTCTCAAAATTTTACAAGTGCTGATTTGATGTACCTGCAGTTTTCATTTGAAAACCAATTTGGTTCAAGTACATCCCTTATATATGTAAGGAGTTTTGTTTGCAATCTTAATATATCACTCTGTTCCCAACAATCTGGTTGAATTAAGGCTTTAAACTTAATTATCTCTCAGAAATGTGCATGTGGTGATGTTCGTTCATCTAGAAATATGCGGTCGATTTTCAGTAGGAACTGTTACTCTTGATTCTCATTTTTTTTCCAATTTCCGTAGTGCTTTACTTGCATTTTTCACGATAAAACAGTTTTGGAAATATTACCTCACCTTATACATGTATGGACAGAAATTTTTCAACTGAAAATGTACATTGAGTTCCCAACAAGCTATGTTAAGTACGGTTTACAAACACAAATATCTCCCATAACTGAGAAAGTGTAGAGACGTTTGTTCATCAAGCACCAAACAACTGGTTTATAGGGCAAAGATTTACACTAGATTCTCTGTATGTTTCCTAGTGCCAGGTACACGATCCTGCAGTTTTCAGCATAAAACTGAGTTCGAGCTAGTACCTACAATTATATATGTATGGATTGTAGCTTGCAACTGAAAACTATCTTTTTGTTCCAAACAAGCTAGGTGAAGGACGGCTTTCACACACACTTATATCTCAGAACGGAGCATGTGGAGGGACTTTCATTAGTGTAGGAGAAAGTGAAATGTTTGGAGGATTACCTTTTACTCTGGTTTCTCAGTCTGATTTCTAGTGCCAATTTGAATTTCCTGTAGATTCTTCACGAAAATCGGGTTGGAGTTTTTAACTCCCAATATATATGTATGGAGTGTATTGTGCAACTGAAAAGCAATTCTGTGTTCCAAACAAGCTTTATGAAGGACTGCTTTAAAACATATATATATTTGAGAACTGAGCATATGGAGAGAATTTCGTCATCTAGCACAAAAGGAACTGTTTGCAGGAGAAACGTATACTCCAGGATTTCAGTTTGATTCCAAGGGCCAATTTGAAGTTCCTACAGTTTAACACGATAGTTGTTCTTGAGCTTTTAAAACCCAATATATATGCTTGGATTGTAGTTTGCAACTGAAAAAAAGATACATCTTCCTTACAAGCCAGGTGAAGGAAGGCTTTCACAGACTGGTATCTCTCAGTACCTTGCATGTTTAGAGACGTTGGTTCATGAATCACAATATGAACGGTTTGCAGTAGAAAAATTTACTCCAGTTTCTCAGTCTTTATTCAAGTGCCGGAAAGACGTTTCTGCAGTTTTCTGTGTAAAACCGTGTTGGAGATAGTACGTCCTCATATAAATGTATGTTGTGTAGTTTACAACTGAAAGAAACCTTGTTTTCCCAACAAGCTAGGTGAAGGCAGCTTCCAAACACACTTATCTCTCAGAACTTAGCATATGTGGAGGCGTTCATTCATCTAGCACAATGGGATCGATTTGCAGGAGAAACTTTTCTCCGGATTCTCAGTCTGTTTCCTAGTGCCACTTTTAAGTTCCTGAAATTTTCACTGGAAATACGAGTTGGTTTTACCACCTCCCGTTATATATGTAAGGAGTGTACTTTGCAACTGAAAAGAAAATTTTTGTTCCCAAAAAGCTAGTTGAATTTCGGCTTTCAAACCCACATATCTCAGAAATGTGCATGTTGAAAGACGTTCGTTCATCTAGCACAAAGGGAATGGTTTGCAGTGGAAACTTTCACCCTGGTTTCTCAAAATGTTTACAAGTGCTGATTTGATGTACCTGCAGTTTTCATTTGAAAACCAAGTTGGTTCTAGTACATCCCCTTATATATGTAAGGAGTGTTATTTGCAATCTTAATATATCACAGTGTTCCCAAAAATCTAGTTGAATTAAGGATTTAAACTCAATTATCTCTCAGAAATGAGCATGTGGTGATGTTCGTTCATCTAGAAAAATGCGATCGATTTTAATTAGGATCTGTTACTCTTGATTCTCAGGGATTTCCTATTTCCGTAGTGCTGTCTTTGCATTTTTCACGATAAAACATTTTTGGAAGTAGTACCTCGCCTTATACATGTATGGACAAAAATTTTTCAACTGAAAATGTACATTGAGTTCCCAACAAGCTACGTTAAGTACGGTTTACAAACACAAATATCTCTCATAACAGAGAAAGTGGAGAGACGTTTGTTCATCAAGCACCAAGCAACTGGTTTATAGGGCAAAGATTTACACTAGATTCTCTGTATGTTTCCTGGTGCCAGGTACAGGATCCTGCAGTTTTCAGCATAAAACTGAGTTCGAGCTAGAACTTACAATTATATATGTATGGATTGTAGCTTGCAAATGAAAAGTATATTTTTGTTCCCAACAAGCTAGGTGAAGGACGGCTTTCACACACACTTATATCTCAGAACGGAGCATGTGGAGGCACTTTCATTAGTGTAGGAGAAAGTGAAATGTTTGGAGGATTATCTTTTACTCTGGTTTCTCAGTCTGATTCCTAGTGCCAATTTGAATATCCTGTAGTTTCTTCACGAAAATCGAGTTGGAGTTTGTAACCCCAATATATATGTATGGAGTGTATTTTGCAACAGAAATGTAATTCTGTGTTCGAAACAAGCTATATGAAGGACTGCTTTCAACCATATATATATCTGAGAACTGATCATATGGAGAGAATTTCGTCATGTAGCACAAAAGGAACTGTTTGCAGGAGAAACATTTTCTCCAGGTTTTCAGTATGATTCCAAGGGCCAATTTGAAGTTCCTGCAGTTCATCACGATAACTGTTTTTGAGTTTTTAACACCCAATATATATGCATGGATTGTAGTTTGCAACTGAATAGAAGATTCATCTTCCTAACAAGCAAGTTGAAGGAAGGCTTTCAAGGACTAGTATCTCTCAGTACCTTGCATGTGTAGAGACGTTTGTTCATGAATCACAAAATGAACGGTTTGCAGTAGAAAAATTTACTCCAGTATCTCAGTCTTTATCCAAGTGCCGGAAAGACGTTTCTGCAGTTTTCTGTGTAAAATCGTGTTGGAGATAGTACGTCCTCATATAAATGTGTGGTGTGCAGTTTACTACTGAAAGAAACCTTGTTTTCCCAACAAGATAGGTGAAGGCAGCTTCCAAACACACTTATCTCTCAGAACTTAGCATATGTGGAGGCGTTCATTCATCTCGCACAATGGGATCGCTTTGCAGGAGAATCTTTTACTCTGGATTCTCAGTCTGTTTCCTAGTGCCACTTTAAAGTTCCTGAAATTTTCACTGGAAATCCGAGTTGCTGTTACTACCTCCCGTTATAAATTTAAGGTGTGTAATTTGCAACTGAAAAGAAAATTTTTCTTCCCAACAAGCTAGTTGAATTTCGGCTTTCAAACCCACATATCTCAGAAATGTGCATGTTGAAAGACGTTCGTTCATCTAGCACAAAGGGAATGGTTTGCAGTGGAAACTTTCACCCTGGTTTCTCAAAATTTTTACAAGTGCTGATTTGATGTACCTGCAGTTTTCATTTGAAAACCAAGTTGGTTCTATTACATCCCCTTATATATGTAAGGAGTGTTATTTGCAATCTTAATATATCACAGTGTTCCCAAAAATCTAGTTGAATTAAGGATTTAAACTCAATTATCTCTCAGAAATGAGCATGTGGTGATGTTCGTTCATCTAGAAAAATGCGATCGATTTTAATTAGGAACTGTTACTCTTGATTCTCAGGGATTTCCTATTTCCGTAGTGCTGTCTTTGCATTTTTCACGATAAAACATTTTTGGAAGTAGTACCTCGCCTTATACATGTATGGACAAAAATTTTTCAACTGAAAATGTACATTGAGTTCCCAACAAGCTACGTTAAGTACGGTTTACAAACACAAATATCTCTCATAACAGAGAAAGTGGAGAGACGTTTGTTCATCAAGCACCAAGCAACTGGTTTATAGGGCAAAGATTTACACTAGATTCTCTGTATGTTTCCTGGTGCCAGGTACAGGATCCTGCAGTTTTCAGCATAAAACTGAGTTCGAGCTAGAACTTACAATTATATATGTATGGATTGTAGCTTGCAAATGAAAAGTATATTTTTGTTCCCAACAAGCTAGGTGAAGGACGGCTTTCACACACACTTATATCTCAGAACGGAGCATGTGGAGGGACTTTCATTAGTGTAGGAGAAAGTGAAATGTTTGGAGGATTATCTTTTACTCTGGTTTCTCAGTCTGATTCCTAGTGCCAATTTGAATATCCTGTAGTTTCTTCACGAAAATCGAGTTGGAGTTTGTAACCCCAATATATATGTATGGAGTGTATTTTGCAACAGAAATGTAATTCTGTGTTCGAAACAAGCTATATGAAGGACTGCTTTCAACCATATATATATCTGAGAACTGATCATATGGAGAGAATTTCGTCATGTAGCACAAAAGGAACTGTTTGCAGGAGAAACATTTTCTCCAGGTTTTCAGTATGATTCCAAGGGCCAATTTGAAGTTCCTGCAGTTTATCACGATAACTGTTTTTGAGTTTTTAACACCCAATATATATGCATGGATTGTAGTTTGCAACTGAATAGAAGATTCATCTTCCTAACAAGCAAGTTGAAGGAAGGCTTTCAAGGACTAGTATCTCTCAGTACCTTGCATGTGTAGAGACGTTTGTTCATGAATCACAAAATGAACGGTTTGCAGTAGAAAAATTTACTCCAGTATCTCAGTCTTTATCCAAGTGCCGGAAAGACGTTTCTGCAGTTTTCTGTGTAAAATCGTGTTGGAGATAGTACGTCCTCATATAAATGTGTGGTGTGCAGTTTACTACTGAAAGAAACCTTGTTTTCCCAACAAGATAGGTGAAGGCAGCTTCCAAACACACTTATCTCTCAGAACTTAGCATATGTGGAGGCGTTCATTCATCTCGCACAATGGGATCGCTTTGCAGGAGAATCTTTTACTCTGGATTCTCAGTCTGTTTCCTAGTGCCACTTTAAAGTTCCTGAAATTTTCACTGGAAATCCGAGTTGCTGTTACCACCACCAGTTATATATATAAGGAGTGCAATTTGCACCTTAAAAGAAAATTTTGGTTCCCAACAAGCTAGTTGAATTTCGGCTTTCAAACACACATATCTCAGAAATTTTCATGTTGAAAGACGTCCGTTCATCTAGCACAAAGGGAATGGTTTGCAGTGGAAACTTTCACCATGGATTCTCGAAATTTTTACAAGTTCTGATTTGATGTACCTGCAGTTTTCATTTGAAAACCAAGTTGTATATACTACATCCCCTTATATATATAAGGACTGTTGTTTGCAATCTTAATATATCACTGTGTTCCCAACAATCTAGTTGAATTAAGGATTTAAACTCAATTATCTCTCAGAAATGAGCATGTGGTGATGTTCATTCATCTAGAAAAATGCGGTCCATTTTCAGTAGGAACTGTCAATCTTGATTCTCACAGTTTTTCCTAGTTCCTTAGTGCTATTCTTGCATTTTTCACGATAAAACAGTTTTGGAGCTATTACCTCCCCTTATACATGTATGGACAAAAATTTCTCAACTGAATATGTACATTGAGTTCCCAACAAGCTATGTTAAGTACGGTTTACAAACACAAATATCTCCCATAACTGAGAAAGTGGAGAGATGTTTGTTCAAGCACCAAGCAACTGATTTATAGAGCAAAGATTTACACTAGATTCTCTGTATGTTTCCTAGTGCCAGGTACACGATCCTGTAGTTTTCAGCATAAAACTGAGTTCGAACTAGTACCTACAATTATATATGTATAGATTGTAGCTTGCAACTGAAAAGTATCTTTTGGTTCCCAACAAGCTAGGTGAAGGACGGCTTTCACACACACATATATCTCAGAACGGAGCATGTGGAGGGACTTTCATTAGTGTAGGAGAAAGTGAAATATTTGGAGGATTATCTTTTACTCTGGTTTCTCAGTCTGATTTCTAGTGCCAATTTGAATTTCCTGTAGTTTCTTCACGAAAATCGAGTTGGAGTTTGTAACTATCAATATATATGTATGGAGTGTACTTTGCAACTGAAATGCAATTCTGTGTTCCAAACAACTTATGAAGGACTGCTTTCAAACATATATATATCTGAGAACTGAGCATATGGAGAGTATTTCGTCATCTAGCACAAAATGAACTGTTTGCAGGAGAAACATTTACTGCAGGTTTTCAGTATGATTCCAAGGGCCAATTTGAAGTTCCTGCAGTTTAACACGATAATTGTCCTTGAGCTTTTAACACCCAATATATATGCATGGATTGTAGTTTGCAACTGAAAAAAAGATTCATCTTCCTTACAAGCCAGGTGAAGTAAGGCATTCACAGACTGGTATCTCTCAGTACCTTGCATGTTTAGAGACGTTGGTTCATGAATCAAAATATGAACGGTTTGCAGTAGAAAAATATACTCCAGGTTCTCAGTCTTTATCCAAGTGCTGGAAAGACGTTTCTGCAGTTTTCTGTGTAAAACCGTGTTGGAGGAAGTACGTCCTCATATAAATGTATGGTGTGTACTTTACAACTGAAAGAAACCTTGTTTTCCCAACAAGATAGGTGAAGGCAGCTTCCAAACACACTTATCTCTCAGAACTTAGCATATGGGGAGGCGTTCATTCATCTAGCAAAATGGGATCACTTTGCAAGAGAAATTTTACTCTGGATTCTCAGTTTGTTTCCTAGTGCCACTTTTAAGTTCCTGAAGTTTTCACTGGAAATCCGAGTTGGTGTTACTAATTCTCGTTATAAATTTAAGGAGTTTAATTTGCAACTGAAAAGAAAATTTTTGTTCCCAACAAGCTAGTTGTATTTCGGCTTTCAAACACACATATCTCAGAAATGTGCATGTTGAAAAACGTTCGTTCATCTAGCACAAAGGGAATGGTTTGCAGTGGAAACTTTCACCCTGGTTTCTCAAAATTTTTACAAGTGCTGATTTGATGTACCTGCAGTTTTCATTTGAAAACCAAGTTGGTTCTAGTATATTCCCTTATATATGTAAGGAGTGTTGATTGCAATCTTAATATATCACTGTGTTCCCAAAACTCTAGTTGAATTAAGGCTTTAAACTCAATTATCTCTCAGAAATGAGCATGTGGTGATGTTCGTTCATCTAGATAAATGCGATCGATTTTCAGTAGGAAATGTTACTCTTGATTCTCAGTGTTTTTCCTAGTGCCGTAGTGCTGTTCTTTCATTTTTCACGATAAAACAGTTTTGGAGCTATTACCTCCCCTTATACATGTATGGACAAAATTTTCTCAACTGAAAATGTACATTGAGTTCCCAACAAGCTATGTTAAGTACGGTTTACAAACACAAATATCTCTCATAACTGAGAAAGTGGAGAGACGTTTGTTCATCTAGCAACAAGCAACTGGTTTATAGGGCAAAGATTTACACTAGATTCTCTGTGTGATTCCTAGTGCCAGGTCCACGATCCTGCATTTTTCAGCATAAAACTGAGTTCGAGCTAGTACCTACAAATATATATGTATGGATGTTAGGTTGCAAATGAAAAGAATCTTTTTGTTCCCAAAAAGATAGGTGAAGGACGGCATTCACACACACTTAAATCTCAGAAGAGAGCATGTGGAGGGACTTTCATTAGTGTAGGAGAAAGTGAAATGTTTGAACATTTATCTTTTACACTGGATTCTCATCCTGATTCCTAGTGCCAATTTGAATTTCCTGTAGTTTCTTCACGAAAAACGAGTTGGAGATTGTAACTACCAATATATATGTATGGAGTGTAGTTTGCAGCTGAAAAGCAATTCTGTGTTCAAAACAAGCTATATGAAGGACTGCTTTCAACCATATTTTTATCTGAGAACTGAGCATATGGAGAGAATTTCGTCATCTAACACAAAAGGAACTGTTTGCAGGAGATACATATACTCTGTTTTCTCAATCTGTTTCCTAGTGCCTATTTGAAGTTCCTGCTGTTTTTACAGAAAAACTGCTGGAACTACTACCTCCCCATATATATTTAAGGAGCGTAGTTTGCAACTGAAAAGTAAATTTGTGTTCCAAACAAGTTCCTTGAAGGACGTCTTCACACACAATTATCTCTCCGAACGGAGCAAGTGGAGAGAATATCGTTCAGGTAGAACAAAGGGAACGGTTTGCAGGAGAAATTTCACTCTTGTCTCTCAGTCTGTTTCCTAGAGCCGGTTTGAATTTCCTGCAGTCTTCACTGTTAAAGTGAGTTGGAGCTGGTTCCTCCCCATATATATGTATGGATTGTAGATTGCTAATGAAAAGAATCTTTGTGATTCCTGCAAGCTAGTTGTAGGACGGCTTTCACGCACATTTATCTCTCAGAACTGAGCTTGTGGAGAGACCTTCATTAATCTAGCACAAACGCAACAGTTTGTAGTGGAATTTTTACGCTGATTTCAAAGTCTTTTTATAATAGACGGTTTAAAGTTCCTGCAGATTACTGGAAAAACGAGTTTTAGCTTTTACCTACCCATATGTATTTAAGGAGTGTAGTTTGCCACCATAAGGAATATTTGTGTTCCCTACAAGCTACGTGATGTATGGCTTTAAACACACTTATCAGTCAGAAATGATCAAGAGGAGAGAAGTTCGTTCATCAAGCACAAAATGATTGGTTTGCAGCAGTATCTTTTACTCTGCTTTCTCAGATTGTTTCCTATGCCACTTTGAATTTCCTTCAGTTTTCAGTGTAAAACCGATTTGGATTTCTTACCACCCCATATAAATGTAAGGATGTAAGTTTGAAACTGAAATGGTACTTTATGTTCCCTACAAGCAAGGCAAAGTAAGGCTTACAAACACACTTACCTCTCAGAACCAAGAATGTGGAGAGACTTTCATTTATCTAGGAGAAAGTGAACGGGTTGCAAGAGAAACATTTACTCCAGGTTTTCATTATGATTCCAAGGGCCAATTTGAAGTTCCTGCAGTTTATCACGATAATTGTTTTTGAGCTTTTAACACCCAATATATATGCATGGATTGTAGTTTGCAACTGAAAAGAAGATTCATCTTCCTAACAAGCTAGGTGAAGGAAGGCTTTCACAGACTGTTATCTCTCAGTACCTTGCATGTGTAGAGACGTTGGTACATGAATCACAAAATGAACGGTTTGCAGGAGAAAATATTACTCCAGTTTCTCAGTCTTTATCAAAGTGCCGGAAAGAAGTTTCTGCTGTTTTCTGTGTAAAACCGTGTTGGAGCTAGTACGTCCACATATAAATGTATGGTGTGTAGTTTACAACTGAAAGAAACCTTGTTTTCCCAACAAGATAGGGGAAGGCAGCTTTCAAACACACTTATCTCTCAGAACTGAGCATGTGTGGAGGCGTTCATTCATCTAGCACAATGGGATCGCTTTGCAGGAGAAATTTTACTCTGGATTCTCAGGTTGTTTCCTAGTGCCACTTTTAAGTTCCTGAAATTTTCACTGGAAATCCGAGTTGGTTTTACCACTTCCCGTTATATATGTAAGGAGTGTATATTGCAACTGAAAAGAAAATTTTTGTTCCCAAGAATCTAGTTGAATTTCGGCTTTCAAACACACATATCTCAGAAATGTGCATGTTGAAAGACGTTCGTTCATCTAGCACAAAGGGAATGGTTTGCAGTGGAAACTTTCACCCTGGTTTCTCAAAATTTTAACAAGTGCTGATTTGATGTACCTGCAATTTTCATTTGAAAACCAAGTTGGCTCTAGTACATCCCCTTATATATGTAAGGAGTGTTGTTTGAAATCTTAATATATCACTGTGTTCCCAACAATCTAGTTGAATTAAGGATTTAAACTCAATTATCTCTCAGAAATGAGCATGTGGTGATGTTCTTTCATTTAGAAAAATGCGATCGATTTTCAGTAGGAACTGTTACTCTTGATTCTCAGTGTTTTTCCTAGTTCCGTAGTGCTATTCTTGCATTTTTCACAATAAAACAGTTTTGGAGCTAGTACCTCCCCTTATACATGTATGGACAAAAATTTCTCAACTGAAAATGTACATTGAGTTCCCAACAAGCTATGTTAAGTACGGTTTACAAACACAAATATCTCTCATGTCTGAGAAAGTGGAGAGACGTTTGTTCATCTAGCACCAAGCAACTGGTGTATAGGGCAAAGTTTTACACTAGATTTTCTGCATGTTTCCTAGTGCGAGGTCCACGATCCTGCAGTTTTCAGCATAAAACTGAGTTCGAGCTAGTACCTACAATTATATATTTATGGACTGTAGCTTGCAAATGAAAAGAATCATTTTGTTCCCAACAAGCTAGGTGAAGGACGGCTTTCACACACACTTAAATCTCAGAATGGAGCATGTGGAGGGACGTTCATTAGTGTAGGAGAAAGTGAAATGTTTGGAGGATTATCTTTTACTCTGGTTTCTCAGTCTGATCCCTAGTGCCAATTTGAATATCCTGTAGATTCTTCACGAAAATAGATTTGGAGTTTGTAACTCCCAATATATATGTATGGAGTGTATTGTGCAACTGAAAAGCAATTCTGTGTTCCAAACAAGCTTTATGAAGGACTGCTTTCAAACATATATATATTTTAGAACTGAGCATATGGAGAGAATTTCATCATCTAGCACAAAAGGAAATGTTTGCAGGAGAAACGTATACTCCAGGTTTTCAGTATGATTCCAAGGGCCAATTTGAAGTTCCTACAGTTTAACATGATAATAGTTCTTGAGCTTTTAACACCCAATATATATGCATGGATTGTAGTTTGCAACTGAAAAAAAGATACATCTTCCTAACAAGCCAGGTGAAGGAAGGCTTTCACAGACTGGTATCTCTCAGTACCTTGCATGTTTAGAGACGTTGGTTCATGAATCACAATATGAACGGTTTGCAGTAGAAAAATTTACTCCAGTTTCTCAGTCTTTATTCAAGTGCCGGAAAGACGTTTCTGCAGTTTTATGTGTTAAACCGAGTTGGAGATAGTACGTCCTCATATAAATGTATGGTGTGTAGTATACAACTGAAAGAAACCTTGTTTTCACAACAAGATAGGTGAAGGCAGCTTCCAAACACACTTATCTCTCAGAACTTAGCATATGGGGAGGCGTTCATTCATCTAGCACAATGGGATCGATTTGCAGGAGAAACTTTTTCTCTGGATTCTCAGTTTGTTTCCTAGTGCCACTTTTAAGTTCCTGAAGTTTTCACTGGAAATCCGAGTTGGTGTTACTACTTCCCGCTATAAATTTAAGGAGTGTAATTTGCAACTGAAAAGAAAATTTATGTTCCCAACCAGCTAGTTGAATTTCGGCTTTCAAACACACATATCTCAGAAATGTGCATGTTGATAGAATTTCGTTCATCTACCACAAAGGGAATGGTTTGCAGTGGAAACTTTCACCCTGGTTTCCCAAATTTTTACAAGTGCTGATTTGATGTACCTGCAGTTTTCATTTGAAAACCAAGTTGGTTCTAGTACATCCCCTTATATATGTAAGGAGTGTTGTTTGCAATCTTAATATATCACTGTGTTCCCAACAATCTAGTTGAATTAAGGCTTTAAACTCAATTATCTCTCAGAAATGAGCATGTGGTGATGTTCGTTCATCTAGAAAAATGCGATCGATTTTCAGTAGGAACTGTTACTCTTGATTCTCAGGGTTTTTCCTAGTTCCGTAGTGCTGTTCTTGCATTTTTCACAATAAAACAGTTTTGGAGCTATTACCTCCCCTTATACATGTATGGACAAAAATTTGTCAACTGAAAATGTACATTGAATTCACAACAAGCTATGTTAACTTCGGTTTACAAACACAAATATCTCTCATAACTGAGAAAGTTTAGAGACGTTTGTTCATCTAGCACCAAGCAACTGGTTTATAGGGCAAAGTTTTACACTAGATTCTCTGTATGTTTCCTAGTGCCAGGTCCACGATCCTGCAGTTTTCAGCATAAAACTGAGTTCGAGCTATTATCTACAAATATATATGTATGGATTGTAGCTTGCAACTGAAAAGAATCTTTTTGTTCCCAACAAGTTAGGTGAAGGACCGCTTTCACACACACTTAAATCTCAGAACAGAGCATGTGGAGGGACTTTCATTAGTGTAGGAGAAATTGAAATGTTTGAAGGTTTATCTTTTACTCTGGTTTCTCAGTCTGATTCCTAGTGCCAATTTTAATTTCCTGTAGTTTCTTCACGAAAATCGAGTTGGAGATTGTAACTCCCTATATATATGTATGCAATGTAGTTTGCAACTGAAAAGCAATTATGTGTTCCAAACAAGCTATATGAATGACTGCTTTCAACCATATTTTTATCTGAGAACTGATCATATGGAGAGAAGTTCGTCATCTAACACAAAAGGAACTGTTTGCAGGAGAAACATATACTCTGCTTTCTCAGTCTGTTTCCTAGTGCCTATTTGAAGTTCCTGCTGTTTTTACAGAAAAACTGCTGGAACTACTATCTCCCCATATATATTTAAGGAGCGTAGTTTGCAACTGGAAAGTAATTTTGTGTTCCCAAAAAGTTCCTTGAAGGACGTCTTTCACACACAATAATCTCTCTGAACGGAGCAAGTGGAGAGACGATCGTTCAGCTAGAAAAAAGGGAACTGTTTGCAGGAGAAATTTTACTCTTGTCACTAAGTCTGTTTCCTAGAGCCGGTTTGAATTTCCTGCAGTCTTCACTGTTAAAGTGAGTTGGAGCTTGTTCCTCCCCATATATATGTATGGAGTGTAGATTGCTACTGTAAAGAAGCTTTGTGATCCCTGCAAGCTAGGTGAAGGACGGCATTCACGCACATTAATCTCTCAGAACTGAGCTTGTGGAGAGACCTTCATTAATCTAACAGAAAGGGAACGGTTTGTAGTGGAATTTTTACCCTGAATTCTCATTCTTTTTATAATAGACGGTTTTAAGTTCCTGCAGATTACTGGAAAACCGAGTTTTAGCTATTACCTCCCCATATATATATAAGGAGTGTAGTTTGCAACCATAAGGAATATTTGTGTTCCCTACAAGCTACGTGATGTATGTCTTTAAACACACTTATCAGTCAAAACTGAGCAAGAGGGGAGAAATTCGTTCATGAAGCACAAAATGATTGGTTTGCAGCAGTTTCTTTTACTCTGCTTTCTCATATTTTTTCCTATGCCACTTTGAAGTTCCTTAAGTTTTCAGTGTAAAACCGATTTGGATTTCTTAACTCCCCATATAAATGTACGGATTTATGTTTGAAACTGAAATGGTACTTTATGTTAACTACCAGCAAGGCAAAGTAAGGCTTACAAACACACTTACCTCTCAGAACCAAGAATGTGAAGAGACTTTCATTTATCTATGAGAAAGTGAACGGGTTGCAAGAGAAACATTTACACCAGGTTTTCAGTACGATTCCAAGGGCCAATTTGAAGTTCTTTCAGTTTAACACGATATTTGTTTTTGAGCTTTTAAAACACAATATATATGCATGGATTGTAGTTTGCAACTGAAAAGAAGATTCATCTTCCTAACAAGCTAGGTGAAGGAAGGCTTTCACAGACTGGTATCTCTCAGTACCTTGCATGTTTAGAGACGTTGGTTCATGAATCACAATATGAACGGTTTGCAGTAGAAAAATTTACTCCAGTTTCTCAGTCTTTATTCAAGTGCCGGAAAGACGTTTCTGCAGTTTTCTGTGTAAAACCGTGTTGGAGATAGTACGTCCTCATATAAATGTATGTTGTGTAGTTTACAACTGAAAGAAACCTTGTTTTCCCAACAAGCTAGGTGAAGGCAGCTTCCAAACACACTTATCTCTCAGAACTTAGCATATGTGGAGGCGTTCATTCATCTAGCACAATGGGATCGATTTGCAGGAGAAACTTTTCTCCGGATTCTCAGTCTGTTTCCTAGTGCCACTTTTAAGTTCCTGAAATTTTCACTGGAAATACGAGTTGGTTTTACCACCTCCCGTTATATATGTAAGGAGTGTACTTTGCAACTGAAAAGAAAATTTTTGTTCCCAAAAAGCTAGTTGAATTTCGGCTTTCAAACCCACATATCTCAGAAATGTGCATGTTGAAAGACGTTCGTTCATCTAGCACAAAGGGAATGGTTTGCAGTGGAAACTTTCACCCTGGTTTCTCAAAATGTTTACAAGTGCTGATTTGATGTACCTGCAGTTTTCATTTGAAAACCAAGTTGGTTCTATTACATCCCCTTATATATGTAAGGAGTGTTATTTGCAATCTTAATATATCACAGTGTTCCCAACAATCTAGTTGAATTAAGGATTTAAACTCAATTATCTCTCAGAAATGAGCATGTGGTGATGTTCATTCATCTAGAAAAATGCGGTCCATTTTCAGTAGGAACTGTCAATCTTGATTCTCACAGTTTTTCCTAGTTCCTTAGTGCTATTCTTGCATTTTTCACGATAAAACAGTTTTGGAGCTATTACCTCCCCTTATAAATGTATGGACAAAAATTTCTCAACTGAATATGTACATTGAGTTCCCAACAAGCTATGTTAAGTACGGTTTACAAACACAAATATCTCCCATAACTGAGAAAGTGGAGAGATGTTTGTTCAAGCACCAAGCAACTGATTTATAGAGCAAAGATTTACACTAGATTCTCTGTATGTTTCCTAGTGCCAGGTACACGATCCTGTAGTTTTCAGCATAAAACTGAGTTCGAACTAGTACCTACAATTATATATGTATAGATTGTAGCTTGCAACTGAAAAGTATCTTTTGGTTCCCAACAAGCTAGGTGAAGGACGGCTTTCACACACACATATATCTCAGAACGGAGCATGTGGAGGGACTTTCATTAGTGTAGGAGAAAGTGAAATATTTGGAGGATTATCTTTTACTCTGGTTTCTCAGTCTGATTTCTAGTGCCAATTTGAATTTCCTGTAGTTTCTTCACGAAAATCGAGTTGGAGTTTGTAACTATCAATATATATGTATGGAGTGTATTTTGCAACTGAAATGCAATTCTGTGTTCCAAACAACTTATGAAGGACTGCTTTCAAACATATATATATCTGAGAACTGAGCATATGGAGAGTATTTCGTCATCTAGCACAAAATGAACTGTTTGCAGGAGAAACATTTACTGCAGGTTTTCAGTATGATTCCAAGGGCCAATTTGAAGTTCCTGCAGTTTAACACGATAATTGTCCTTGAGCTTTTAACACCCAATATATATGCATGGATTGTAGTTTGCAACTGAAAAAAAGATTCATCTTCCTTACAAGCCAGGTGAAGGAAGGCTTTCACAGACTGGTATCTCTCAGTACCTTGCATGTTTAGAGACGTTGGTTCATGAATCAAAATATGAACGGTTTGCAGTAGAAAAATATACTCCAGGTTCTCAGTCTTTATCCAAGTGCTGGAAAGACGTTTCTGCAGTTTTCTGTGTAAAACCGTGTTGGAGCTAGTACGTCCTCATATAAATGTATGGTGTGTACTTTACAACTGAAAGAAACCTTGTTTTCCCAACAAGATAGGGGAAGGCAGCTTTCAAACACACTTATCTCTCAGAACTGAGCATGTGTGGAGGCGTTCATTCATCTAGCACAATGGGATCGCTTTGCAGGAGAAATTTTACTCTGGATTCTCAGGTTGTTTCCTAGTGCCACTTTTAAGTTCCTGAAATTTTCACTGGAAATCCGAGTTGGTTTTACCACTTCCCGTTATATATGTAAGGAGTGTATATTGCAACTGAAAAGAAAATTTTTGTTCCCAAGAATCTAGTTGAATTTCGGCTTTCAAACACACATATCTCAGAAATGTGCATGTTGAAAGACGTTCGTTCATCTAGCACAAAGGGAATGGTTTGCAGTGGAAACTTTCACCCTGGTTTCTCAAAATTTTAACAAGTGCTGATTTGATGTACCTGCAATTTTCATTTGAAAACCAAGTTGGCTCTAGTACATCCCCTTATATATGTAAGGAGTGTTGTTTGAAATCTTAATATATCACTGTGTTCCCAACAATCTAGTTGAATTAAGGATTTAAACTCAATTATCTCTCAGAAATGAGCATGTGGTGATGTTCTTTCATTTAGAAAAATGCGATCGATTTTCAGTAGGAACTGTTACTCTTGATTCTCAGGGTTTTTCCTAGTTCCGTAGTGCTATTCTTGCATTTTTCACAATAAAACAGTTTTGGAGCTAGTACCTCCCCTTATACATGTATGGACAAAAATTTCTCAACTGAAAATGTACATTGAGTTCCCAACAAGCTATGTTAAGTACGGTTTACAAACACAAATATCTCTCATGTCTGAGAAAGTGGAGAGACGTTTGTTCATCTAGCACCAAGCAACTGGTGTATAGGGCAAAGTTTTACACTAGATTTTCTGCATGTTTCCTAGTGCGAGGTCCACGATCCTGCAGTTTTCAGCATAAAACTGAGTTCGAGCTAGTACCTACAATTATATATTTATGGACTGTAGCTTGCAAATGAAAAGAATCATTTTGTTCCCAACAAGCTAGGTGAAGGACGGCTTTCACACACACTTAAATCTCAGAATGGAGCATGTGGAGGGACGTTCATTAGTGTAGGAGAAAGTGAAATGTTTGGAGGATTATCTTTTACTCTGGTTTCTCAGTCTGATCCCTAGTGCCAATTTGAATATCCTGTAGATTCTTCACGAAAATAGATTTGGAGTTTGTAACTCCCAATATATATGTATGGAGTGTATTGTGCAACTGAAAAGCAATTCTGTGTTCCAAACAAGCTTTATGAAGGACTGCTTTCAAACATATATATATTTTAGAACTGAGCATATGGAGAGAATTTCATCATCTAGCACAAAAGGAAATGTTTGCAGGAGAAACGTATACTCCAGGTTTTCAGTATGATTCCAAGGGCCAATTTGAAGTTCCTACAGTTTAACATGATAATAGTTCTTGAGCTTTTAACACCCAATATATATGCATGGATTGTAGTTTGCAACTGAAAAAAAGATACATCTTCCTAACAAGCCAGGTGAAGGAAGGCTTTCACAGACTGGTATCTCTCAGTACCTTGCATGTTTAGAGACGTTGGTTCATGAATCACAATATGAACGGTTTGCAGTAGAAAAATTTACTCCAGTTTCTCAGTCTTTATTCAAGTGCCGGAAAGACGTTTCTGCAGTTTTATGTGTTAAACCGAGTTGGAGATAGTACGTCCTCATATAAATGTATGGTGTGTAGTATACAACTGAAAGAAACCTTGTTTTCACAACAAGATAGGTGAAGGCAGCTTCCAAACACACTTATCTCTCAGAACTTAGCATATGGGGAGGCGTTCATTCATCTAGCACAATGGGATCGATTTGCAGGAGAAACTTTTTCTCTGGATTCTCAGTTTGTTTCCTAGTGCCACTTTTAAGTTCCTGAAGTTTTCACTGGAAATCCGAGTTGGTGTTACTACTTCCCGCTATAAATTTAAGGAGTGTAATTTGCAACTGAAAAGAAAATTTATGTTCCCAACCAGCTAGTTGAATTTCGGCTTTCAAACACACATATCTCAGAAATGTGCATGTTGATAGAATTTCGTTCATCTACCACAAAGGGAATGGTTTGCAGTGGAAACTTTCACCCTGGTTTCCCAAATTTTTACAAGTGCTGATTTGATGTACCTGCAGTTTTCATTTGAAAACCAAGTTGGTTCTAGTACATCCCCTTATATATGTAAGGAGTGTTGTTTGCAATCTTAATATATCACTGTGTTCCCAACAATCTAGTTGAATTAAGGCTTTAAACTCAATTATCTCTCAGAAATGAGCATGTGGTGATGTTCGTTCATCTAGAAAAATGCGATCGATTTTCAGTAGGAACTGTTACTCTTGATTCTCAGGGTTTTTCCTAGTTCCGTAGTGCTGTTCTTGCATTTTTCACAATAAAACAGTTTTGGAGCTATTACCTCCCCTTATACATGTATGGACAAAAATTTGTCAACTGAAAATGTACATTGAATTCACAACAAGCTATGTTAACTTCGGTTTACAAACACAAATATCTCTCATAACTGAGAAAGTTTAGAGACGTTTGTTCATCTAGCACCAAGCAACTGGTTTATAGGGCAAAGTTTTACACTAGATTCTCTGTATGTTTCCTAGTGCCAGGTCCACGATCCTGCAGTTTTCAGCATAAAACTGAGTTCGAGCTATTATCTACAAATATATATGTATGGATTGTAGCTTGCAACTGAAAAGAATCTTTTTGTTCCCAACAAGTTAGGTGAAGGACCGCTTTCACACACACTTAAATCTCAGAACAGAGCATGTGGAGGGACTTTCATTAGTGTAGGAGAAATTGAAATGTTTGAAGGTTTATCTTTTACTCTGGTTTCTCAGTCTGATTCCTAGTGCCAATTTGAATTTCCTGTAGTTTCTTCACGAAAATCGAGTTGGAGATTGTAACTCCCTATATATATGTATGCAATGTAGTTTGCAACTGAAAAGCAATTATGTGTTCCAAACAAGCTATATGAATGACTGCTTTCAACCATATTTTTATCTGAGAACTGATCATATGGAGAGAAGTTCGTCATCTAACACAAAAGGAACTGTTTGCAGGAGAAACATATACTCTGCTTTCTCAGTCTGTTTCCTAGTGCCTATTTGAAGTTCCTGCTGTTTTTACAGAAAAACTGCTGGAACTACTATCTCCCCATATATATTTAAGGAGCGTAGTTTGCAACTGGAAAGTAATTTTGTGTTCCCAAAAAGTTCCTTGAAGGACGTCTTTCACACACAATAATCTCTCTGAACGGAGCAAGTGGAGAGACGATCGTTCAGCTAGAAAAAAGGGAACTGTTTGCAGGAGAAATTTTACTCTTGTCACTAAGTCTGTTTCCTAGAGCCGGTTTGAATTTCCTGCAGTCTTCACTGTTAAAGTGAGTTGGAGCTTGTTCCTCCCCATATATATGTATGGAGTGTAGATTGCTACTGTAAAGAAGCTTTGTGATCCCTGCAAGCTAGGTGAAGGACGGCATTCACGCACATTAATCTCTCAGAACTGAGCTTGTGGAGAGACCTTCATTAATCTAACAGAAAGGGAACGGTTTGTAGTGGAATTTTTACCCTGAATTCTCATTCTTTTTATAATAGACGGTTTTAAGTTCCTGCAGATTACTGGAAAACCGAGTTTTAGCTATTACCTCCCCATATATATATAAGGAGTGTAGTTTGCAACCATAAGGAATATTTGTGTTCCCTACAAGCTACGTGATGTATGTCTTTAAACACACTTATCAGTCAAAACTGAGCAAGAGGGGAGAAATTCGTTCATGAAGCACAAAATGATTGGTTTGCAGCAGTTTCTTTTACTCTGCTTTCTCATATTTTTTCCTATGCCACTTTGAAGTTCCTTAAGTTTTCAGTGTAAAACCGATTTGGATTTCTTAACTCCCCATATAAATGTACGGATTTATGTTTGAAACTGAAATGGTACTTTATGTTAACTACCAGCAAGGCAAAGTAAGGCTTACAAACACACTTACCTCTCAGAACCAAGAATGTGAAGAGACTTTCATTTATCTATGAGAAAGTGAACGGGTTGCAAGAGAAACATTTACACCAGGTTTTCAGTACGATTCCAAGGGCCAATTTGAAGTTCTTTCAGTTTAACACGATATTTGTTTTTGAGCTTTTAAAACACAATATATATGCATGGATTGTAGTTTGCAACTGAAAAGAAGATTCATCTTCCTAACAAGCTAGGTGAAGGAAGGCTTTCACAGACTGGTATCTCTCAGTACCTTGCATGTTTAGAGACGTTGGTTCATGAATCACAATATGAACGGTTTGCAGTAGAAAAATTTACTCCAGTTTCTCAGTCTTTATTCAAGTGCCGGAAAGACGTTTCTGCAGTTTTCTGTGTAAAACCGTGTTGGAGATAGTACGTCCTCATATAAATGTATGTTGTGTAGTTTACAACTGAAAGAAACCTTGTTTTCCCAACAAGCTAGGTGAAGGCAGCTTCCAAACACACTTATCTCTCAGAACTTAGCATATGTGGAGGCGTTCATTCATCTAGCACAATGGGATCGATTTGCAGGAGAAACTTTTCTCCGGATTCTCAGTCTGTTTCCTAGTGCCACTTTTAAGTTCCTGAAATTTTCACTGGAAATACGAGTTGGTTTTACCACCTCCCGTTATATATGTAAGGAGTGTACTTTGCAACTGAAAAGAAAATTTTTGTTCCCAAAAAGCTAGTTGAATTTCGGCTTTCAAACCCACATATCTCAGAAATGTGCATGTTGAAAGACGTTCGTTCATCTAGCACAAAGGGAATGGTTTGCAGTGGAAACTTTCACCCTGGTTTCTCAAAATGTTTACAAGTGCTGATTTGATGTACCTGCAGTTTTCATTTGAAAACCAAGTTGGTTCTATTACATCCCCTTATATATGTAAGGAGTGTTATTTGCAATCTTAATATATCACAGTGTTCCCAACAATCTAGTTGAATTAAGGATTTAAACTCAATTATCTCTCAGAAATGAGCATGTGGTGATGTTCATTCATCTAGAAAAATGCGGTCCATTTTCAGTAGGAACTGTCAATCTTGATTCTCACAGTTTTTCCTAGTTCCTTAGTGCTATTCTTGCATTTTTCACGATAAAACAGTTTTGGAGCTATTACCTCCCCTTATAAATGTATGGACAAAAATTTCTCAACTGAATATGTACATTGAGTTCCCAACAAGCTATGTTAAGTACGGTTTACAAACACAAATATCTCCCATAACTGAGAAAGTGGAGAGATGTTTGTTCAAGCACCAAGCAACTGATTTATAGAGCAAAGATTTACACTAGATTCTCTGTATGTTTCCTAGTGCCAGGTACACGATCCTGTAGTTTTCAGCATAAAACTGAGTTCGAACTAGTACCTACAATTATATATGTATAGATTGTAGCTTGCAACTGAAAAGTATCTTTTGGTTCCCAACAAGCTAGGTGAAGGACGGCTTTCACACACACATATATCTCAGAACGGAGCATGTGGAGGGACTTTCATTAGTGTAGGAGAAAGTGAAATATTTGGAGGATTATCTTTTACTCTGGTTTCTCAGTCTGATTTCTAGTGCCAATTTGAATTTCCTGTAGTTTCTTCACGAAAATCGAGTTGGAGTTTGTAACTATCAATATATATGTATGGAGTGTATTTTGCAACTGAAATGCAATTCTGTGTTCCAAACAACTTATGAAGGACTGCTTTCAAACATATATATATCTGAGAACTGAGCATATGGAGAGTATTTCGTCATCTAGCACAAAATGAACTGTTTGCAGGAGAAACATTTACTGCAGGTTTTCAGTATGATTCCAAGGGCCAATTTGAAGTTCCTGCAGTTTAACACGATAATTGTCCTTGAGCTTTTAACACCCAATATATATGCATGGATTGTAGTTTGCAACTGAAAAAAAGATTCATCTTCCTTACAAGCCAGGTGAAGGAAGGCTTTCACAGACTGGTATCTCTCAGTACCTTGCATGTTTAGAGACGTTGGTTCATGAATCAAAATATGAACGGTTTGCAGTAGAAAAATATACTCCAGGTTCTCAGTCTTTATCCAAGTGCTGGAAAGACGTTTCTGCAGTTTTCTGTGTAAAACCGTGTTGGAGCTAGTACGTCCTCATATAAATGTATGGTGTGTACTTTACAACTGAAAGAAACCTTGTTTTCCCAACAAGATAGGGGAAGGCAGCTTTCAAACACACTTATCTCTCAGAACTGAGCATGTGTGGAGGCGTTCATTCATCTAGCACAATGGGATCGCTTTGCAGGAGAAATTTTACTCTGGATTCTCAGGTTGTTTCCTAGTGCCACTTTTAAGTTCCTGAAATTTTCACTGGAAATCCGAGTTGGTTTTACCACTTCCCGTTATATATGTAAGGAGTGTATATTGCAACTGAAAAGAAAATTTTTGTTCCCAAGAATCTAGTTGAATTTCGGCTTTCAAACACACATATCTCAGAAATGTGCATGTTGAAAGACGTTCGTTCATCTAGCACAAAGGGAATGGTTTGCAGTGGAAACTTTCACCCTGGTTTCTCAAAATTTTAACAAGTGCTGATTTGATGTACCTGCAATTTTCATTTGAAAACCAAGTTGGCTCTAGTACATCCCCTTATATATGTAAGGAGTGTTGTTTGAAATCTTAATATATCACTGTGTTCCCAACAATCTAGTTGAATTAAGGATTTAAACTCAATTATCTCTCAGAAATGAGCATGTGGTGATGTTCTTTCATTTAGAAAAATGCGATCGATTTTCAGTAGGAACTGTTACTCTTGATTCTCAGGGTTTTTCCTAGTTCCGTAGTGCTATTCTTGCATTTTTCACAATAAAACAGTTTTGGAGCTAGTACCTCCCCTTATACATGTATGGACAAAAATTTCTCAACTGAAAATGTACATTGAGTTCCCAACAAGCTATGTTAAGTACGGTTTACAAACACAAATATCTCTCATGTCTGAGAAAGTGGAGAGACGTTTGTTCATCTAGCACCAAGCAACTGGTGTATAGGGCAAAGTTTTACACTAGATTTTCTGCATGTTTCCTAGTGCGAGGTCCACGATCCTGCAGTTTTCAGCATAAAACTGAGTTCGAGCTAGTACCTACAATTATATATTTATGGACTGTAGCTTGCAAATGAAAAGAATCATTTTGTTCCCAACAAGCTAGGTGAAGGACGGCTTTCACACACACTTAAATCTCAGAATGGAGCATGTGGAGGGACGTTCATTAGTGTAGGAGAAAGTGAAATGTTTGGAGGATTATCTTTTACTCTGGTTTCTCAGTCTGATCCCTAGTGCCAATTTGAATATCCTGTAGATTCTTCACGAAAATAGATTTGGAGTTTGTAACTCCCAATATATATGTATGGAGTGTATTGTGCAACTGAAAAGCAATTCTGTGTTCCAAACAAGCTTTATGAAGGACTGCTTTCAAACATATATATATTTTAGAACTGAGCATATGGAGAGAATTTCATCATCTAGCACAAAAGGAAATGTTTGCAGGAGAAACGTATACTCCAGGTTTTCAGTATGATTCCAAGGGCCAATTTGAAGTTCCTACAGTTTAACATGATAATAGTTCTTGAGCTTTTAACACCCAATATATATGCATGGATTGTAGTTTGCAACTGAAAAAAAGATACATCTTCCTAACAAGCCAGGTGAAGGAAGGCTTTCACAGACTGGTATCTCTCAGTACCTTGCATGTTTAGAGACGTTGGTTCATGAATCACAATATGAACGGTTTGCAGTAGAAAAATTTACTCCAGTTTCTCAGTCTTTATTCAAGTGCCGGAAAGACGTTTCTGCAGTTTTATGTGTTAAACCGAGTTGGAGATAGTACGTCCTCATATAAATGTATGGTGTGTAGTATACAACTGAAAGAAACCTTGTTTTCACAACAAGATAGGTGAAGGCAGCTTCCAAACACACTTATCTCTCAGAACTTAGCATATGGGGAGGCGTTCATTCATCTAGCACAATGGGATCGATTTGCAGGAGAAACTTTTTCTCTGGATTCTCAGTTTGTTTCCTAGTGCCACTTTTAAGTTCCTGAAGTTTTCACTGGAAATCCGAGTTGGTGTTACTACTTCCCGCTATAAATTTAAGGAGTGTAATTTGCAACTGAAAAGAAAATTTATGTTCCCAACCAGCTAGTTGAATTTCGGCTTTCAAACACACATATCTCAGAAATGTGCATGTTGATAGAATTTCGTTCATCTACCACAAAGGGAATGGTTTGCAGTGGAAACTTTCACCCTGGTTTCCCAAATTTTTACAAGTGCTGATTTGATGTACCTGCAGTTTTCATTTGAAAACCAAGTTGGTTCTAGTACATCCCCTTATATATGTAAGGAGTGTTGTTTGCAATCTTAATATATCACTGTGTTCCCAACAATCTAGTTGAATTAAGGCTTTAAACTCAATTATCTCTCAGAAATGAGCATGTGGTGATGTTCGTTCATCTAGAAAAATGCGATCGATTTTCAGTAGGAACTGTTACTCTTGATTCTCAGGGTTTTTCCTAGTTCCGTAGTGCTGTTCTTGCATTTTTCACAATAAAACAGTTTTGGAGCTATTACCTCCCCTTATACATGTATGGACAAAAATTTGTCAACTGAAAATGTACATTGAATTCACAACAAGCTATGTTAACTTCGGTTTACAAACACAAATATCTCTCATAACTGAGAAAGTTTAGAGACGTTTGTTCATCTAGCACCAAGCAACTGGTTTATAGGGCAAAGTTTTACACTAGATTCTCTGTATGTTTCCTAGTGCCAGGTCCACGATCCTGCAGTTTTCAGCATAAAACTGAGTTCGAGCTATTATCTACAAATATATATGTATGGATTGTAGCTTGCAACTGAAAAGAATCTTTTTGTTCCCAACAAGTTAGGTGAAGGACCGCTTTCACACACACTTAAATCTCAGAACAGAGCATGTGGAGGGACTTTCATTAGTGTAGGAGAAATTGAAATGTTTGAAGGTTTATCTTTTACTCTGGTTTCTCAGTCTGATTCCTAGTGCCAATTTGAATTTCCTGTAGTTTCTTCACGAAAATCGAGTTGGAGATTGTAACTCCCTATATATATGTATGCAATGTAGTTTGCAACTGAAAAGCAATTATGTGTTCCAAACAAGCTATATGAATGACTGCTTTCAACCATATTTTTATCTGAGAACTGATCATATGGAGAGAAGTTCGTCATCTAACACAAAAGGAACTGTTTGCAGGAGAAACATATACTCTGCTTTCTCAGTCTGTTTCCTAGTGCCTATTTGAAGTTCCTGCTGTTTTTACAGAAAAACTGCTGGAACTACTATCTCCCCATATATATTTAAGGAGCGTAGTTTGCAACTGGAAAGTAATTTTGTGTTCCCAAAAAGTTCCTTGAAGGACGTCTTTCACACACAATAATCTCTCTGAACGGAGCAAGTGGAGAGACGATCGTTCAGCTAGAAAAAAGGGAACTGTTTGCAGGAGAAATTTTACTCTTGTCACTAAGTCTGTTTCCTAGAGCCGGTTTGAATTTCCTGCAGTCTTCACTGTTAAAGTGAGTTGGAGCTTGTTCCTCCCCATATATATGTATGGAGTGTAGATTGCTACTGTAAAGAAGCTTTGTGATCCCTGCAAGCTAGGTGAAGGACGGCATTCACGCACATTAATCTCTCAGAACTGAGCTTGTGGAGAGACCTTCATTAATCTAACAGAAAGGGAACGGTTTGTAGTGGAATTTTTACCCTGAATTCTCATTCTTTTTATAATAGACGGTTTTAAGTTCCTGCAGATTACTGGAAAACCGAGTTTTAGCTATTACCTCCCCATATATATATAAGGAGTGTAGTTTGCAACCATAAGGAATATTTGTGTTCCCTACAAGCTACGTGATGTATGTCTTTAAACACACTTATCAGTCAAAACTGAGCAAGAGGGGAGAAATTCGTTCATGAAGCACAAAATGATTGGTTTGCAGCAGTTTCTTTTACTCTGCTTTCTCATATTTTTTCCTATGCCACTTTGAAGTTCCTTAAGTTTTCAGTGTAAAACCGATTTGGATTTCTTAACTCCCCATATAAATGTACGGATTTATGTTTGAAACTGAAATGGTACTTTATGTTAACTACCAGCAAGGCAAAGTAAGGCTTACAAACACACTTACCTCTCAGAACCAAGAATGTGAAGAGACTTTCATTTATCTATGAGAAAGTGAACGGGTTGCAAGAGAAACATTTACACCAGGTTTTCAGTACGATTCCAAGGGCCAATTTGAAGTTCTTTCAGTTTAACACGATATTTGTTTTTGAGCTTTTAAAACACAATATATATGCATGGATTGTAGTTTGCAACTGAAAAGAAGATTCATCTTCCTAACAAGCTAGGTGAAGGAAGGCTTTCACAGACTGGTATCTCTCAGTACCTTGCATGTGTAAAGACGTTGGTTCATGAATCACAATATGAACGGTTTGCAGGAGAAAATTTTACTCCAGTTTTTCAGTTTTTATCAAAGTGACGGAAAGACGTTTCTGCAGTTTTCTGTGTTAAACCGTTTTGGAGCTAGTACGTCCTCATATAAATGTATGGTGTGTAGTTTACAACTGAAAGAAACCTTGTTTTCCCAACAAGATAGGTGAAGGCAGCTTCCAAACACACTTATCTCTCAGAACTGAGCATGTGGGGAGGCGTTCATTCATCTAGCTCAATGGGATCGCTTTGCAGGGGAATTTTTACTCTGGATTCTCAGTTTGTTTATTAGTGCCACTTTTAAGTTCCTGAAGTTTTCACTGGAAATCCGAGTTGCTGTTACTACTTCCCGTTATAAATTTAAGGAGTGTAATTTGCAACTGAAAAGAAAATTTTTGTTCCCAACAAGCTAGTTGAATTTCGGCTTTCAAACACACATATCTCAGAAATGTGCATGTTGAAAGACGTTCGTTCATCTAGCACAAAGGGAATGGTTTGCAGTGCAAACTTTCACCCTGGTTTCTCAAAATTTTACAAGTGCTGATTTGATGTACCTGCAGTTTTCATTTGAAAACCAATTTGGTTCAAGTACATCCCTTATATATGTAAGGAGTTTTGTTTGCAATCTTAATATATCACTCTGTTCCCAACAATCTGGTTGAATTAAGGCTTTAAACTTAATTATCTCTCAGAAATGTGCATGTGGTGATGTTCGTTCATCTAGAAATATGCGGTCGATTTTCAGTAGGAACTGTTACTCTTGATTCTCATTTTTTTTCCAATTTCCGTAGTGCTTTACTTGCATTTTTCACGATAAAACAGTTTTGGAAATATTACCTCACCTTATACATGTATGGACAGAAATTTTTCAACTGAAAATGTACATTGAGTTCCCAACAAGCTATGTTAAGTACGGTTTACAAACACAAATATCTCCCATAACTGAGAAAGTGTAGAGACGTTTGTTCATCAAGCACCAAACAACTGGTTTATAGGGCAAAGATTTACACTAGATTCTCTGTATGTTTCCTAGTGCCAGGTACACGATCCTGCAGTTTTCAGCATAAAACTGAGTTCGAGCTAGTACCTACAATTATATATGTATGGATTGTAGCTTGCAACTGAAAACTATCTTTTTGTTCCAAACAAGCTAGGTGAAGGACGGCTTTCACACACACTTATATCTCAGAACGGAGCATGTGGAGGGACTTTCATTAGTGTAGGAGAAAGTGAAATGTTTGGAGGATTACCTTTTACTCTGGTTTCTCAGTCTGATTTCTAGTGCCAATTTGAATTTCCTGTAGATTCTTCACGAAAATCGGGTTGGAGTTTTTAACTCCCAATATATATGTATGGAGTGTATTGTGCAACTGAAAAGCAATTCTGTGTTCCAAACAAGCTTTATGAAGGACTGCTTTAAAACATATATATATTTGAGAACTGAGCATATGGAGAGAATTTCGTCATCTAGCACAAAAGGAACTGTTTGCAGGAGAAACGTATACTCCAGGATTTCAGTTTGATTCCAAGGGCCAATTTGAAGTTCCTACAGTTTAACACGATAGTTGTTCTTGAGCTTTTAAAACCCAATATATATGCTTGGATTGTAGTTTGCAACTGAAAAAAAGATACATCTTCCTTACAAGCCAGGTGAAGGAAGGCTTTCACAGACTGGTATCTCTCAGTACCTTGCATGTTTAGAGACGTTGGTTCATGAATCACAATATGAACGGTTTGCAGTAGAAAAATTTACTCCAGTTTCTCAGTCTTTATTCAAGTGCCGGAAAGACGTTTCTGCAGTTTTCTGTGTAAAACCGTGTTGGAGATAGTACGTCCTCATATAAATGTATGTTGTGTAGTTTACAACTGAAAGAAACCTTGTTTTCCCAACAAGCTAGGTGAAGGCAGCTTCCAAACACACTTATCTCTCAGAACTTAGCATATGTGGAGGCGTTCATTCATCTAGCACAATGGGATCGATTTGCAGGAGAAACTTTTCTCCGGATTCTCAGTCTGTTTCCTAGTGCCACTTTTAAGTTCCTGAAATTTTCACTGGAAATACGAGTTGGTTTTACCACCTCCCGTTATATATGTAAGGAGTGTACTTTGCAACTGAAAAGAAAATTTTTGTTCCCAAAAAGCTAGTTGAATTTCGGCTTTCAAACCCACATATCTCAGAAATGTGCATGTTGAAAGACGTTCGTTCATCTAGCACAAAGGGAATGGTTTGCAGTGGAAACTTTCACCCTGGTTTCTCAAAATGTTTACAAGTGCTGATTTGATGTACCTGCAGTTTTCATTTGAAAACCAAGTTGGTTCTAGTACATCCCCTTATATATGTAAGGAGTGTTATTTGCAATCTTAATATATCACAGTGTTCCCAAAAATCTAGTTGAATTAAGGATTTAAACTCAATTATCTCTCAGAAATGAGCATGTGGTGATGTTCGTTCATCTAGAAAAATGCGATCGATTTTAATTAGGATCTGTTACTCTTGATTCTCAGGGATTTCCTATTTCCGTAGTGCTGTCTTTGCATTTTTCACGATAAAACATTTTTGGAAGTAGTACCTCGCCTTATACATGTATGGACAAAAATTTTTCAACTGAAAATGTACATTGAGTTCCCAACAAGCTACGTTAAGTACGGTTTACAAACACAAATATCTCTCATAACAGAGAAAGTGGAGAGACGTTTGTTCATCAAGCACCAAGCAACTGGTTTATAGGGCAAAGATTTACACTAGATTCTCTGTATGTTTCCTGGTGCCAGGTACAGGATCCTGCAGTTTTCAGCATAAAACTGAGTTCGAGCTAGAACTTACAATTATATATGTATGGATTGTAGCTTGCAAATGAAAAGTATATTTTTGTTCCCAACAAGCTAGGTGAAGGACGGCTTTCACACACACTTATATCTCAGAACGGAGCATGTGGAGGCACTTTCATTAGTGTAGGAGAAAGTGAAATGTTTGGAGGATTATCTTTTACTCTGGTTTCTCAGTCTGATTCCTAGTGCCAATTTGAATATCCTGTAGTTTCTTCACGAAAATCGAGTTGGAGTTTGTAACCCCAATATATATGTATGGAGTGTATTTTGCAACAGAAATGTAATTCTGTGTTCGAAACAAGCTATATGAAGGACTGCTTTCAACCATATATATATCTGAGAACTGATCATATGGAGAGAATTTCGTCATGTAGCACAAAAGGAACTGTTTGCAGGAGAAACATTTTCTCCAGGTTTTCAGTATGATTCCAAGGGCCAATTTGAAGTTCCTGCAGTTCATCACGATAACTGTTTTTGAGTTTTTAACACCCAATATATATGCATGGATTGTAGTTTGCAACTGAATAGAAGATTCATCTTCCTAACAAGCAAGTTGAAGGAAGGCTTTCAAGGACTAGTATCTCTCAGTACCTTGCATGTGTAGAGACGTTTGTTCATGAATCACAAAATGAACGGTTTGCAGTAGAAAAATTTACTCCAGTATCTCAGTCTTTATCCAAGTGCCGGAAAGACGTTTCTGCAGTTTTCTGTGTAAAATCGTGTTGGAGATAGTACGTCCTCATATAAATGTGTGGTGTGCAGTTTACTACTGAAAGAAACCTTGTTTTCCCAACAAGATAGGTGAAGGCAGCTTCCAAACACACTTATCTCTCAGAACTTAGCATATGTGGAGGCGTTCATTCATCTCGCACAATGGGATCGCTTTGCAGGAGAATCTTTTACTCTGGATTCTCAGTCTGTTTCCTAGTGCCACTTTAAAGTTCCTGAAATTTTCACTGGAAATCCGAGTTGCTGTTACCACCACCAGTTATATATATAAGGAGTGCAATTTGCACCTTAAAAGAAAATTTTTCTTCCCAACAAGCTAGTTGAATTTCGGCTTTCAAACACACATATCTCAGAAATTTTCATGTTGAAAGACGTTCGTTCATCTAGCACAAAGGGAATGGTTTGCAGTGGAAACTTTCACCATGGATTCTCAAAATTTTTACAAGTTCTGATTTGATGTACCTGCAGTTTTCATTTGAAAACCAAGTTGTATATACTACATCCCCTTATATATGTAAGGACTGTTGTTTGCAATCTTAATATATAACTGTGTTCCCAACAATCTAGTTGAATTAAGGATTTAAACTCAATTATCTCTCAGAAATGAGCATGTGGTGATGTTCATTCATCTAGAAAAATGCGGTCCATTTTCAGTAGGAACTGTCAATCTTGATTCTCACAGTTTTTCCTAGTTCCTTAGTGCTATTCTTGCATTTTACACGATAAAACAGTTTTGGAGCTATTACCTCCCCTTATACATGTATGGACAAATATTTCTCAACTGAATATGTACATTGAGTTCCCAACAAGCTATGTTAAGTACGGTTTACAAACACAAATATCTCCCATAACTGAGAAAGTGGAGAGATGTTTGTTCAAGCACCAAGCAACTGGTTTATAGAGCAAAGATTTACACTAGATTCTCTGTATGTTTCCTAGTGCCAGGTACACGATCCTGTAGTTTTCAGCATAAAACTGAGTTCGAACTTGTACCTACAATTATATATGTATAGATTGTAGCTTGCAACTGAAAAGTATCTTTTGGTTCCCAACAAGCTAGGTGAAGGACGGCTTTCACACACACATATATCTCAGAACGGAGCATGTGGAGGGAATTTCATTAGTGTAGGAGAAAGTGAAATATTTGGAGGATTATCTTTTACTCTGGTTTCTCAGTCTGATTTCTAGTGCCAATTTGAATTTCCTGTAGTTTCTTCACGAAAATCGAGTTGGAGTTTGTAACTATCAATATATATGTATGGAGTGTATTTTGCAACTGAAATGCAATTCTGTGTTCCAAACAACTTATGAAGGACTGCTTTCAAACATATATATATCTGAGAACTGAGCATATGGAGAGTATTTCGTCATCTAGCACAAAATGAACTGTTTGCAGGAGAAACATTTACTCCAGGTTTTCAGTATGATTCCAAGGGCCAATTTGAAGTTCCTGCAGTTTAACACGATAATTGTCCTTGAGCTTTTAACACCCAATATATATGCATGGATTGTAGTTTGCAACTGAAAAAAAGATTCATCTTCCTTACAAGCCAGGTGAAGGAAGGCTTTCACAGACTGGTATCTCTCAGTACCTTGCATGTTTAGAGACGTTGGTTCATGAATCACAATATGAACGGTTTGCAGTAGAAAAATATACTCCAGGTTCTCAGTCTTTATCCAAGTGCTGGAAAGACGTTTCTGCAGTTTTCTGTGTAAAACCGTGTTGGAGGAAGTACGTCCTCATATAAATGTATGGTGTGTACTTTACAACTGAAAGAAACCTTGTTTTCCCAACAAGATAGGTGAAGGCAGCTTCCAAACACACTTATCTCTCAGAACTTAGCATATGGGGAGGCGTTCATTCATCTAGCAAAATGGGATCACTTTGCAAGAGAAATTTTACTCTGGATTCTCAGTTTGTTTCCTAGTGCCACTTTTAAGTTCCTGAAGTTTTCACTGGAAATCCGAGTTGGTGTTACTAATTCTCGTTATAAATTTAAGGAGTTTAATTTGCAACTGAAAAGAAAATTTTTGTTCCCAACAAGCTAGTTGTATTTCGGCTTTCAAACACACATATCTCAGAAATGTGCATGTTGAAAAACGTTCGTTCATCTAGCACAAAGGGAATGGTTTGCAGTGGAAACTTTCACCCTGGTTTCTCAAAATTTTTACAAGTGCTGATTTGATGTACCTGCAGTTTTCATTTGAAAACCAAGTTGGTTCTAGTATATTCCCTTATATATGTAAGGAGTGTTGTTTGAAATCTTAATATATCACTGTGTTCCCAAAACTCTAGTTGAATTAAGGCTTTAAACTCAATTATCTCTCAAAAATGAGCATGTGCTGATGTTCGTTCATCTAGATAAATGCGATCGATTTTCAGTAGGAAATGTTACTCTTGATTCTCAGTGTTTTTCCTAGTGCCGTAGTGCTGTTCTTTCATTTTTCACGATAAAACAGTTTTGGATCTATTACCTCCCCTTATACATGTATGGACAAAATTTTCTCAACTGAAAATGTACATTGAGTTCCCAACAAGCTATGTTAAGTACGGTTTACAAACACAAATATCTCTCATAACTGAGAAAGTGGAGAGACGTTTGTTCATCTAGCAACAAGCAACTGGTTTATAGGGCAAAGATTTACACTAGATTCTCTGTGTGATTCCTAGTGCCAGGTCCACGATCCTGCATTTTTCAGCATAAAACTGAGTTCGAGCTAGTACCTACAAATATATATGTATGGATGTTAGGTTGCAAATGAAAAGAATCTTTTTGTTCCCAAAAAGATAGGTGAAGGACGGCATTCACACACACTTAAATCTCAGAAGAGAGCATGTGGAGGGACTTTCATTAGTGTAGGAGAAAGTGAAATGTTTGAACATTTATCTTTTACTCTGGATTCTCATCCTGATTCCTAGTGCCAATTTGAATTTCCTGTAGTTTCTTCACGAAAAACGAGTTGGAGATTGTAACTACCAATATATATGTATGGAGTGTAGTTTGCAGCTGAAAAGCAATTCTGTGTTCAAAACAAGCTATATGAAGGACTGCTTTCAACCATATTTTTATCTGAGAACTGAGCATATGGAGAGAATTTCGTCATCTAACACAAAAGGAACTGTTTGCAGGAGATACATATACTCTGTTTTCTCAATCTGTTTCCTAGTGCCTATTTGAAGTTCCTGCTGTTTTTACAGAAAAACTGCTGGAACTACTACCTCCCCATATATATTTAAGGAGCGTAGTTTGCAACTGAAAAGTAAATTTGTGTTCCAAACAAGTTCCTTGAAGGACGTCTTCACACACAATTATCTCTCCGAACGGAGCAAGTGGAGAGAATATCGTTCAGGTAGAACAAAGGGAACGGTTTGCAGGAGAAATTTCACTCTTGTCTCTCAGTGTGTTTCCTAGAGCCGGTTTGAATTTCCTGCAGTCTTCACTGTTAAAGTGAGTTGGAGCTGGTTCCTCCCCATATATATGTATGGATTGTAGATTGCTAATGAAAAGAATCTTTGTGATCCCTGCAAGCTAGTTGTAGGATGGCTTTCACGCACATTTATCTCTCAGAACTGAGCTTGTGGAGAGACCTTCATTAATCTAGCACAAACGCAACAGTTTGTAGTGGAATTTTTACGCTGATTTCAAAGTCTTTATATAATAGACGGTTTAAAGTTCCTGCAGATTACTGGAAAAACGAGTTTTAGCTTTTACCTACCCATATGTATTTAAGGAGTGTAGTTTGCCACCATAAGGAATATTTGTGTTCCCTACAAGCTACGTGATGTATGGCTTTAAACACACTTATCAGTCAGAAATGATCAAGAGGAGAGAAGTTCGTTCATCAAGCACAAAATGATTGGTTTGCAGCAGTATCTTTTACTCTGCTTTCTCAGATTGTTTCCTATGCCACTTTGAATTTCCTTCAGTTTTCAGTGTAAAACCGATTTGGATTTCTTACCTCCCCATATAAATGTAAGGATGTAAGTTTGAAACTGAAATGGTACTTTATGTTCCCTACAAGCAAGGCAAAGTAAGGCTTACAAACACACTTACCTCTCAGAACCAAGAATGTGGAGAGACTTTCATTTATCTAGGAGAAAGTGAACGGGTTGCAAGAGAAACATTTACTCCAGGTTTTCATTATGATTCCAAGGGCCAATTTGAAGTTCCTGCAGTTTATCACGATAATTGTTTTTGAGATTTAACACCCAATATATATGCATGGATTGTAGTTTGCAACTGAAAAGAAGATTCATCTTCCTAACAAGCTAGGTGAAGGAAGGCTTTCACAGACTGGTATCTCTCAGTACCTTGCATGTGTAAAGACGTTGGTACATGAATCACAAAATGAACGGTTTGCAGGAGAAAATATTACTCCAGTTTCTCAGCCTTTATCAAAGTGCCGGAAAGAAGTTTCTGCTGTTTTCTGTGTAAAACCGTGTTGGAGCTAGTACGTCCTCATATATATGTATTGTGTGAAGTTTACAACTGAAAGAAACCTTGTTTTCCCAACAAGATAGGGGAAGGCAGCTTCCAAACAAACTTATCTCTCAGAACTGAGCATGTGTGGAGGCGTTCTTTCATCTAGCACAATGGGATCGCTTTGCAGGAGAAATTTTACTCTGGATTCTCAGTTTGTTTCCTAGTGCCACTTTTAAGTTCCTGAAGTTTTCACTGGAAATCCGAGTTGGTGTTACTACTTCCCGTTATAAATTTAAGGAGTGTAATTTGCAACTGAAAAGAAAATTTTTGTTCCCAACAAGCTAGTTGTATTTCGGCTTTCAAACACACATATCTCAGAAATGTGCATGTTGAAAAAAGTTCGTTCATCTAGCACAAAGGGAATGGTTTGCAGTAGAAACTTTCACCCTGGATTCTCAAAATTTTACAAGTGCTGATTTGATGTACCTGCAGTCTTCATTTGAAAACCAAGTTGGTTCTAGTACATCCCCTTATATATGTAAGGAGTGTTGTTTGCAATCTTAATATATCACAGTGTTCCCAAAAATCTAGTTGAATTAAGGATTTAAACTCAATTATCTCTCAGAAATGAGCATGTGGTGATGTTCGTTCATCTAGAAAAATGCGATCTATTTTCATTAGGTACTGTTACTCTTGATTCTCAGGGTTTTCCTATTTTCGTAGTGCTGTCCTTGCATTTTTCACGATAAAACAGTTTTGGAAGTAGTACCTCGCCTTATACAAGTATGGACAAAAATTTCTCAACTGAAAATGTACATTGAGTTCCCAACAAGCTACGTTAAGTACGGTTTAAAAACACAAATATCTCTCATAACAGAGAAAGTGGAGAGACGTTTGTTCATCAAGCACCAAGCAACTGGTTAATAGGGCAAAGATTTACACTAGATTCTCTGTATGTTTCCTGGTGCCAGGTACACGATCCTGCAGTTTTCAGCATAAAACTGTGTTCGAGCTAGTACCTACAATTATATATTTATGGATTGCAGCTTGCAAATGAAAAGAATCTTTTTGTTCCCAACAAGCTAGGTGAAGGACGGCTTTCACACACACTTATATCTCAGAACGGAGCATGTGGAGGGACTTTCATTAGTGTAGGAGAAAGTGAAATGTTTGGAGGATTATCTTTTACTCTGGTTTCTCAGTCTGATCCCTAGTGCCAATTTGAATATCCTGTAGTTTCTTCACGAAAATCGAGTTGGAGTTTGTAACTCCCAATATATATGTATGGAGTGTATTGTGCAACTGAAAAGCAATTCTGTGTTCCAAACAAGCTTTATGAAGGACTGCTTTCAAACATATATATATTTGAGAACTGAGCATATGGAGAGAATTTCGTCATCTAGCACAAAAATAACTGTTTGCAGGAGAAACGTATACTCCAGGTTTTCAGTATGATTCCAAGGGCCAATTTGAAGTCCTGCAGTTTAACACGATAATTGTCCTTGAGCTTTTAACACCCAATATATATGCATGGATTGTAGTTTGCAACTGAAAAAAAGATACATCTTCCTTACAAGCCAGGTGAAGGAAGGCTTTCACAGACTGGTATCTCTCAGTACCTTGCATGTTTAGAGACGTTGGTTCATGAATCACAATATGAATGGTTTGCAGTAGAAAAATTTACTCCAGTTTCTCAGTCTTTATTCAAGTGCCGGAAAGACTTTTCTGCAGTTTTCTGTGTAAAACCGTGTTGGAGATAGTACGTCCTCATATAAATGTATGGTGTGTAGTTTACAACTGAAATAAACCTTGTTTTCCCAACAAAATAGGTGAAGGCAGCTTCCAAACACACTTATCTCTCAGAACTGAGCATGTTTGGAGGCGTTCATTCATCTAGCACAATGGGATCGATTTGCAGGAGAAACTTTTTCTCTGGATTCCCAGTCTGTTTCCTAGTGCCACTTTTAAGTTCCTGAAATTTTCACTGGAAATACGAGTTGGTTTTACCACCTCCCATTATAAATTTAAGGAGTGTATTTTGCAACTGAAAAGAAAATTTTTGTTCCCAACAAGCTAGTTGAATTTCGGCTTTCAAACACAAATATCTCAGATATGTGCATGTTGAAAGACGTTCGTTCATCTAGCACAAATGGAATGGTTTGCAGTGGAAACTTTCACCCTGGTTACTCAAAATTTTACAAGTGCTGATTTGATGTACCTGCAGTTATCATTTGAAAACCAAGTTGGATCTAGTACAACCCCTTGTATATGTAAGGAGTGTTGTTTGCAATCTTAATATATCACTGTGTTCCCAACAATCTAGTTGAATTAAGGCTTTAAACTCAATTATCTCTCAGAAATGAGCATGTGGTGATGTTCTTTCATTTAGAAAAATGCGATCGATTTTCAGTTGGAACTGTTACTCTTGATTCTCAATTTTATTCCTAGTTCCGTAGTGCTATTCTTGCATTTTTCACAATAAAACAGTTTTGGAGCTAGTACCTCCCCTTATACATGTATGGACAAATATTTCTCAACTGAAAATGTACATTGAGTTCCCAACAAGCTATGTTAAGTACGGTTTACAAACACAAATATCTCTCATATCTGAGAAAGTGGAGAGACGTTTGTTCATGAAGCACCAAGCAACTGGTTTATAGGGCAAAGTTTTACACTAGATTCTCTGTATGTTTCCTAGTGCCAGGTCCACGATCCTGCAGTTTTCAGCATAAAACTGAGTTCGAGCTAGTACCTACAATTATATATGTATGGATTGTAGTTTGCAAATGAAAAGAATCTTTTTGTTCCCATCAAGCTAGGTGAAGGTCGGCTTTCACACACACTTAAATCTCAGAACGATGCATGTGGAGGGACTTTCATTAGTGTAGGAGAAAGTGAAATGTTTGGAGGATTAACTTTTACTCTGGTTTCTCAGTCTGATTCCTAGTGCCAGTTTGAATTTCCTGTAGTTTCTTCACGAAAATCGAGTTGGAGATTGTAACTCCCAATATATATGTATGGAGTGAAGTTTGCAACTGAAAAGCATTTCTGTGTTCCAAACAAGCTATATGAAGGATGCTTTCAACCATATTTTTATCTGAGAACTGAGCATATGGAGAGAAGTTCGTCATCTAGCACAAAAGAAACTGTTTGCAGGAGAAACATATACTCTGCTTTCTCAGTCTGTTTCCTAGTGCCTATTTGAATTTCCTGCTGTTTTTACAAAAAAATGCTGGAACTACTACCTCCCCATATATATTTAAGGAGCGTATTTTGCAACTGAAAAGTAACTTTGTGTTCCCAAAAAAGTTCCTTGAAGGACGTCTTTCACACACAGTAATCTCTCCGAACGGAACAAGTGGAGAGACGATCGTTCAGCTAGATCAAAGGGAAAGGTTTGCAGGAGAAATTTTACTCTTGTTCCTCAGTCTGTTTCCTAGAGCCGGTTTGAACTTCCTGCAGTCTTCAGTGTTAAAGTGAGTTGGAGCTTGTTCCTCCCCTTATATATGTATGGAATGTAGATTGCTACTGAAAAGAAGCTTTGTGTTCCCTGCAAGCTAGGTGAAGGACGGCTTTCACGCACATTTATCTCTCAGAACTGAGCTTGTGGAGAGACCTTCATTAATCTAGCACAAACGGAACGGTTTGTAGTGGAATTTTTATCCTGATTTCTCAGTCTTTTTATAATAGACGGTTTAAAGTTCCTGCAGATTACTGGAAAACCGAGTTTTAGCTATTACCTCCCCGTATATATTTAAGGAGTGTAGTTTGCAACCATAAGGAATATTTGTGTTCCCTACAAGCTACGTGATGTATGGCTTTAAAAACACTTACCAGTCAGAAATGAGCAAGAGGAGAGAAGTTCGTTCATCAAGCACAAAATGATTGGTTTGCAGCAGTATCTTTTACTCTGCTTTCTCAGATTGTTTACTGTGCCACTTTGAAGTTCCTTTAGTTTTCAGTGTAAAACAGATTTAGATTTCTTACCTCCCCATATAAATATAAGGATGTAAGTTTGAAACTGAAATGGTTCTTTATGTTCCCTACCAGCGAGGCAAAGTAAGGCTTACAAACACACTTATCTTTCAGAACCGAGAATGTGGAGAGACTTTCATTTATCTAGGAGAAAGTGAACGAGTTGCAAGAGAAATATTTTCTCCAGTTTTTCTGTATGATTCCAAGGGCCAATTTGAAGTTCCTGCAGTTTATCACGATAACTGTTTTTGAGCTTTTAACACCCAATATATATGCATGGATTGTAGTTTGCAACTGAAAAGAAGATTCATCTTCCTAACAAGCTAGGTGAAGGAAGGCTTTAACAGACTGGTATCTCTCAGTAGCTTGCATGTGTAAAGAAGTTGGTTCATGAATCACAAAATGAACTGTTTGCAGGAGAAAATTTTACTCCAGTTTCTCAGTCTTTATCAAAAAGCCGGAAAGATGTTTCTAAAGTTTTCTGTGTAAAACCGAGTTGGAGCTAGTACGTCCTCATATAAATGTATGGTGTGTAGTTTACAACTGAAAGAAACCTTGTTTTCCCAACAAGATAGGTGAAGGCAGCTTCCAAACACACTTATCTCTCAGAACTGAGCATGTGGGGAGGCGTTCATTCATCTAGCACAATGGGATCGCTTTGCAGGTGTAATTTTAATCTGGATTCTCAGTTTGTTTCCTAGTGCCAATTTAAGTTCCTGAAGTTTTCCCTGGAAATCCGATTTGCTGTTACTACTTCCCGTTATAAATTTAAGGAGTGTAATTTGCAACTGAAAAGAAAATTTTTGTTTCCAAAAAGGTAGTTGAATTTCGGCTTTCAAACACACATATCTCAGAAAGGTGCATGTTGAAAAAAGTTCGTTCATCTAGCACAAAGGGAATGGTTTGCAGTGGAAACTTTCACCCTGGATTCTCAAAATTTTACAAGTGCTGATTTGATGTACCTGCAGTCTTCATTTGAAAACCAAGTTGGTTCTAGTACATCCCCTTATATATGTAAGGAGTGTTGTTTGCAATCTTAATATATCACAGTGTTCCCAAAAATCTAGTTGAATTAAGGATTTAAACTCAACTATCTCTCAGAAATGAGCATGTGGTGATGTTCGTTCATCTAGAAAAATGCGATCTATTTTCATTAGGTACTGTTACTCTTGATTCTCAGGGTTTTCCTATATTCGTAGTGCTGTCCTTGCATTTTTCACGATAAAACAGTTTTGGAAGTAGTACCTCGCCTTATACAAGTATGGACAAAAATTTCTCAACTGAAAATGTACATTGAGTTCCCAACAAGCTACGTTAAGTACGGTTTACAAACACAAATATCTCTCATAACAGAGAAAGTGGAGAGACTTTTGTGCATCAAGCACCAAGCAACTGGTTAATAGGGCAAAGATTTACACTAGATTCTCTGTATGTTTCCTGTTGCCAGGTACACTATCCTGCAGTTTTCAGCATAAAACTGTGTTCGAGCTAGTACCTACAATTATATATTTATGGATTGCAGCTTGCAAATGAAAAGAATCTTTTTGTTCCCAACAAGCTAGGTGAAGGACGGCTTTCACACACACTTATATCTCAGAACGGAGCATGTGGAGGGAATTTCATTAGTGTAGGAGAAAGTGAAATGTTTGGAGGATTATCTTTTACTCTGGTTTCTCAGTCTGATCCCTAGTGCCAATTTGAATATCCTGTAGTTTCTTCACGAAAATCGAGTTGGAGTTTTTAACTCCCAATATATATGTATGGAGTGTATTGTGCAACTGAAAAGCAATTCTGTGTTCCAAACAAGCTTTATGAAGGACTGCTTTCAAACATATATATATTTGAGAACTGAGCATATGGAGAGAATTTCGTCATCTAGCACAAAAGGAACTGTTTGCAGGAGAAACGTATACTCCAGGTTTTCAGTATGATTCCAAGGGCCAATTTGAAGTCCTGCAGTTTAACACGATAATTGTCCTTGAGCTTTTAACACCCAATATATATGCATGGATTGTAGTTTGCAACTGAAAAAAAGATACATCTTCCTTACAAGCCAGGTGAAGGAAGGCTTTCACAGACTGGTATCTCTCAGTACCTTGCATGTTTAGAGACGTTGGTTCATGAATCACAATATGAATGGTTTGCAGTAGAAAAATTTACTCCAGTTTCTCAGTCTTTATTCAAGTGCCGGAAAGACTTTTCTGCAGTTTTCTGTGTAAAACCGTGTTGGAGATAGTACGTCCTCATATAAATGTATGGTGTGTAGTTTACAACTGAAATAAACCTTGTTTTCCCAACAAGATAGGTGAAGGCAGCTTCCAAACACACTTATCTCTCAGAACTTAGCATATGGGGAGGCGTTCATTCATCTAGCACAATGGGATCGATTTGCAGGAGAAACTTTTTCTCTGGATTCTCAGTTTGTTTCCTAGAGCCACTTTTAAGTTCCTGAAATTTTCACTGGAAATACGAGTTGGTTTTACCACCTCCCATTATAAATTTAAGGAGTGTATTTTGCAACTGAAAAGAAAATTTTTTTTCCCAAAAAGCTAGTTGAATTTCGGCTTTCAAACACACATATCTCAGATATGTGCATGTTGAAAGACGTTCGTTCATCTAGCACAAATGGAATGGTTTGCAGTGGAAACTTTCACCCTGGTTTCTCAAAATTTTACAAGTGCTGATTTGATGTACCTGCAGTTATCATTTGAAAACCAAGTTGGATCTAGTACAACCCCTTGTATATGTAAGGAGTGTTGTTTGCAATCTTAATATATCACTGTGTTCCCAAGAATCTAGTTGAATTAAGGCTTTAAACTCAATTATCTCTCAGAAATGAGCATGTGGTGATGTTCTTTCATTTAGAAAAATGCGATCGATTTTCAGTTGGAACTGTTACTCTTGATTCTCAGTTTTTTTCCTAGTTCCGTAGTGCTATTCTTGCATTTTTCACAATAAAACAGTTTTGGAGCTAGTACCTCCCCTTATACATGTATGGACAAATATTTCTCAACTGAAAATGTACATTGAGTTCCCAACAAGCTATGTTAAGTACGGTTTACAAACACAAATATCTCTCATATCTGAGAAAGTGGAGAGACGTTTGTTCATGAAACACCAAGCAACTGGTTTATAGGGCAAAGTTTTACACTAGATTCTCTGTATGTTTCCTAGTGCCAGGTCCACGATCCTGCAGTTTTCAGCATAAAACTGAGTTCGAGCTAGTACCTACAATTATATATGTATGGATTGTAGTTTGCAAATGAAAAGAATCATTTTGTTCCCATCAAGCTAGGTGAAGGTCGGCTTTCACACACACTTAAATCTCAGAACGATGCATGTGGAGGGACTTTCATTAGTGTAGGAGAAAGTGAAATGTTTGGAGGATTAACTTTTACTCTGGTTTCTCAGTCTGATTCCTAGTGCCAGTTTGAATTTCCTGTAGTTTCTTCACGAAAATCGAGTTGGAGATTGTAACTCCCAATATATATGTATGGAGTGAAGTTTGCAACTGAAAAGCATTTCTGTGTTCCAAACAAGCTATATGAAGGATGCTTTCAACCATATTTTTATCTGAGAACTGAGCATATGGAGAGAAGTTCGTCATCTAGCACAAAAGGAACTGTTTGCAGGAGAAACATATACTCTGCTTTCTCAGTCTGTTTCCTAGTGCCTATTTGAATTTCCTGCTGTTTTTACAAAAAAATGCTGGAACTAATACATCCCCATATATATTTAAGGAGCGTATTTTGCAACTGAAAAGTAACTTTGTGTTCCCAAAAAAGTTCCTTGAAGGACGTCTTTCACACACAGTAATCTCTCCGAACGGAACAAGTGGAGAGACGATCGTTCAGCTTGATCAAAGGGAAAGGTTTGCAGGAGAAATTTTACTCTTGTTCCTCAGTCTGTTTCCTAGAGCCGGTTTGAACTTCCTGCAGTCTTCAGTGTTAAAGTGAGTTGGAGCTTGTTCCTCCCCTTATATATGTATGGAATGTAGATTGCTACTGAAAAGAAGCTTTGTGATCCCTGCAAGCTAGGTGAAGGACGGCTTTCACGCACATTTATCTCTCAGAACTGAGCTTGTGGAGAGACCTTCATTAATCTAGCAGAAACGGAACGGTTTGTAGTTTAATTTTTACCCTGATTTCTCAGTCTTTTTATAATAGACGGTTTAAAGTTCCTGCAGATTACTGGAAAACCGAGTTTTAGCTATTACCTCCCCGTATATATATAAGGAGTGTAGTTTGCAACCATAAGGAATATTTGTGTTCCCTACAAGCTACGTGATGTATGGCTTTAAAAACACTTACCAGTCAGAACTGAGCAAGAGGAGAGTAGTACGTTCATGAAGCACAAAATGATTGGTTTGCAGCAGTTTCTTTTACTCTGCTTTCTCAGATTGTTTCCTATGCCACTTTGAAGTTCCTTCAGTTTTCAGTGTAAAACCGATTTGGATTTCTTACCTCCCCATATATATGTAAGGATGTAAATTTGAAATTGAAATGTTACTTTATGTTAACTACCAGCAAGGCAAAGTAAGGCTTACAAACACACTTACCTCTCAGAACCAAGAATGTGGAGAGACTTTCATTTATCTATGAGAAAGTGAACGGGTTGCAAGAGAAACATTTACTCCAGATTTTCATTATGATTCCAAGGGCCAATTTGAAGTTCCTGCAGTTTATCACGATAATTGGTTTTGAGCTTTTAACACCCAATATATATGCATGGATTGTAGTTTGCAACTGAAAAGAAGATTCATCTTCCTAACAAGCTAGGTGAAGGAAGGCTTTCACAGACTGGTATCTCTCAGTAACTTGCATGTGTAGAGACGTTGGTACATGAATCACAAAATGAACGGTTTGCAGAAGAAAATATTACTCCAGTTTCTCAGTCTTTATCAAAGTGCCGGAAAGAAGTTTCTGCTGTTTTCTGTGTAAAACCGTGTTGGAACTAGTACGTCCTCATATAAATGTATGGTGTGTAGTTTACAACTGAAAGAAACCTTGTTTTCCCAATAAGATAGGGGAAGGCAGCTTCCAAACACACTTATCTCTCAGAACTGAGCATGTGTGGAGGCGTTCATTCATCTAGCTCAATGGGATCTCTTTGCAGGAGAAATTTTACTCTGGATTCTCAGGTTGTTTCCTAGTGCCACTTTTAAGTTCCTGAAGTTTTCAATGGAAATCCGAGTTGGTGTTACTACTTCCCGTTATAAATTTAAGGAGTGTAATTTGCAACTGAAAAGAAAATTTTTGTTCCCAACAAGCTAGTTGTATTTCGGCTTTCAAACACACATATCTCAGAAATGTGCATGTTGAAAAACGTTCGTTCATCTAGCACAAAGGGAATGGTTTGCAGTAGAAACTTTCACCCTGGATTCTCAAAATTTTTTCAAGTGCTGATTTGATGTACCTGCAGTCTTCATTTGAAAACCAAGTTGGTTCTAGTACATCCCCTTATATATGTAAGGAGTGTTGTTTGCAATCTTAATATATCACAGTTTTCCCAAAAATCTAGTTGAATTAAGGATTTAAACTCAATTATCTATCAGAAATGAGCATGTGGTGATGTTCGTTCTTCTAGAAAATGCGATCGATTTTCATTAGGAACTGTTACTCTTGATTCTCAGGGTTTTCCTATTTTCGTAGTGCTGTCCTTGCATTTTTCACGATAAAACAGTTTTGGAAGTAGTACCTCGCCTTATACATGTATGGACAAAAATGTTTCAACTGAAAATGTACATTGAGTTCCCAACAAGCTATGTTAAGTACGGTTTACAAACACAAATATCTCTCATAACAGAGAAAGTGGAGAGACGTTTGTTCATGTAGCACCAAGCAACTGGTTTATAGGGAAAAGGTTTACACTAGATTCTCTGTATGTTTCCTGGTGCCAGGTACACGATCCTGCAGTTTTCAGCATAAAACTGTGTTCGAGATAGTACCTACAATTATATATTTATGGATTGTAGCTTGCAACTGAAAAGTATCTTTTTGTTCCAAACAAGCTAGGTGAAGGACGGCATTCACACACACTTATATCTCAGAACGGAGCATGTGGAGGGACTTTCATTAGTGTAGGAGAAAGTGAAATGTTTGGAGGATTATCTTTTACTCTGGTTTCTCAGTCTGATTCCTAGTGCCAATTTGAAAATCCTGTAGTTTCTTCACGAAAATCGAGTTGGAGTTTGTAAATCCCAATATATATGTATGGAGTGTATTGTGCAACTGAAAAGCAATTCTGTGTTCCAAACAAGCTTTATGAAGGACTGCTTTCAAACATATATATATTTGAGAACTGAGCATATGGAGAGAATTTCGTCATCTAGCACAAAAGGAACTGTTTTCAGGGGAAACGTATACGCCAGGTTTTCAGTATGATTCCAAGGGCCAATTTGAAGTTCCTACAGTTTAACACGATAATTGTTCTTGAGCTTTTAACACCCAATATATATGCATGGATTGTAGTTTGCAACTGAAAAAAGATAAAACTTCCTTACAAGCCAGGTGAAGGAAGGCTTTAACAGACTGGTATCTCTCATTACCTTGCATGTTTAGAGACGTTGGTTCATGAATCACAATATGAACGGTTTGCAGTAGAAAAATTTACTCCAGTTTCTCAGTCTTTATTCAAGTGCCAGAAAGACGTTTCTGCAGATTTCTGTGTAAAACCGTGTTGGAGATATTACGTCCCCATATAAATGTATGGTGTGTAGTTTACAACTGAAAGAATCCTTGTTTTCCCAACAAGATAGGTGAAGGCAGATTCCAAACACACTTATCTCTCAGAACTTAGCATATGGGGAGGCGTTCATTCATCTAGCACAATGGGATCGATTTGCAGGAGAAACTTTTTCTCTGGATTCTCAGTCTGTTTCCTAGTGCCACTTTTAAGTTCCTGAAATTTTCACTGGAAATACGAGTTGGTTTTACCACCTCCCGTTATATATGTAAGGAGTGTATATTGCAACTGAAAAGAAAATTTTTGTTCCCAACAATCTAGTTGAATTTCGGCTTTCAAACACACATATCTCAGAAATGTGCATGTTGAAAGACGTTCGTTCATCTAGCACAAAGGGAATGGTTTGCAGTGGAAACTTTCACCCTGATTTCTCAAAATTTTAACAAGTGCTGATTTGATGTACCTGCAGTTTTCATTTGAAAACCAAGTTGGCTCTAGTACATCCCCTTATATATGTAAGGAGTGTTGTTTGAAATCTTAATATATCACTGTGTTCCCAACAATCTAGTTGAATTAAGGCTTTAAACTCAATTATCTCTCAGAAATGAGCATGTGGTGATGTTCTTTCATTTAGAAAAATGCGATCGATTTTCAGAAGGAACTGTTACTCTTGATTCTCAGGGTTTTTCCTAGTTCCGTAGTGCTATTCTTGCATTTTTCACAATAAAACAGTTTTGGAGCTAGTACCTCCCCTTATACATGTATGGACAAAAATTTCTCAACTGAAAATGTACATTGAGTTCCCAACAAGCTATGTTAAGTACGGTTTACAAACACAAATATCTCTCATAACTGAGAAAGTGGAGAGACGTTTGTTCATCTAGCACCAAGCAACTGGTATATAGGGCAAAGTTTTACACTAGATTTTCTGCATGTTTCCTAGTGCGAGGTCCACGATCCTGCAGTTTTCAGCATAAAACTGAGTTCGAGCTAGTACCTACAATTATATATGTATGGACTGTAGCTTGCAAATGAAAAGAATCCTTTTGTTCCCAACAAGCTAGGTGAAGGACGGCTTTCACACACACTTAAATCTCAGAACGGAGCACGTGGAGGGACGTTCATTAGTGTAGGAGAAAGTGAAATGTTTGGAGGATTATCTTTTACTCTGGTTTCTCAGTCTGATCCCTAGTGCCAATTTGAATATCCTGTAGTTTCTTCACGAAAATCGATTTGGAGTTTGTAACTCCCAATATATATGTATGGAGTGTATTGTGCAACTGAAAAGCAATTCTGTGTTCCAAACAAGCTTTATGAAGGACTGCTTTCAAACATATATATATTTTAGAACTGATCATATGGAGAGAATTTCATCATCTAGCACAAAAGTAAATGTTTGCAGAAGAAACGTATACTCCAGGTTTTCAGTATGATTCCAAGGGCCAATTTGAAGTTCCTACAGTTTAACACGATAATAGTTCTTGAGCTTTTAACACCCAATATATATGCATGGATTGTAGTTTGCAACTGAAAAAAAGATACATCTTCCTAACAAGCCAGGTGAAGGAAGGCTTTCACAGACTGGTATCTCTCAGTACCTTGCATGTTTAGAGACGTTGGTTCATGAATCACAATATGAACGGTTTGCAGTAGAAAAATTTACTCCAGTTTCTCAGTCTTTATTCAAGTGCCGGAAAGACGTTTCTGCAGTTTTATGTGTTAAACCGAGTTGGAGATAGTACGTCCTCATATAAATGTATGGTGTGTAGTATACAACTGAAAGAAACCTTGTTTTCACAACAAGATAGGTGAAGGCAGCTTCCAAACACACTTATCTCTCAAAACTTAGCATATGGGGAGGCGTTCATTCATCTAGCACAATGGGATCGATTTGCAGGAGAAACTTTTTCTCTGGATTCTCAGTTTGTTTCCTAGTGCCACTTTTAAGTTCCTGAAGTTTTCACTGGAAATCCGAGTTGGTGTTACTACTTCCCGTTATAAATTTAAGGAGTGTAATTTGCAACTGAAAAGAAAATTTATGTTCCCAACCAGCTAGTTGAATTTCGGCTTTCAAACACACATATCTCAGAAATGTGCATGTTGATAGAATTTCGTTCATCTACCACAAAGGGAATGGTTTGCAGTGGAAACTTTCACCCTGGTTTCCCAAATTTTTACAAGTGCTGATTTGATGTACCTGCAGTTTTCATTTGAAAACCAAGTTGTATATACTACATCCCCTTATATATGTAAGGAGTGTTGTTTGCAATCTTAATATATCACTGTGTTCCCAACAATCTAGTTGAATTAAGGCTTTAAACTCAATTATCTCTCAGAAATGAGCATGTGGTGATGTTCGTTCATCTAGAAAAATGCCATCGATTTTCAGTAGGAACTGTTACTCTTGATTCTCAGTGTTTTTCCTAGTTCCGTAGTGCTGTTCTTGCATTTTTCACAATAAAACAGTTTTGGAGCTATTACCTCCCCTTATACATGTATGGACAAAAATTTGTCAACTGAAAATGTACATTGAATTCACAACAAGCTATGTTAACTACGGTTTACAAACACAAATATCTCTCATAACTGAGAAAGTTTAGAGACGTTTGTTCATCTAGCACCAAGCAACTGGTTTATAGGGCAAAGTTTTACACTAGATTCTCTGTATGTTTCCTAGTGCCAGGTCCACGATCCTGCAGTTTTCAGCATAAAACTGAGTTCGAGCTATTATCTACAAATATATATGTATGGGTGTAGCTTGCAACTGAAAAGAATCTTTTTGTTCCCAACAAGTTAGGTGAAGGACCGCTTTCACACACACTTATATCTCAGAACAGAGCATGTGGAGGGACTTTCATTAGTGTAGGAGAAATTGAAATGTTTGAAGGTTTATCTTTTACTCTGGTTTCTCAGTCTGATTCCTAGTGCCAATTTGAATTTCCTGTAGTTTCTTCACGAAAATCGAGTTGGAGATTGTAACTCCCTATATATATGTATGCAATGTAGTTTGCAACTGAAAAGCAATTATGTGTTCCAAACAAGCTATATGAATGACTGCTTTCAACCATATTTTTATCTGAGAACTGATCATATGGAGAGAAGTTCGTCATCTAACACAAAAGGAACTGTTTGCAGGAGAAACATATACTCTGCTTTCTCAGTCTGTTTCCTAGTGCCTATTTGAAGTTCCTGCTGTTTTTACAGAAAAACTGCTGGAACTACTACCTCCCCATATATATTTAAGGAGCGTAGTTTGCAACTGGAAAGTAATTTTGTGTTCCCAAAAAGTTCCTTGAAGGACGTCTTTCACACACAATAATCTCTCTGAACGGAGCAAGTGGAGAGACGATCGTTCAGCTAGAACAAAGGGAACGGTTTGCAGGAGAAATTTTACTCTTGTCACTAAGTCTGTTTCCTAGAGCCGGTTTGAATTTCCTGCAGTCTTCACTGTTAAAGTGAGTTGGAGCTTGTTCCTCCCCATATATATGTATGGAGTGTAGATTGCTACTGTAAAGAAGCTTTGTGATCCCTGCAAGCTAGGTGAAGGACGGCATTCACGCACATTAATCTCTCAGAACTGAGCTTGTGGAGAGACCTTCATTAATCTAACAGAAAGGGAAAGGTTTGTAGTTGAATTTTTACCCTGAATTCTCATTCTTTTTATAATAGACGTTTTAAAGTTCCTGCAGATTACTGGAAAACCGAGTTTTAGCTATTACCGCCCCATATATATATAAGGAGTGTAGTTTGCAACCATAAGGAATATTTGTGTTCCCTACAAGCTACGTGATGTATGTCTTTAAACACACTTATCAGTCAAAACTGAGCAAGAGGGGAGAAATTCGTTCATGAAGCACAAAATGATTGGTTTGCAGCAGTTTCTTTTACTCTGCTTTCTCATATTTTTTCCTATGCCACTTTGAAGTTCCTTAAGTTTTCAGTGTAAAACCGATTTGGATTCCTTAACTCCCCATATAAATGTACGGATTTATGTTTGAAACTGAAATGGTACTTTATGTTAACTACCAGCAAGGCAAAGTAAGGCTTACAAACACACTTACCTCTCAGAACCAAGAATGTGAAGAGACTTTCATTTATCTATGAGAAAGTGAACGGGTTGCAAGAGAAACATTTACACCAGGTTTTCAGTACGATTCCAAGGGCCAATTTGAAGTTCCTTCAGTTTAACACGATATTTGTTTTTGAGCTTTTAAAACACAATATATATGCATGGATTGTAGTTTGCAACTGAAAAGAAGATTCATCTTCCTAACAAGCTAGGTGAAGGAAGGCTTTCACAGACTGGTATCTCTCAGTACCTTGCATGTGTAAAGACGTTGGTTCATGAATCACAATATGAACGGTTTGCAGGAGAAAATTTTACTCCAGTTTTTCAGTTTTTATCAAAGTGACGGAAAGACGTTTCTGCAGTTTTCTGTGTTAAACCGTTTTGGAGCTAGTACGTCCTCATATAAATGTATGGTGTGTAGTTTACAACTGAAAGAAACCTTGTTTTCCCAACAAGATAGGTGAAGGCAGCTTCCAAACACACTTATCTCTCAGAACTGAGCATGTGGGGAGGCGTTCATTCATCTAGCTCAATGGGATCGCTTTGCAGGGGAATTTTTACTCTGGATTCTCAGTTTGTTTATTAGTGCCACTTTTAAGTTCCTGAAGTTTTCACTGGAAATCCGAGTTGCTGTTACTACTTCCCGTTATAAATTTAAGGAGTGTAATTTGCAACTGAAAAGAAAATTTTTGTTCCCAACAAGCTAGTTGAATTTCGGCTTTCAAACACACATATCTCAGAAATGTGCATGTTGAAAGACGTTCGTTCATCTAGCACAAAGGGAATGGTTTGCAGTGCAAACTTTCACCCTGGTTTCTCAAAATTTTACAAGTGCTGATTTGATGTACCTGCAGTTTTCATTTGAAAACCAATTTGGTTCAAGTACATCCCTTATATATGTAAGGAGTTTTGTTTGCAATCTTAATATATCACTCTGTTCCCAACAATCTGGTTGAATTAAGGCTTTAAACTTAATTATCTCTCAGAAATGTGCATGTGGTGATGTTCGTTCATCTAGAAATATGCGGTCGATTTTCAGTAGGAACTGTTACTCTTGATTCTCATTTTTTTTCCAATTTCCGTAGTGCTTTACTTGCATTTTTCACGATAAAACAGTTTTGGAAATATTACCTCACCTTATACATGTATGGACAGAAATTTTTCAACTGAAAATGTACATTGAGTTCCCAACAAGCTATGTTAAGTACGGTTTACAAACACAAATATCTCCCATAACTGAGAAAGTGTAGAGACGTTTGTTCATCAAGCACCAAACAACTGGTTTATAGGGCAAAGAATTACACTAGATTCTCTGTATGTTTCCTAGTGCCAGGTACACGATCCTGCAGTTTTCAGCATAAAACTGAGTTCGAGCTAGTACCTACAATTATATATGTATGGATTGTAGCTTGCAACTGAAAACTATCTTTTTGTTCCCAACAAGCTAGGTGAAGGACGGCTTTCACACACACTTATATCTCAGAACGGAGCATGTGGCGGGACTTTCATTAGTGTAGGAGAAAGAGAAATGTTTGAAGGATTACCTTTTACTCTGGTTTCTCTGTCTGATTTCTAGTGCCAATTTGAATTCCCTGTAGATTCTTCACGAAAATCGGGTTGGAGTTTTTAACTCCCAATATATATGTATGGAGTGTATTGTGCAACTGAAAAGCAATTCTGTGTTCCAAACAAGCTTTATGAAGGACTGCTTTCAAACATATATATATTTGAGAACTGAGCATATGGAGAGAATTTCGTCATCTAGCACAAAAGGAACTGTTTGCAGGAGAAACGTATACTCCAGGTTTTCAGTTTGATTCCAAGGGCCAATTTGAAGTTCCTACAGTTTAACACGATAGTTGTTCTTGAGCTTTTAAAACCCAATATATATGCTTGGATTGTAGTTTGCAACTGAAAAAAAGATACATCTTCCTTACAAGCCAGGTGAAGGAAGGCTTTCTCAGACTGGTATCTCTCAGTACCTTGCATGTTTAGAGACGTTGGTTCCTGAATCACAATATGAACGGTTTGCAGTAGAAAAATTTACTCCAGTTTCTCAGTCTTTATTCAAGTGCCGGAAAGACGTTTCTGCAGTTTTCTGTGTAAAACCGTGTTGGAGATAGTACGTCCTCATATAAATGTGTGGTGTGTAGTTTACAACTGAAAGAAACCTTGTTTTCCCAACAAGATAGGTGAAGGCAGCTTCCAAACACACTTATCTCTCAGAACTTAGCATATGTGGAGGCGTTCATTCATCTAACACAATGGGATCGATTTGCAGGAGAAACTTTTCTCCAGATTCTCAGTCTGTTTCCTAGTGCCACTTTAAAGTTCCTGAAATTTTCACTGGAAATACGAGTTGGTTTTACCACCTCCCGTTATATATGTAAGGAGTGTACTTTGCAACTGAAAAGAAAATTTTTGTTCCCAAAAAGCTAGTTGAATTTCGGCTTTCAAACCCACATATCTCAGAAATGTGCATGTTGAAAGACGTTCGTTCATCTAGCACAAAGGGAATGGTTTGCAGTGGAAACTTTCACCCTGGTTTCTCAAAATTTTTACAAGTGCTGATTTGATGTACCTGCAGTTTTCATTTGAAAACCAAGTTGGTTCTAGTACATCCCCTTATATATGTAAGGAGTGTTATTTGCAATCTTAATATATCACAGTGTTCCCAAAAATCTAGTTGAATTAAGGATTTAAACTCAATTATCTCTCAGAAATGAGCATGTGGTGATGTTCGTTCATCTAGAAAAATGCGATCGATTTTAATTAGGAACTGTTACTCTTGATTCTCAGGGATTTCCTATTTCCGTAGTGCTGTCTTTGCATTTTTCACGATAAAACATTTTTGGAAGTAGTACCTCGCCTTATACATGTATGGACAAAAATTTTTCAACTGAAAATGTACATTGAGTTCCCAACAAGCTACGTTAAGTACGGTTTACAAACACAAATATCCCTCATAACAGAGAAAGTGGAGAGACGTTTGTTCATCAAGCACCAAGCAACTGGTTTATAGGGCAAAGATTTACACTAGATTCTCTGTATGTTTCCTGGTGCCAGGTACAGGATCCTGCAGTTTTCAGCATAAAACTGAGTTCGAGCTAGAACTTACAATTATATTTGTATGGATTGTAGCTTGCAAATGAAAAGTATATTTTTGTTCCCAACAAGCTAGGTGAAGGACGGCTTTCACACACACTTATATCTCAGAACGGAGCATGTGGAGGGACTTTCATTAGTGTAGGAGAAAGTGAAATGTTTGGAGGATTATCTTTTACTCTGGTTTCTCAGTCTGATTCCTAGTGCCAATTTGAATATCCTGTAGTTTCTTCACGAAAATCGAGTTGGAGTTTGTAACCGCAATATATATGTTTGGAGTGTATTTTGCAACAGAAATGTAATTCTGTGTTCGAAACAAGCTATATGAAGGACTGCTTTCAACCATATATATATCTGAGAACTGAGCATATGGAGAGAATTTCGTCATGTAGCACAAAAGGAACTGTTTGCAGGAGAAACATTTTCTCCAGGTTTTCAGTATGATTCCAAGGGCCAATTTGAAGTTCCTGCAGTTTATCACGATAACTGTTTTTGAGTTTTTAACACCCAATATATATGCATGGATTGTAGTTTGCAACTGAATAGAAGATTCATCTTCCTAACAAGCAAGTTGAAGGAAGGCTTTCAAGGACAAGTATCTCTCAGTACCTTGCATGTGTAGAGACGTTTGTTCATGAATCACAAAATGAACGGTTTGCAGTAGAAAAATTTACTCCAGTATCTCAGTCTTTATCCAAGTGCCGGAAAGACGTTTCTGCAGTTTTCTGTGTAAAATCGTGTTGGAGATAGTACGTCCTCATATAAATGTGTGGTGTGCAGTTTACTACTGAAAGAAACCTTGTTTTCCCAACAAGATAGGTGAAGGCAGCTTCCAAACACACTTATCTCTCAGAACTTAGCATATGTGGAGGCGTTCATTCATCTCGCACAATGGGATCGCTTTGCAGGAGAATCTTTTACTCTGGATTCTCAGTCTGTTTCCTAGTGCCACTTTAAAGTTCCTGAAATTTTCACTGGAAATCCGAGTTGCTGTTACTACCTCCCGTTATAAATTTAAGGTGTGTAATTTGCAACTGAAAAGAAAATTTTTCTTCCCAACAAGCTAGTTGAATTTCGGCTTTCAAACACACATATCTCAGAAATGTGCATGTTGAAAGACGTTCGTTCATCTAGCACAAAGGGAATGGTTTGCAGTGGAAACTTTCACACTGGTTTCTCAAAATTTTTACAAGTGCTGATTTGATGTACCTGCAGTTTTCATTTGAAAACCAAGTTGGTTCTAGTACATCCCCTTATATATGTAAGGAGTGTTATTTGCAATCTTAATATATCACAGTGTTCCCAAAAATCTAGTTGAATTAACGATTTAAACTCAATTATCTCTCAGAAATGAGCATGTGGTGATGTTCGTTCATCTAGAAAAATGCGATCGATTTTTATTAGGAACTGTTACTCTTGATTCTCAGGGATTTCCTATTTCCGTAGTGCTGTCTTTGCATTTTTCACGATAAAACATTTTTGGAAGTAGTACCTCGCCTTATACATGTATGGACAAAAATTTTTCAACTGAAAATGTACATTGAGTTCCCAACAAGCTACGTTAAGTACGGTTTACAAACACAAATATCTCTCATAACAGAGAAAGTGGAGAGACGTTTGTTCATGAAGCACCAAGCAACTGGTTTATAGGGCAAAGATTTACACTAGATTCTCTGTATGTTTCCTGGTGCCAGGTACAGGATCCTGCAGTTTTCAGCATAAATCTGAGTTCGAGCTAGAACTTACAATTATATATGTATGGATTGTAGCTTGCAAATGAAAAGTATATTTTTGTTCCCAACAAGCTAGGTGAAGGACGGCTTTCACACACACTTATATCTCAGAACGGAGCATGTGGAGGGACTTTCATTAGTGTAGGAGAAAGTGAAATGTTTGGAGGATTATCTTTTACTCTGGTTTCTCAGTCTGATTCCTAGTGCCAATTTGAATATCCTGTAGTTTCTTCACGAAAATCGAGTTGGAGTTTGTAACCCCAATATATATGTATGGAGTGTATTTTGCAACAGAAAATTAATTCTGTGTTCGAAACAAGCTATATGAAGGACTGCTTTCAACCATATATATCTCTGAGAACTGAGCATATGGAGAGAATTTCGTCATGTAGCACAAAAGGAACTGTTTGCAGGAGAAACATTTTCTCCAGGTTTTCAGTATGATTCCAAGGGCCAATTTGAAGTTCCTGCAGTTTATCACGATAACTGTTTTTGAGTTTTTAACACCCAATATATATGCATGGATTGTAGTTTGCAACTGAATAGAAGATTCATCTTCCTAACAAGCAAGTTGAAGGAAGGCTTTCAAGGACTAGTATCTCTCAGTACCTTGCATGTGTAGAGACGTTTGTTCATGAATCACAAAATGAACGGTTTGCAGTAGAAAAATTTACTCCAGTATCTCAGTCTTTATCCAAGTGCCGGAAAGGCGTTTCTGCAGTTTTCTGTGTAAAATCGTGTTGGAGATAGTACGTCCTCATATAAATGTGTGGTGTGCAGTTTACTACTGAAAGAAACCTTGTTTTCCCAACAAGATAGGTGAAGGCAGCTTCCAAACACACTTATCTCTCAGAACTTAGCATATGTGGAGGCGTTCATTCATCTCGCACAATGGGATCGCTTTGCAGGAGAATCTTTTATTCTGGATTCTCAGTCTGTTTCCTAGTGCCACTTTAAAGTTCCTGAAATTTTCACTGGAAATCCGAGTTGGTGCTACCACCACCAGTTATATATATAAGGAGTGCAATTTGCACCTTAAAAGAAAATTTTTCTTCCCAACAAGCTAGTTGAATTTCGGCTTTCAAACACACATATCTCAGAAATTTTCATGTTGAAAGACGTCCGTTCATCTAGCACAAAGGGAATGGTTTGCAGTGGAAACTTTCACCATGGATTCTCAAAATTTTTACAAGTTCTGATTTGATGTACCTGCAGTTTTCATTTGAAAACCAAGTTGTATATACTACATCCCCTTATATATATAAGGACTGTTGTTTGCAATCTAAATATATCACTGTGTTCCCAACAATCTAGTTGAATTAAGGATTTAAACTCAATTATCTCTCAGAAATGAGCATGTGGTGATGTTCATTCATCTAGAAAAATGCGGTCCATTTTCAGTAGGAACTGTCAATCTTGATTCTCACAGTTTTTCCTAGTTCCTTAGTGCTATTCTTGCATTTTTCACGATAAAACAGTTTTGGAGCTATTACCTCCACTTATACATGTATGGACAAAAATTTCTCAACTGAATATGTACATTGAGTTCCCAACAAGCTATGTTAAGTACGGTTTACAAACACAAATATCTCCCATAACTGAGAAAGTGGAGAGATGTTTGTTCAAGCACCAAGCAACTGGTTTATAGAGCAAAGATTTACACTAGATTCTCTGTATGTTTCCTAGTGCCAGGTACACGATCCTGTAGTTTTCAGCATAAATCTGAGTTCGAACTAGTACCTACAATTATATATGTATAGATTGTAGCTTGCAACTGAAAAGTATCTTTTGGTTCCCAACAAGCTAGGTGAAGGACGGCTTTCACACACACATATATCTCAGAATGGAGCATGTGGAGGGACTTTCATTAGTGTAGGAGAAAGTGAAATATTTGGAGGATTATCTTTTACTCTGGTTTCTCAGTCTGATTTCTAGTGCCAATTTGAATTTCCTGTAGTTTCTTCACGAAAATCGAGTTGGAGTTTGTAACTATCAATATATATGTATGGAGTGTATTTTGCAACTGAAATGCAATTCTGTGTTCCAAACAACTTATGAAAGACTGCTTTCAAACATATATATATCTGAGAACTGAGCATATGGAGAGTATTTCGTCATCTAGCACAAAATGAACTGTTTGCAGGAGAAACATTTACTCCAGGTTTTCAGTATGATTCCAAGGGCCAATTTGAAGTTCCTGAAGTTTAACACGATAATTGTTCTTGAGCTTTTAACACCCAATATATATGCATGGATTGTAGTTTGCAACTGAAAAAAAGATTCATCTTCCTTACAAGCTAGGTGAAGGAAGGCTTTCACAGACTGGTATCTCTCAGTAACTTGCATGTTTAGAGACGTTGGTTCATGAATCACAATATGAACGGTTTGCAGTAGAAAAATATACTCCAGGTTCTCAGTCTTTATCCAAGTGCTGGAAAGACGTTTCTGCAGTTTTCTTTGTAAAACCGTGTTGGAGGAAGTACGTCCTCATATAAATGTATGGTGTGTACTTTACAACTGAAAGAAACCTTGTTTTCCCAACAAGAAAGGTGAAGGCAGCTTCCAAACACACTTATCTCTCAGAACTTAGCATATGGGGAGGCGTTCATTCATCTAGCAAAATGGGATCACTTTGCAAGAGAAATTTTACTCTGGATTCTCAGTTTGTTTCCTAGTGCCACTTTTAAGTTCCTGAAGTTTTCACTGGAAATCCGAGTTGGTGTTACTACTTCTCGTTATAAATTTAAGGAGTTTAATTTGCAACTGAAAAGAAAATTTTTGTTCCCAACAAGCTAGTTGTATTTCGGCTTTCAAACACACATATCTCAGAAATGTGCATGTTGAAAAACGTTCGTTCATCTAGCACAAAGGGAATGGTTTGCAGTGGAAACTTTCACCCTGGTTTCTCAAAATTTTTACAAGTGCTGATTTGATGTACCTGCAGTTTTCATTTGAAAACCAAGTTGGTTCTAGTATATTCCTTATATATATAAGGAGTGTTGTTTGCAATCTTAATATATCACTGTGGTCCCAAAACTCTAGTTGAATTAAGGCTTTAAACTCAATTATCTCTCAGAAATGAGCATGTGGTGATGTTCGTTCATCTAGATAAATGCGATCGATTTTCAGTAGGAAATGTTACTCTTGATTCTCAGTGTTTTTCCTAGTGCCGTAGTGCTGTTCTTTCATTTTTCACGATAAAACAGTTTTGGAGCTATTACCTCCCCTTATACATGTATGGACAAAATTTTCTCAACTGAAAATATACATTGAGTTCCCAACAAGCTATGTTAAGTACGGTTTACAAACACAAATATCTCTCATAACTGAGAAAGTGGAGAGACGTTTGTTCATCTAGCAACAAGCAACTGGTTTATAGGGCAAAGATTTACACTAGATTCTCTGTATGATTCCTAGTGCCAGGTCCACGATCCTGCAGTTTTCAGCATAAAACTGAGTTCGAGCTAGTACCTACAAATATATATGTATGGATGTTAGGTTGCAAATGAAAAGAATCTTTTTGTTCCCAAAAAGATAGGTGAAGGACGGCATTCACACACACTTAAATCTCAGAAGAGAGCATGTGGAGGGACTTTCATTAGTGTAGGAGAAAGTGAAATGTTTGAACATTTATCTTTTACTCTGGATTCTCAACCTGATTCCTAGTGCCAATTTGAATTTCCTGTAGTTTCTTCACGAAAAACGAGTTGGAGATTGTAACTACCAATATATATGTATGGAGTGTAGTTTGCAGCTGAAAAGCAATTCTGTGTTCAAAACAAGCTACATGAAGGACTGCTTTCAACCATATTTTTATCTGAGAACTGAGCATATGGAGAGAATTTCGTCATCTAACACAAAAGGAACTGTTTGCAGGAGAAACGTATACTCCAGGTTTTCAGTATGATTCCAAGGGCCAATTTGAAGTTCCTACAGTTTAACACGATAATAGTTCTTGAGCTTTTAACACCCAATATATATGCTTGGATTGTAGATTGCAACTGAAAAAAAGATACATCTTCCTAACAAGAAAGGTGAAGGAAGGCTTTCACAGACTGGTATCTCTCAGTACCTTGCATGTTTAGAGACGTTGGTTCATGAATCACAATATGAACGGTTTGCAGTAGAAAAATTTACTCCAGTTTCTCAGTCTTTATTCAAGTGCCGGAAAGACGTTTCTGCAGTTTTATGTGTTAAACCGAGTTGGAGATAGTACGTCCTCATATAAATGTATGGTGTGTAGTATACAACTGAAAGAAACCTTGTTTTCACAACAAGATAGGTGAAGGCAGCTTCCAAACACACTTATCTCTCAGAACTTAGCATATGGGGAGGCGTTCATTCATCTAGCACAATGGGATCGATTTGCAGGAGAAACTTTTTCTCTGGATTCTCAGTTTGTTTCCTAGTGCCACTTTTAAGTTCCTGAAATTTTCACTGGAAATCCGAGTTGGTGTTACTACTTCCCGTTATAAATTTAAGGAGTGTAATTTGCAACTGAAAAGAAAATTTATGTTCCCAACCAGCTAGTTGAATTTCGGCTTTCAAACACACATATCTCAGAAATGTGCATGTTGATAGAATTTCGTTCATCTACCACAAAGGGAATGGTTTGCAGTGGAAACTTTCACCCTGGTTTCCCAAATTTTTACAAGTGCTGATTTGATGTACCTGCAGTTTTCATTTGAAAACCAAGTTGTATATACTACATCCCCTTATATATGTAAGGAGTGTTGTTTGCAATCTTAATATATCACTGTGTTCCCAACAATCTAGTTGAATTAAGGCTTTAAACTCAATTATCTCTCAGAAATGAGCATGTGGTGATGTTCGTTCATCTAGAAAAATGCGATCGATTTTCAGTAGGAACTGTTACTCTTGATTCTCAGGGTTTTTCCTAGTTCCGTAGTGCTGTTCTTGCATTTTTCACAATAAAACAGTTTTGGAGCTATTACCTCCCCTTATACATGTATGGACAAAAATTTGTCAACTGAAAATGTACATTGAATTCACAACAAGCTATGTTAACTACGGTTTACAAACACAAATATCTCTCATAACTGAGAAAGTTTAGAGACGTTTGTTCATCTAGCACCAAGGAACTGGTTTATAGGGCAAAGTTTTACACTAGATTCTCTGTATGTTTCCTAGTGCCAGGTCCACGATCCTGCAGTTTTCAGCATAAAACTGAGTTCGAGCTATTATCTACAAATATATATGTATGGATTGTAGCTTGCAACTGAAAAGAATCTTTTTGTTCCCAACAAGTTCGGTGAAGGACCACTTTCACACACACTTAAATCTCAGAACAGAGCATGTGGAGGGACTTTCATTAGTGTAGGAGAAATTGAAATGTTTGAAGGTTTATCTTTTTCTCTGGTTTCTCAGTCTGATTCCTAGTGCCAATTTGAATTTCCTGTAGTTTCTTCACGAAAATCGAGTTGGAGATTGTAACTCCCTATATATATGTATGCAATGTAGTTTGCAACTGAAAAGCAATTATGTGTTCCAAACAAGCTATATGAATGACTGCTTTCAACCATATTTTTATCTGAGAACTGATCATATGGAGAGAAGTTCGTCATCTAACACAAAAGGAACTGTTTGCAGGAGAAACATATACTCTGCTTTCTCAGTCTGTTTCCTAGTGCCTATTTGAAGTTCCTGCTGTTTTTACAGAAAAACTGCTGGAACTACTACCTCCCCATATATATTTAAGGAGCGTAGTTTGCAACTGGAAAGTAATTTTGTGTTCCCAAAAAGTTCCTTGAAGGACGTCTTTCACACACAATAATCTCTCTGAACGGAGCAAGTGGAGAGACGATCGTTCAGCTATAACAAAGGGAACGGTTTGCAGGAGAAATTTTACTCTTGTCACTAAGTCTGTTTCCTAGAGCCGGTTTGAATTTCCTGCAGTCTTCACTGTTAAAGTGAGTTGGAGCTTGTTCCTCCCCATATATATGTATGGAGTGTAGATTGCTACTGTAAAGAAGTTTTGTGATCCCTGCAAGCTAGATGAAGGACGGCATTCACGCACATTAATCTCTCAGATCTGAGCTTGTGGAGAGACCTTCATTAATCTAACAGAAAGGGAACGGTTTGTAGTGGAATTTTTACCCTGAATTCTCATTCTTTTTATAATAGACGGTTTAAAGTTCCTGCAGAATACTGGAAAACCGAGTTTTAGCTATTACCTCCCCATATATATATAAGGAGTGTAGTTTGCAACCATAAGGAATATTTGTGTTCCCTACAAGCTACGTGATGTATGTCTTTAAACACACTTATCAGTCAAAACTGAGCAAGAGGGGAGAAATTCGTTCATGAAGCACAAAATGATTGGTTTGCAGCAGTTTCTTTTACTCTGCTTTCTCATATTTTTTCCTATGCCACTTTGAAGTTCCTTAAGTTTTCAGTGTAAAACCGATTTGGATTTCTTAACTCCCCATATAAATGTACGGATTTATGTTTGAAACTGAAATGGTACTTTATGTTAACTACCAGCAAGGCAAAGTAAGGCTTACAAACACACTTACCTCTCAGAACCAAGAATGTGAAGAGACTTTCATTTATCTATGAGAAAGTGAACGGGTTGCAAGAGAAACATTTACACCAGGTTTTCAGTACGATTCCAAGGGCCAATTTGAAGTTCCTTCAGTTTAACACGATATTTGTTTTTGAGCTTTTAAAACACAATATATATGCATGGATTGTAGTTTGCAACTGAAAAGAAGATTCATCTTCCTAACAAGCTAGGTGAAGGAAGGCTTTCACAGACTGGTATCTCTCAGTACCTTGCATGTGTAAAGACGTTGGTTCATGAATCACAATATGAACGGTTTGCAGGAGAAAATTTTACTCCAGTTTTTCAGTTTTTATCAAAGTGACGGAAAGACGTTTCTGCAGTTTTCTGTGTTAAACCGTTTTGGAGCTAGTACGTCCTCATATAAATGTATGGTGTGTAGTTTACAACTGAAAGAAACCTTGTTTTCCCAACAAGATAGGTGAAGGCAGCTTCCAAACACACTTATCTCTCAGAACTGAGCATGTGGGGAGGCGTTCATTCATCTAGCTCAATGGGATCGCTTTGCAGGGGAATTTTTACTCTGGATTCTCAGTTTGTTTATTAGTGCCACTTTTAAGTTCCTGAAGTTTTCACTGGAAATCCGAGTTGCTGTTACTACTTCCCGTTATAAATTTAAGGAGTGTAATTTGCAACTGAAAAGAAAATTTTTGTTCCCAACAAGCTAGTTGAATTTCGGCTTTCAAACACACATATCTCAGAAATGTGCATGTTGAAAGACGTTCGTTCATCTAGCACAAAGGGAATGGTTTGCAGTGCAAACTTTCACCCTGGTTTCTCAAAATTTTACAAGTGCTGATTTGATGTACCTGCAGTTTTCATTTGAAAACCAATTTGGTTCAAGTACATCCCTTATATATGTAAGGAGTTTTGTTTGCAATCTTAATATATCACTCTGTTCCCAACAATCTGGTTGAATTAAGGCTTTAAACTTAATTATCTCTCAGAAATGTGCATGTGGTGATGTTCGTTCATCTAGAAATATGCGGTCGATTTTCAGTAGGAACTGTTACTCTTGATTCTCATTTTTTTTCCAATTTCCGTAGTGCTTTACTTGCATTTTTCACGATAAAACAGTTTTGGAAATATTACCTCACCTTATACATGTATGGACAGAAATTTTTCAACTGAAAATGTACATTGAGTTCCCAACAAGCTATGTTAAGTACGGTTTACAAACACAAATATCTCCCATAACTGAGAAAGTGTAGAGACGTTTGTTCATCAAGCACCAAACAACTGGTTTATAGGGCAAAGATTTACACTAGATTCTCTGTATGTTTCCTAGTGCCAGGTACACGATCCTGCAGTTTTCAGCATAAAACTGAGTTCGAGCTAGTACCTACAATTATATATGTATGGATTGTAGCTTGCAACTGAAAACTATCTTTTTGTTCCAAACAAGCTAGGTGAAGGACGGCTTTCACACACACTTATATCTCAGAACGGAGTATGTGGCGGGACTTTCATTAGTGTAGGAGAAAGTGAAATGTTTGGAGGATTACCTTTTACTCTGGTTTCTCAGTCTGATTTCTAGTGCCAATTTGAATTTCCTGTAGATTCTTCACGAAAATCGTGTTGGAGTTTTTAACTCCCAATATATATGTATGGAGTGTATTGTGCAACTGAAAAGCAATTCTGTGTTCCAAACAAGCTTTATGAAGGACTGCTTTAAAACATATATATATTTGAGAACTGAGCATATGGAGAGAATTTCGTCATCTAGCACAAAAGGAACTGTTTGCAGGAGAAACGTATACTCCAGGTTTTCAGTTTGATTCCAAGGGCCAATTTGAAGTTCCTACAGTTTAACACGATAGTTGTTCTTGAGCTTTTAAAACCCAATATATATGCTTGGATTGTAGTTTGCAACTGAAAAAAAGATACATCTTCCTTACAAGCCAGGTGAAGGAAGGCTTTCACAGACTGGTATCTCTCAGTACCTTGCATGTTTAGAGACGTTGGTTCATGAATCACAATATGAACGGTTTGCAGTAGAAAAATTTACTCCAGTTTCTCAGTCTTTATTCAAGTGCCGGAAAGACGTTTCTGCAGTTTTCTGTGTAAAACCGTGTTGGAGATAGTACGTCCTCATAAAAATGTATGGTGTGTAGTTTACAACTGAAAGAAACCTTGTTTTCCCAACAAGATAGGTGAAGGCAGCTTCCAAACACACTTATCTCTCAGAACTTAGCATATGTGGAGGCGTTCATTCATCTAGCACAATGGGATCAATTTGCAGGAGAAACTTTTCTCCGGATTCTCAGTCTGTTTCCTAGTGCCACTTTTAAGTTCCTGAAATTTTCACTGGAAATACGAGTTGGTTTTACCACCTCCCGTTATATATGTAAGGAGTGTACTTTGCAACTGAAAAGAAAATTTTTGTTCCCAAAAAGCTAGTTGAATTTCGGCTTTCAAACCCACATATCTCAGAAATGTGCATGTTGAAAGACGTTCGTTCATCTAGCACAAAGGGAATGGTTTGCAGTGGAAACTTTCACCCTGGTTTCTCAAAATTTTTACAAGTGCTGATTTGATGTACCTGCAGTTTTCATTTGAAAACTAAGTTGGTTCTAGTACATCCCCTTATATATGTAAGGAGTGTTATTTGCAATCTTAATATATCACAGTGTTCCCAAAAAACTAGTTGAATTAAGGATTTAAACTCAATTATCTCTCAGAAATGAGCATGTGGTGATGTTCGTTCATCTAGAAAAATGCGATCGATTTTAATTAGGAACTGTTACTCTTGATTCTCAGGGATTTCCTATTTCCGTAGTGCTGTCTTTGCATTTTTCACGATAAAACATTTTTGGAAGTAGTACCTCGCCTTATACATGTATGGACAAAAATTTTTCAACTGAAAATGTACATTGAGTTCCCAACAAGCTACGTTAAGTACGGTTTACAAACACAAATATCTCTCATAACAGAGAAAGTGGAGAGACGTTTGTTCATCAAGCACCAAGCAACTGGTTTATAGGGCAAAGATTTACACTAGATTCTCTGTATGTTTCCTGGTGCCAGGTACAGGATCCTGCAGTTTTCAGCATAAAACTGAGTTCGAGCTAGAACTTACAATTATATATGTATGGATTGTAGCTTGCAAATGAAAAGTGTATTTTTGTTCCCAACAAGCTAGGTGAAGGACGGCTTTCACACACACTTATATCTCAGAACGGAGCATGTGGAGGGACTTTCATTAGTGTAGGAGAAAGTGAAATGTTTGGACGATTATCTTTTACTCTGGTTTCTCAGTCTGATTCCTAGTGCCAATTTGAATATCCTGTAGTTTCTTCACGAAAATCGAGTTGGAGTTTGTAACCGCAATATATATGTTTGGAGTGTATTTTGCAACAGAAATGTAATTCTGTGTTCGAAACAAGCTATATGAAGGACTGCTTTCAACCATATATATATCTGAGAACTGAGCATATGGAGAGAATTTCGTCATGTAGCACAAAAGAACTGTTTGCAGGAGAAACATTTTCTCCAGGTTTTCAGTATGATTCCAAGGGCCAATTTGAAGTTCCTGCAGTTTATCACGATAACTGTTTTTGAGTTTTTAACACCCAATATATATGCATGGATTGTAGTTTGCAACTGAATAGAAGATTCATCTTCCTAACAAGCAAGTTGAAGGAAGGCTTTCAAGGACTAGTATCTCTCAGTACCTTGCATGTGTAGAGACGTTTGTTCATGAATCACAAAATGAACGGTTTGCAGTAGAAAAATTTACTCCAGTATCTCAGTCTTTATCCAAGTGCTGGAAAGACGTTTCTGCAGTTTTCTGTGTAAAATCGTGTTGGAGATAGTACGTCCTCATATAAATGTGTGGTGTGCAGTTTACTACTGAAAGAAACCTTGTTTTCCCAACAAGATAGGTGAAGGCAGCTTCCAAACACACTTATCTCTCAGAACTTAGCATATGTGGAGGCGTTCATTCATCTCGCACAATGGGATCGCTTTGCAGGAGAATCTTTTACTCTGGATTCTCAGTCTGTTTCCTAGTGCCACTTTAAAGTTCTTGAAATTTTCACTGGAAATCCGAGTTGCTGTTACTACCTCCCGTTATAAATTTAAGGTGTGTAATTTGCAACTGAAAAGAAAATTTTTCTTCCCAACAGGCTAGTTGAATTTCGGCTTTCAAACACACATATCTCAGAAATGTGCATGTTGAAAGACGTTCGTTCATCTAGCACAAAGGGAATGGTTTGCAGTGGAAACTTTCACCCTGGTTTCTCAAAATTTTTACAAGTGCTGATTTGATGTACCTGCAGTTTTCATTTGAAAACCAAGTTGGTTCTAGTACATCCCCTTATATATGTAAGGAGTGTTATTTGCAATCTTAATATATCACAGTGTTCCCAAAAGTCTAGTTGAATTAAGGATTTAAACTCAATTATCTCTCAGAAATGAGCATGTGGTGATGTTCGTTCATCTAGAAAAATTCGATCAATTTTAATTAGGAACTTTTACTCTTGATTCTCATGGATTTCCTATTTCCGTAGTGCTGTCTTTGCATTTTTCACGATAAAACATTTTTGGAAGTAGTACCTCGCCTTATACATGTATGGACAAAAATTTTTCAACTGAAAATGTACATTGAGTTCCCAACAAGCTACGTTAAGTACGGTTTACAAACACAAATATCTCTCATAACAGAGAAAGTGGAGAGACGTTTGTTCATCAAACACCAAGCAACTGATTTATAGGGCAAAGATTTACACTAGATTCTCTGTATGTTTCCTGGTGCCAGGTACAGGATCCTGCAGTTTTCAGCATAAAACTGAGTTCGAGCTAGAACTTACAATTATATATATATGGATTGTAGCTTGCAAATGAAAAGTATATTTTTGTTCCCAACAAGCTAGGTGAAGGACGGCTTTCACACACACTTATATCTCAGAACGGAGCATGTGGAGGGACTTTCATTAGTGTAGGAGAAAGTGAAATATTTGGAGGATTATCTTTTATTCTGGTTTCTCATTCTGATTCCTAGTGCCAATTTGAATATCCTGTAGTTTCTTCACGAAAATCGAGTTGGAGTTTGTAACACCAATATATATGTATGGAGTGTATTTTGCAACAGAAAAGTAATTCTGTGTTCGAAACAAGCTATATGAAGGACTGCTTTCAACCATATATATATCTGAGAACTGAGCAAATGGAGAGAATTTCGTCATGTAGCACAAAAGGAACTGTTTGCAGGAGAAACATTTTCTCCAGGTTTTCAGTATGATTCCAAGGGCCAATTTGAAGTTCCTGTAGTTTATCACGATAACTGTTTTTGAGTTTTTAACACCCAATATATATGCATGGATTGTAGTTTGCAACTGAATAGAAGATTCATCTTCCTAACAAGCAAGTTGAAGGAAGGCTTTAAAGGACTAGTATCTCTCAGTACCTTGCATGTGTAGAGACGTTTGTTCATGAATCACAAAATGAACGGTTTGCAGTAGAAAAATTTACTCCAGTATCTCAGTCTTTATCCAAGTGCCGGAAAGACGTTTCTGCAGTTTTCTGTGTAAAATCGTGTTGGAGATAGTACGTCCTCATATAAATGTGTGGTGTGCAGTTTACTACTGAAAGAAACCTTGTTTTCCCAACAAGATAGGTGAAGGCAGCTTCCAAACACACTTATCTCTCAGAACTTAGCATATGTGGAGGCGTTCATTCATCTCGCACAATGGGATCGCTTTGCAGGAGAATCTTTTACTCTGGATTCTCAGTCTGTTTCCTAGTGCCACTTTAAAGTTCCTGAAATTTTCACTGGAAATCCGAGTTGGTGTTACCACCACCAGTTATATATATAAGGAGTGCAATTTGCACCTTAAAAGAAAATTTTGGTTCCCAACAAGCTAGTTGAATTTCGGCTTTCAAACACACATATCTCAGAAATTTTCATGTTGAAAGACGTTCGTTCATCTAGCACAAAGGGAATGGTTTGCAGTGGAAACTTTCACCATGGATTCTCAAAATTTTTACAAGTTCTGATTTGATGTACCTGCAGTTTTCATTTGAAAACCAAGTTGTATATACTACATCCCCTTATATATATAAGGACTGTTGTATGCAATATTAATATATCACTGTGTTCCCAACAATCTAGTTGAATTAAGGATTTAAACTCAATTATCTCTCAGAAATGAGCATGTGGTGATGTTCATTCATCTAGAAAAATGCGGTCCATTTTCAGTAGGAACTGTCAATCTTGATTCTCACAGTTTTTCCTAGTTCCTTAGTGCTATTCTTGCATTTTTCACGATAAAACAGTTTTGGAGCTATTACCTCCCCTTATACATGTATGGACAAAAATTTCTCAACTGAATATGTACATTGAGTTCCCAACAAGCTATGTTAAGTACGGTTTACAAACACAAATATCTCCCATAACTGAGAAAGTGGAGAGATGTTTGTTCAAGCACCAAGCAACTGGTTTATAGAGCAAAGATTTACACTAGATTCTCTGTATGTTTCCTAGTGCCAGGTACACGATCCTGTAGTTTTCAGCATAAAACTGAGTTCGAACTAGTACCTACAATTATATATGTATAGATTGTAGCTTGCAACTGAAAAGTATCTTTTGGTTCCCAACAAGCTAGGTGAAGGACGGCTTTCACACACACATATATCTCAGAACGGAGCATGTGGAGGGACTTTCATTAGTGTAGGAGAAAGTGAAATATTTGGAGGATTATCTTTTACTCTGGTTTCTCAGTCTGATTTCTAGTGCCAATTTGAATTTCCTGTAGTTTCTTCACGAAAATCGAGTTGGAGTTTGTAACTATCAATATATATGTATGGAGTGTATTTTGCAACTGAAATGCAATTCTGTGTTCCAAACAACTTATGAAGGACTGCTTTCAAACATATATATATCTGAGAACTGAGCATATGGAGAGTATTTCGTCATCTAGCACAAAATGAACTGTTTGCAGGAGAAACATTTACTCCAGGTTTTCAGTATGATTCCAAGGGCCAATTTGAAGTTCCTGCAGTTTAACACGATAATTGTCCTTGAGCTTTTAACACCCAATATATATGCATGGATTGTAGTTTGCAACTGAAAAAAAGATTCATCTTCCTTACAAGCCAGGTGAAGGAAGGCTTTCACAGACTGGTATCTCTCAGTACCTTGCATGTTTAGAGACGTTGGTTCATGAATCACAATATGAACGGTTTGCTGTAGAAAAATATACTCAAGGTTCTCAGTCTTTATCCAAGTGCTGGAAAGACGTTTCTGCAGTTTTCTGTGTAAAACCGTGTTGGAGGAAGTACGTCCTCATATAAATGTATGGTGTGTACTTTACAACTGAAAGAAACCTTGTTTTCCCAACAAGATAGGTGAAGGCAGCTTCCAAACACACTTATCTCTCAGAACTTAGCATATGGCGAGGCGTTCATTCATCTAGCAAAATGGGATCACTTTGCAAGAGAAATTTTACTCTCTATTCTCAGTTTGTTTCCTAGTGCCACTTTTATGTTCCTGAAGTTTTCACTGGAAATCCGAGTTGGTGTTACTACTTCTCGTTATAAATTTAAGGAGATTAATTTGCAACTGAAAAGAAAATTTTTGTTCCCAACAAGCTAGTTGTATTTCGGCTTTCAAACACACATATCTCAGAAATGTGCATGTTGAAAAACGTTCGTTCATCTAGCACAAAGGGAATGGTTTGCAGTGGAAACTTTCACCCTGGTTTCTCAAAATTTTTACAAGTGCTGATTTGATGTACCTGCAGTTTTCATTTGAAAACCAAGTTGGTTCTAGTATATTCCCTTATATATATAAGGAGTGTTGTTTGCAATCTTAATATATCACTGTGGTCCCAAAACTCTAGTTGAATTAAGGCTTTAAACTCAATTATCTCTCAGAAATGAGCATGTGGTGATGTTCGTTCATCTAGATAAATGCGATCGATTTTCAGTAGGAAATGTTACTCTTGATTCTCAGTGTTTTTCCTAGTGCCGTAGTGCTGTTCTTTCATTTTTCACGATAAAACAGTTTTGGAGCTATTACCTCCCCTTATACATGTATGGACAAAATTTTCTCAACTGAAAATGTACATTGAGTTCCCAACAAGCTATGTTAAGTACGGTTTACAAACACAAATATCTCTCATAACTGAGAAAGTGGAGAGACGTTTGTTCATCTATCAACAAGCAACTGGTTTATAGGGCAAAGATTTACACTAGATTCTCTGTATGATTCCTAGTGCCAGGTCCACGATCCTGCAGATTTCAGCATAAAACTGAGTTCGAGCTAGTACCTACAAATATATATGTATGGATGTTAGGTTGCAAATGAAAAGAATCTTTTTGTTCCCAAAAAGATAGGTGAAGGAAGGCATTCACACACACTTAAATCTCAGAAGAGAGCATGTGGAGGGACTTTCATTAGTGTAGGAGAAAGTGAAATGTTTGAACATTTATCTTTTACTCTGGATTCTCATCCTGATTCCTAGTGCCAATTTGAATTTCCTGTAGTTTCTTCACGAAAAACGAGTTGGAGATTGTAACTACCAATATATATGTATGGAGTGTAGTTTGCAGCTGAAAAGCAATTCTGTGTTCAAAACAAGCTATATGAAGGACTGCTTTCAACCATATTTTTATCTGAGAACTGAGCATATGGAGAGAATTTCGTCATCTAACACAAAAAGAACTGTTTGCAGGAGATACATATACTCTGTTTTCTCAATCTGTTTCCTAGTGCCTATTTGAAGTTCCTGCTGTTTTTACAGAAAAACTGCTGGAACTACTACCTCCCCATATATATTTAAGGAGCGTAGTTTGCAACTGAAAAGTAAATTTGTGTTCCAAACAAGTTCCTTGAAGGACGTCTTCACACACAATTATCTCTCCGAACGGAGCAAGTGGAGAGAATATCGTTCAGGTAGAACAAAGGGAACGGTTTGCAGGAGAAATTTCACTCTTGTCTCTCAGTCTGTTTCCTAGAGCCGGTTTGAATTTCCTGCAGTCTTCACTGTTAAAGTGAGTTGGAGCTGGTTCCTCCCCATATATATGTATGGATTGTAGATTGCTAATGAAAAGAATCTTTGTGATCCTTGCAAGCTAGTTGTAGGACGGCTTTCACGCACATTTATCTCTCAGAACTGAGCTTGTGGAGAGACCTTCATTAATGTAGCACAAACGCAACAGTTTGTAGTGGAATTTTTACGCTGATTTCAAAGTCTTTTTATAATAGACGGTTTAAAGTTCCTGCAGATTACTGGAAAAACGAGTTTTAGCTTTTACCTACCCATATGTATTTAAGGAGTGTAGTTTGCCACCATAAGGAATATTTGTGTTCCCTACAAGCTACGTGATGTATGGCTTTAAACACACTTATCAGTCAGAAATGATCAAGAGGAGAGAAGTTCGTTCATCAAGCACAAAATGATTGGTTTGCAGCAGTATCTTTTACTCTGCTTTCTCAGATTGTTTCCTATGCCACTTTGAATTTCCTTCAGTTTTCAGTGTAAAACCGATTTGGATTTCTTACCTCCCCATATAAATGTAAGGATGTAAGTTTGAAACTGAAATGGTACTTTATGTTCCCTACAAGCAAGGCAAAGTAAGGCTTACAAACACACTTAACTCTCAGAACCAAGAATGTGGAGAGACTTTCATTTATCTATGAGAAAGTGAACGGGTTGCAAGAGAAACATTTACTCCAGGTTTTCAGTATGATTCCAAGGGCCAATTTCAAGTTCCTGCAGTTTATCACGATAATTGTTTTTGAGCTTTTAACACCCAATATATATGCATGGATTGTAGATTGCAACTGAAAAGAAGAATCATCTTCCTAAAAAGCATGTTGAAGGAAGACTTTCACAGACTGGTATCTCTCAGTACCTTGCATGTGTAAAGACGTTGGTTCATGAATCACAAAATGAACGGTTTGCAGGAGAAAAATTTACCCCCGTTTCTCAGTCTTTATCAAAGTGCCGGAAAGACGTTTCTGCAGTTTTCTGTGTAAAACCGTGTTGGAGCTAGTACGTCCTCATATAAATGTATTGTGTGTAGTTTACAACTGAAAGAAACCTTGTTTTCCCAACAAGATAGGTGAAGACAGCTTCCAAACACACTTATCTCTCAGAACTGAGCATGTGGGGAGGCGTTCATTCATCTAGCTCAATGGGATCGCTTTGCAGGAGAAATTTTACTCTGGATTCTCAGTTTGTTTCCTAGTGCCACTTTTAAGTTCCTGAAGTTTTCACTGGAAATCCGAGTTGCTTTTACTAATTCCCGTTATAAATTTAAGGAGTGTAATTTGCAACTGAAAAGAAATTTTTTCCCAACAATCAAGTTGAATTTCGGCTTTCAAACACACATATCTCAGAAATGTGCATGTTGAAATACGTTCGTTCATCTAGCACAAAGGTAATGGTTTGCAGTGGAAACTTTCACCCTGGTTTCTCAAAATTTTTACAAGTGCTCATTGGATGTACCTGCAGTTTTCATTTGAAAACCAACTTGGTTCAAGTACATCCCTTTGTATATGTAAGGAGTGTTGATTGCAATCTTAATATATCACTGTGTTACCAACAATCTAGTTGAATTAAGGCTTTAAACTCAATTATCTCTCCGAAATGAGCATGTGGTGATGTTCGTTCATCTAGAAATATGCGATCGATTTTCAGTAGGAACTGTTATCCTTGATTCTCAGCGTTTTTCCTATTTCCGTAGTGCTGTCCTTGCATTTTTCACGATAAAACAGTTTTGGAGATTTTACCTCCCCTTATACATGTATGGACAAAATTTTCTCAACTGAAAATGTACTTTGAGTTCCCAGCAAGCTATGTTAAGTACGGTTTACAAACACAAATATCTCTCAAAACTGAGAAAGTGGAGAGACGTTTGTTCATCTAGCACCAAGCAACTGGTTTATAGGGCAAAGTTTTACACTAGATTCTCTGTATGTTTCCTAGTGCTAGGTCCACGTTCCTGCAGTTTTCAGCATAAAATTGTGTTCGAGCTAGTACCTACAATTATATATGTATGGATTGTAGCTTGCAAATGAAAAGAATCATTATGTTCTCAACAAGCTAGGTGAAGGACGGCTATCACATACACTTAAATCTCAGAACGGAGCATGTGGAGGGACTTTCATTAGTGTAGGAGAAAATGAAATGTTTGGAGGATTATCTTTTACTCTGTTTTCTCAGTCTGATTCCTAGTGCCAGTTTGAATTTCCTGTAGTTTCTTCACGAAAATCGAGTTGGAGAATATAACTCCCAATATATATATATGGAGTGAAGTTTGCAACTGAAAAGCATTTCTGTGTTCCAAACAAGCTATATGAAGGAATGCTTTCAACCATATTTTTATCTGAGAACTGAGCATATGGAGAGAAGTTCGTCATCTAGCACAAAAGGAACTGATTGCAGGAGAAACATATACACTGCTTTCTCAGTCTGTTTCCTACTGCCTATTTGAAGTTCCTGCTGTTTTTACAGAAAAACTGCTGGAACTACTACCTCCCCATATATATTTAAGGAGCGTAGTTTGCATCTTAAAAGTAACTTTGTGTTCCCAAAAAAGTTCCTTAAAGGACGTCTTTCACACACAATAAACTCTCTGAACAGAGCAAGTGGATAGGCGATCGTTCAGCTAGATCAAAGGGAACGGTTTGCAGGAGAAATTTTACTCTTGTTCCCCAGTCTGTTTCCTAGAGCCGGTTTGAACTTCCTGCAGTCTTCACTGTTAAAGTGAGTTGGAGCTTGTTCCTCCCCATATATATGTATGGAGTGTAGATTGCTACTGAAAAGAATCTTTGTGATCCCTGCAAGCTAGGAGAAGGACGGCTTTCACTCATATTTATCTCTCAGAACTGAGCTTGTGTAGAGACCTTCATTAATCTAGCACAAACGGAAATGTTTGTAGTGGAATTTTACCCTGATTTCTCAGTCTTTTTATAATAGACGGTTTAAAGTTCCTGCAGATTACTGGAAAACCGAGTTTTAGCTATTACCACCCCGTATATATTTAAGGAGTGTAGTTTGCAACCATAAGGAATATTTGTGTTCCCTACAAGCTACGTGATGTATGGCTTTAAAAACACTTACCAGTCAGAACTGAGCAAGAGGAGAGAAGTTCGTTCATCAAGCACAAAATGATTGGTTTGCAGCAGTATCTTTTACTCTGCTTTCTCAGATTGTTTCCTATGCCACTTTGAAGTTCCTTCAGTTTTCAGTGTAAAACCGATTTGGATTTCTTACCTCCCCACATATATGTAAGGATGTAAATTTGAAATTGAAATGGTACTTTATGTTAACTACCAGCAAGGCAAAGTAAGACTTACAAACACACTTACCTCTCAGAACCGAGAATGTGGAGAGACTTTCATTTATCTAGGAGAAAGTGAACGGGTTGCAAGAGAAACATTTACTCCAGGTTTTCATTATGATTAAAAGGGCCAATTTGAAGTTCCTGCAGTTTATCACGATAATTGTTTTTGAGCTTTTAACACCCAATATATATGCATGGATTGTAGTTTGCAACTGAAAAGAAGATTCATCTTCCTAACAAGCTAGGTTAAGGAAGGCTTTCACACACTGGTATCTCTCAGTACCTTGCATGTGTAGAGACGTTGGTACATGAATCACAAAATGAACGGTTTGCAGGAGAAAATATTACTCCAGTTTCTCTGTCTTTATCAAAGTGCCGGAATGAAGTTTCTGCAGTTTTCTTTGTAAAACCGTGTTGGAGCTAGTACGTCCTCATATAAATGTATTGTGTGAAGTTTACAACTGAAAGAAACCTTGTTTTCCCAACAAGATAGGGGAAGGCAGCTTCCAAACCAACTTATCTCTCAGAACTGAACATGTGTGGAGGCGTTCATTCATCTAGCACAATGGGATCGCTTTGCAGGAGAAATTTTACTCTGGATTCTCAGTTTGTTTCCTAGTGCCACTTTTAAGTTCCTGAAGTTTTCACTGGAAATCCGAGTTGGTGTTACTACTTCCCGTTATAAATTTAAGGAGTGTAATTTCCAACTGAAAAGAAAATTTTTGTTCCCAACAAGCTAGTTGTATTTCGGCTTTCAAACACACATATCTCAGAAATTTGCATGTTGAAAAACGTTCGTTCATCTAGCACAAAGGGAATGGTTTGCAGTAGAAACTTTCACCCTGGATTCTCAAAATTTTACAAGTGCTGATTTGATGTACCTGCAGTCTTCATTTCAAAACCAAGTTGGTTCTAGTACATCCCCTTATATATGTAAGGAGTGTTGTTTGCAATCTTAATATATCACAGTGTTCCCAAAAATCTAGTTGAATTAATGATTTAAACTCAATTATCTCTCAGAAATGAGCATGTGGTGATGTTCTTTCATTTAGAAAAATGCGATCGATTTTCATTAGGAACTGTTACTCTTGATTCTCAGTGTTTTTCCTAGTTCCGTAGTGCTATTCTTGCATTTTTCACAATAAAACAGTTTTGGAGCTAGTACCTCCCCTTATACATGTATGGACAAAAATTTCTCAACTGAAAATGTACATTGAGTTCCCAACAAGCTATGTTAAGTACGGTTTACAAACACAAATATCTCTCATATCTGAGAAAGTGGAGAGACGTTTGTTCATCTAGCACCAAGCAACTGGTTTATAGGGCAAAGTTTTACACTAGATTCTCTGTATGTTTCCTAGTGCTAGGTCCACGATCCTGCAGTTTTCAGCATAAAACTGAGTTCGAGCTAGTACCTACAATTATATATTTATGGATTGTAGCTTGCAAATGAAAAGAATCATTTTGTTCCCAACAAGCTAGTTGAAAGACGGCTTTCACAAACACTTAAATCTCAGAACGGAGCATGTGGAGGGACTTTCATTAGTGTAGGAGAAAGTGAAATGTTTGGAGGATTATCTTTTACTCTGGTTTCTCAGTCTGATTCCTAGTGCCAGTTTGAATTTCCTGTAGTTTCTTCACGAAAATCGAGTTGGAGATTGTAACTCCCAATATATATATATGGAGTGAAGTTTGCAACTGAAAAGCATTTCTGTGTTCCAAACAAGCTATATGAAGGAATGCTTTCAACCATATTTTTATCTGAGAACTGAGCATATGGAGAGAATTTCGTCATCTAGCACAAAAGGAACTGTTTGCAGGAGAAACATATACTCCAGGTTTTCAGTATGATTCCAAGGGCCAATTTGAAGTTCCTACAGTTTAACACGATAATTGTTCTTGAGCTTTTAAAACCCAATATATATGCTTGGATTGTAGTTTGCAACTGAAAAAAAGATACATCTTCCTTACAAGCCAGGTGAAGGAAGGCTTTCACAGACTGTTATCTCTCAGTAGCTTGCATGTTTAGAGACGTTGGTTCATGAATCACAATATGAACGGTTTGCAGTAGAAAAATTTACTCCAGTTTCTCAGTCTTTATTCAAGTGCCGGAAAGACGTTTCTGCAGTTTTCTTTGTAAAACCGTGTTGGAGCTTGTACGTCCTCATATAAATGTATTGTGTGAAGTTTACAACTGAAAGAAACCTTGTTTTCCCAACAAGATAGGGGAAGGCAGCTTCCAAACACACTTATCTCTCAGAACTGAGCATGTGTGGAGGCGTTCATTCATCTAGCACAATGGGATCGCTTTGCAGGAGAAATTTTACTCTGGATTCTCAGTTTGTTTCCTAGTGCCACTTTTAAGTTCCTGAAGTTTTCACTGGAAATCCGAGTTGGTGTTACTACTTCCCGTTATAAATTTAAGGAGTGTAATTTGCAACTGAAAAGAAAATTTTTGTTCCCAACAATCTAGTTGTATTTCGGCTTTCAAACACACATATCTCAGAAATTTGCATGTTGAAAAACGTTCGTTCATCTAGCACAAAGGGAATGGTTTGCAGTAGAAACTTTCACCCTGGATTCTCAAAATTTTACAAGTGCTGATTTGATGTACATGCAGTCTTCATTTGAAAACCAAGTTGGTTCTAGTACATCCCCTTATATATGTAAGGAGTGTTGTTTGCAATCTTAATATATCACAGTGTTCCCAAAAATCTAGTTGAATTAATGATTTAAACTCAATTATCTCTCAGAAATGAGCATGTGGTGATGTTCTTTCATTTAGAAAAATGCGATCGATTTTCAGTAGGAACTGTTACTCTTGATTCTCAGTGTTTTTCCTAGTTCCGTAGTGCTATTCTTGCATTTTTCACAATAAAACAGTTTTGGAGCTAGTACCTCCCCTTATACATGTATGGACAAAAATTTCTCAACTGAAAATGTACATTGAGTTCCCAACAAGCTATGTTAAGTACGGTTTACAAACACAAATATCTCTCATATCTGAGAAAGTGGAGAGACGTTTGTTCATCTAGCACCAAGCAACTGGTTTATAGGGCAAAGATTTACACTAGATTCTCTGTATGTTTCCTAGTGCTAGGTCCACGATCCTGCAGTTTTCAGCATAAAACTGAGTTCGAGCTAGTACCTACAATTATATATGTATGGATTGTAGCTTGCAAATGAAAAGAATCATTTTGTTCCCAACAAGCTAGTTGAAAGACGGCTTTCACACACACTTAAATCTCAGAACGGAGCATGTGGAGGGACTTTCATTAGTGTAGGAGAAAGTGAAATGTTTGGAGGATTATCTTTTACTCTGGTTTCTCAGTCTGATTCCTAGTGCCAGTTTGAATTTCCTGTAGTTTCTTCACGAAAATCGAGTTGGAGATTGTAACTCCCAATATATATATATGGAGTGAAGTTTGCAACTGAAAAGCATTTCTGTGTTCCAAACAAGCTATATGAAGGAATGCTTTCAACCATATTTTTATCTGAGAACTGAGCATATGGAGAGAATTTCGTCATCTAGCACAAAAGGAACTGTTTGCAGGAGAAACGTATACTCCAGGTTTTCAGTATGATTCCAAGGGCCAATTTGAAGTTCCTACAGTTTAACACGATAATTGTTCTTGAGCTTTTAAAACCCAATATATATGCTTGGATTGTAGTTTGCAACTGAAAAAAAGATACATCTTCCTTACAAGCCAGGTGAAGGAAGGCTTTCACAGACTGGTATCTCTCAGTACCTTGCATGTTTAGAGACGTTGGTTCATGAATCACAATATGAACGGTTTGCAGTAGAAAAATTTACTCCAGTTTCTCAGTCTTTATTCAAGTGCCGGAAAGACGTTTCTGCAGTTTTCTTTGTAAAACCGTGTTGGAGCTTGTACGTCCTCATATAAATGTATTGTGTGAAGTTTACAACTGAAAGAAACCTTGTTTTCCCAACAAGATAGGGGAAGGCAGCTTCCAAACAAACTTATCTCTCAGAACTGAGCATGTGTGGAGGCGTTCATTCATCTAGCACAATGGGATCGCTTTGCAGGAGAAATTTTACTCTGGATTCTCAGTTTGTTTCCTAGTGCCACTTTTAAGTTCCTGAAGTTTTCACTGGAAATCCGAGTTGGTGTTACTACTTCCCGTTATAAATTTAAGGAGTGTAATTTGCAACTGAAAAGAAAATTTTTGTTCCCAACAAGCTAGTTGTATTTCGGCTTTCAAACACACATATCCCAGAAATTTGCATGTTGAAAAACGTTCGTTCATCTAGCACAAAGGGAATGGTTTGCAGTAGAAACTTTCACCCTGGATTCTCAAAATTTTACAAGCGCTGATCTGATGTACCTGCAGTCTTCATTTGAAAACCAAGTTGGTTCTAGTACATCCCCTTATATATGTAAGGAGTGTTGTTTGCAATCTTAATATATCACAGTGTTCCCAAAAATCTAGTTGAATTAATGATTTAAACTCAATTATCTCTCAGAAATGAGCATGTGGTGATGTTCTTTCATTTAGAAAAATGCGATCGATTTTCATTAGGAACTGTTACTCTTGATTCTCAGTGTTTTTCCTAGTTCCGTAGTGCTATTCTTGCATTTTTCACAATAAAACAGTTTTGGAGCTAGTACCTCCCCTTATACATGTATGGACAAAAATTTCTCAACTGAAAATGTACATTGAGTTCCCAACAAGCTATGTTAAGTACGGTTTACAAACACAAATATCTCTCATATCTGAGAAAGTGGAGAGACGTTTGTTCATCTAGCACCAAGCAACTGGTTTATAGGGCAAAGTTTTACACTAGATTCTCTGTATGTTTCCTAGTGCTAGGTCCACGATCCTGCAGTTTTCAGCATAAAACTGAGTTCGAGCTAGTACCTACAATTATATATGTATGGATTGTAGCTTGCAAATGAAAAGAATCATTTTGTTCCCAACAAGCTAGTTGAAAGACGGCTTTCACACACACTTAAATCTCAGAACGGAGCATGTGGAGGGACTTTCATTAGTGTAGGAGAAAGTGAAATGTTTGGAGGATTATCTTTTACTCTGGTTTCTCAGTCTGATTCCTAGTGCCAGTTTGAATTTCCTGTAGTTTCTTCACGAAAATCGAGTTGGAGATTGTAACTCCCAATATATATATATGGAGTGAAGTTTGCAACTGAAAAGCATTTCTGTGTTCCAAACAAGCTATATGAAGGAATGCTTTCAACCATATTTTTATCTGAGAACTGAGCATATGGAGAGAATTTCGTCATCTAGCACAAAAGGAACTGTTTGCAGGAGAAACGTATACTCCAGGTTTTCAGTATGATTCCAAGGGCCAATTTGAAGTTCCTACAGTTTAACACGATAATTGTTCTTGAGCTTTTAAAACCCAATATATATGCTTGGATTGTAGTTTGCAACTGAAAAAAAGATACATCTTCCTTACAAGCCAGGTGAAGGAAGGCTTTCACAGACTGGTATCTCTCAGTACCTTGCATGTTTAGAGACGTTGGTTCATGAATCACAATATGAACGGTTTGCAGTAGAAAAATTTACTCCAGTTTCTCAGTCTTTATTCAAGTGCCGGAAAGACGTTTCTGCAGTTTTCTTTGTAAAACCGTGTTGGAGCTTGTACGTCCTCATATAAATGTATTGTGTGAAGTTTACAACTGAAAGAAACCTTGTTTTCCCAACAAGATAGGGGAAGGCAGCTTCCAAACAAACTTATCTCTCAGAACTGAGCATGTGTGGAGGCGTTCATTCATCTAGCACAATGGGATCGCTTTGCAGGAGAAATTTTACTCTGGATTCTCAGTTTGTTTCCTAGTGCCACTTTTAAGTTCCTGAAGTTTTCACTGGAAATCCGAGTTGGTGTTACTACTTCCCGTTATAAATTTAAGGAGTGTAATTTGCAACTGAAAAGAAAATTTTTGTTCCCAACAAGCTAGTTGTATTTCGGCTTTCAAACACACATATCCCAGAAATTTGCATGTTGAAAAACGTTCGTTCATCTAGCACAAAGGGAATGGTTTGCAGTAGAAACTTTCACCCTGGATTCTCAAAATTTTACAAGCGCTGATCTGATGTACCTGCAGTCTTCATTTGAAAACCAAGTTGGTTCTAGTACATCCCCTTATATATGTAAGGAGTGTTGTTTGCAATCTTAATATATCACAGTGTTCCCAAAAATCTAGTTGAATTAATGATTTAAACTCAATTATCTCTCAGAAATGAGCATGTGGTGATGTTCTTTCATTTAGAAAAATGCGATCGATTTTCATTAGGAACTGTTACTCTTGATTCTCAGTGTTTTTCCTAGTTCCGTAGTGCTATTCTTGCATTTTTCACAATAAAACAGTTTTGGAGCTAGTACCTCCCCTTATACATGTATGGACAAAAATTTCTCAACTGAAAATGTACATTGAGTTCCCAACAAGCTATGTTAAGTACGGTTTACAAACACAAATATCTCTCATATCTGAGAAAGTGGAGAGACGTTTGTTCATCTAGCACCAAGCAACTGGTTTATAGGGCAAAGTTTTACACTAGATTCTCTGTATGTTTCCTAGTGCTAGGTCCACGATCCTGCAGTTTTCAGCATAAAACTGAGTTCGAGCTAGTACCTACAATTATATATGTATGGATTGTAGCTTGCAAATGAAAAGAATCATTTTGTTCCCAACAAGCTAGTTGAAAGACGGCTTTCACACACACTTAAATCTCAGAACGGAGCATGTGGAGGGACTTTCATTAGTGTAGGAGAAAGTGAAATGTTTGGAGGATTATCTTTTACTCTGGTTTCTCAGTCTGATTCCTAGTGCCAGTTTGAATTTCCTGTAGTTTCTTCACGAAAATCGAGTTGGAGATTGTAACTCCCAATATATATATATGGAGTGAAGTTTGCAACTGAAAAGCATTTCTGTGTTCCAAACAAGCTATATGAAGGAATGCTTTCAACCATATTTTTATCTGAGAACTGAGCATATGGAGAGAATTTCGTCATCTAGCACAAAAGGAACTGTTTGCAGGAGAAACGTATACTCCAGGTTTTCGGTATGATTCCAAGGGCCAATTTGAAGTTCCTACAGTTTAACACGATAATTGTTCTTGAGCTTTTAAAACCCAATATATATGCTTGGATTGTAGTTTGCAATTGAAAAAAAGATACATCTTCCTTACAAGCCAGGTGAAGGAAGGCTTTCACAGACTGGTATCTCTCAGTACCTTGCATGTTTAGAGACGTTGGTTCATGAATCACAATATGAACGGTTTGCAGTAGAAAAATTTACTCCAGTTTCTCAGTCTTTATTCAAGTGCCGGAAAGACGTTTCTGCAGTTTTCTTTGTAAAACCGTGTTGGAGCTTGTACGTCCTCATATAAATGTATTGTGTGAAGTTTACAACTGAAAGAAACCTTGTTTTCCCAACAAGATAGGGGAAGGCAGCTTCCAAACAAACTTATCTCTCAGAACTGAGCATGTGTGGAGGCGTTCATTCATCTAGCACAATGGGATCGCTTTGCAGGAGAAATTTTACTCTGGATTCTCAGTTTGTTTCCTAGTGCCACTTTTAAGTTCCTGAAGTTTTCACTGGAAATCCGAGTTGGTGTTACTACTTCCGGTTATAAATTTAAGGAGTGTAATTTGCAACTGAAAAGAAAATTTTTGTTCCCAACAAGCTAGTTGTATTTCGGCTTTCAAACACACATATCTCAGAAATTTGCATGTTGAAAAACGTTCGTTCATCTAGCACAAAGGGTATGGTTTGCAGTAGAAACTTTCACCCTGGATTCTCAAAATTTTACAAGTGCTGATCTGATGTACCTGCAGTCTTCATTTGAAAACCAAGTTGGTTCTAGTACATCCCCTTATATATGTAAGGAGTGTTGTTTGCAATCTTAATATATCACAGTGTTCCCAACAATCTGGTTGAATTAAGGCTTTAAACTTAATTATCTCTCAGAAATGTGCATGTGGTGATGTTCGTTCATCTAGAAATATGCGGTCGATTTTCAGTAGGAACTGTTACTCTTGATTCTCATTTTTTTTCCAATTTCCGTAGTGCTTTACTTGCATTTTTCACGATAAAACAGTTTTGGAAATATTACCTCAACTTATACATGTATGGACAAAAATTTCTCAACTGAAAATGTACATTGAGTTCCCAACAAGCTATGTTAAGTACGGTTTACAAACACAAATATCTCTCATATCTGAGAAAGTGGAGAGACATTTGTTCATCTAGCACCAAGCAACTGGTTTATAGGGCAAAGTTTTACACTAGATTCTCTGTATGTTTCCTAGTGCTAGGTCCACGATCCTGCAGTTTTCAGCATAAAACTGAGTTCGAGCTAGTACCTACAATTATATATGTATGGATTGTAGCTTGCAAATGAAAAGAATCATTTTGTTCCCAACAAGCTAGTTGAAAGACGGCTTTCACACACACTTAAATCTCAGAACGGAGCATGTGGAGGGACTTTCATTAGTGTAGGAGAAAATGATATGTTTGGAGGATTATCTTTTACTCTGATTTCTCAGTCTGATTCCTAGTGCCAGTTTGAATTTCCTGTAGTTTCTTCACGAAAATCGAGTTGGAGATTGTAACTCCCAATATATATATATGGAGTGAAGTTTGCAACTGAAAAGCATTTCTGTGTTCCAAACAAGCTATATGAAGGAATGCTTTCAACCATATTTTTATCTGAGAACTGAGCATATGGAGAGAATTTCGTCATCTAGCACAAAAGGAACTGTTTGCAGGAGAAACGTATACTCCAGGTTTTCGGTATGATTCCAAGGGCCAATTTGAAGTTCCTACAGTTTAACACGATAATTGTTCTTGAGCTTTTAAAACCCAATATATATGCTTGGATTGTAGTTTGCAACTGAAAAAAAGATACATCTTCCTTACAAGCCAGGTGAAGGAAGGCTTTCACAGACTGGTATCTCTCAGTACCTTGCATGTTTAGAGACGTTGGTTCATGAATCACAATATGAACGGTTTGCAGTAGAAAAATTTACTCCAGTTTCTCAGTCTTTATTCAAGTGCCGGAAAGACGTTTCTGCAGTTTTCTTTGTAAAACCGTGTTGGAGCTTGTACGTCCTCATATAAATGTATTGTGTGAAGTTTACAACTGAAAGAAACCTTGTTTTCCCAACAAGATAGGGGAAGGCAGCTTCCAAACAAACTTATCTCTCAGAACTGAGCATGTGTGGAGGCGTTCATTCATCTAGCACAATGGGATCGCTTTGCAGGAGAAATTTTACTCTGGATTCTCAGTTTGTTTCCTAGTGCCACTTTTAAGTTCCTGAAGTTTTCACTGGAAATCCGAGTTGGTGTTACTACTTCCCGTTATAAATTTAAGGAGTGTAATTTGCAACTGAAAAGAAAATTTTTGTTCCCAACAAGCTAGTTGTATTTCGGCTTTCAAACACACATATCTCAGAAATTTGCATGTTGAAAAACGTTCGTTCATCTAGCACAAAGGGAATGGTTTGCAGTAGAAACTTTCACCCTGGATTCTCAAAATTTTACAAGCGCTGATCTGATGTACCTGCAGTCTTCATTTGAAAACCAAGTTGGTTCTAGTACATCCCCTTATATATGTAAGGAGTGTTGTTTGCAATCTTAATATATCACAGTGTTCCCAAAAATCTAGTTGAATTAATGATTTAAACTCAATTATCTCTCAGAAATGAGCATGTGGTGATGTTCTTTCATTTAGAAAAATGCGATCGATTTTCATTAGGAACTGTTACTCTTGATTCTCAGTGTTTTTCCTAGTTCCGTAGTGCTATTCTTGCATTTTTCACAATAAAACAGTTTTGGAGCTAGTACCTCCCCTTATACATGTATGGACAAAAATTTCTCAACTGAAAATGTACATTGAGTTCCCAACAAGCTATGTTAAGTACGGTTTACAAACACAAATATCTCTCATATCTGAGAAAGTGGAGAGACGTTTGTTCATCTAGCACCAAGCAACTGGTTTATAGGGCAAAGTTTTACACTAGATTCTCTGTATGTTTCCTAGTGCTAGGTCCACGATCCTGCAGTTTTCAGCATAAAACTGAGTTCGAGCTAGTACCTACAATTATATATGTATGGATTGTAGCTTGCAAATGAAAAGAATCATTTTGTTCCCAACAAGCTAGTTGAAAGACGGCTTTCACACACACTTAAATCTCAGAACGGAGCATGTGGAGGGACTTTCATTAGTGTAGGAGAAAGTGAAATGTTTGGAGGATTATCTTTTACTCTGGTTTCTCAGTCTGATTCCTAGTGCCAGTTTGAATTTCCTGTAGTTTCTTCACGAAAATCGAGTTGGAGATTGTAACTCCCAATATATATATATGGAGTGAAGTTTGCAACTGAAAAGCATTTCTGTGTTCCAAACAAGCTATATGAAGGAATGCTTTCAACCATATTTTTATCTGAGAACTGAGCATATGGAGAGAATTTCGTCATCTAGCACAAAAGGAACTGTTTGCAGGAGAAACGTATACTCCAGGTTTTCGGTATGATTCCAAGGGCCAATTTGAAGTTCCTACAGTTTAACACGATAATTGTTCTTGAGCTTTTAAAACCCAATATATATGCTTGGATTGTAGTTTGCAACTGAAAAAAAGATACATCTTCCTTACAAGCCAGGTGAAGGAAGGCTTTCACAGACTGGTATCTCTCAGTACCTTGCATGTTTAGAGACGTTGGTTCATGAATCACAATATGAACGGTTTGCAGTAGAAAAATTTACTCCAGTTTCTCAGTCTTTATTCAAGTGCCGGAAAGACGTTTCTGCAGTTTTCTTTGTAAAACCGTGTTGGAGCTTGTACGTCCTCATATAAATGTATTGTGTGAAGTTTACAACTGAAAGAAACCTTGTTTTCCCAACAAGATAGGGGAAGGCAGCTTCCAAACAAACTTATCTCTCAGAACTGAGCATGTGTGGAGGCGTTCATTCATCTAGCACAATGGGATCGCTTTGCAGGAGAAATTTTACTCTGGATTCTCAGTTTGTTTCCTAGTGCCACTTTTAAGTTCCTGAAGTTTTCACTGGAAATCCGAGTTGGTGTTACTACTTCCCGTTATAAATTTAAGGAGTGTAATTTGCAACTGAAAAGAAAATTTTTGTTCCCAACAAGCTAGTTGTATTTCGGCTTTCAAACACACATATCTCAGAAATTTGCATGTTGAAAAACGTTCGTTCATCTAGCACAAAGGGAATGGTTTGCAGTAGAAACTTTCACCCTGGATTCTCAAAATTTTACAAGTGCTGATCTGATGTACCTGCAGTCTTCATTTGAAAACCAAGTTGGTTCTAGTACATCCCCTTATATATGTAAGGAGTGTTGTTTGCAATCTTAATATATCACAGTGTTCCCAAAAATCTAGTTGAATTAATGATTTAAACTCAATTATCTCTCAGAAATGAGCATGTGGTGATGTTCTTTCATTTAGAAAAATGCGATCGATTTTCATTAGGAACTGTTACTCTTGATTCTCAGTGTTTTTCCTAGTTCCGTAGTGCTATTCTTGCATTTTTCACAATAAAACAGTTTTGGAGCTAGTACCTCCCCTTATACATGTATGGACAAAAATTTCTCAACTGAAAATGTACATTGAGTTCCCAACAAGCTATGTTAAGTACGGTTTACAAACACAAATATCTCTCATATCTGAGAAAGTGGAAAGACGTTTGTTCATCTAGCACCAAGCAACTGGTTTATAGGGCAAAGTTTTACACTAGATTCTCTGTATGTTTCCTAGTGCTAGGTCCACGATCCTGCAGTTTTCAGCATAAAACTGAGTTCGAGCTAGTACCTACAATTATATATGTATGGATTGTAGCTTGCAAATGAAAAGAATCATTTTGTTCCCAACAAGCTAGTTGAAAGACGGCTTTCACACACACTTAAATCTCAGAACGGAGCATGTGGAGGGACTTTCATTAGTGTAGGAGAAAGTGAAATGTTTGGAGGATTATCTTTTACTCTGGTTTCTCAGTCTGATTCCTAGTGCCAGTTTGAATTTCCTGTAGTTTCTTCACGAAAATCGAGTTGGAGATTGTAACTCCCAATATATATATATGGAGTGAAGTTTGCAACTGAAAAGCATTTCTGTGTTCCAAACAAGCTATATGAAGGAATGCTTTCAACCATATTTTTATCTGAGAACTGAGCATATGGAGAGAATTTCGTCATCTAGCACAAAAGGAACTGTTTGCAGGAGAAACGTATACTCCAGGTTTTCGGTATGATTCCAAGGGCCAATTTGAAGTTCCTACAGTTTAACACGATAATTGTTCTTGAGCTTTTAAAACCCAATATATATGCTTGGATTGTAGTTTGCAACTGAAAAAAAGATACATCTTCCTTACAAGCCAGGTGAAGGAAGGCTTTCACAGACTGGTATCTCTCAGTACCTTGCATGTTTAGAGACGTTGGTTCATGAATCACAATATGAACGGTTTGCAGTAGAAAAATTTACTCCAGTTTCTCAGTCTTTATTCAAGTGCCGGAAAGACGTTTCTGCAGTTTTCTTTGTAAAACCGTGTTGGAGCTTGTACGTCCTCATATAAATGTATTGTGTGAAGTTTACAACTGAAAGAAACCTTGTTTTCCCAACAAGATAGGGGAAGGCAGCTTCCAAACAAACTTATCTCTCAGAACTGAGCATGTGTGGAGGCGTTCATTCATCTAGCACAATGGGATCGCTTTGCAGGAGAAATTTTACTCTGGATTCTCAGTTTGTTTCCTAGTGCCACTTTTAAGTTCCTGAAGTTTTCACTGGAAATCCGAGTTGGTGTTACTACTTCCCGTTATAAATTTAAGGAGTGTAATTTGCAACTGAAAAGAAAATTTTTGTTCCCAACAAGCTAGTTGTATTTCGGCTTTCAAACACACATATCTCAGAAATTTGCATGTTGAAAAACGTTCGTTCATCTAGCACAAAGGGAATGGTTTGCAGTAGAAACTTTCACCCTGGATTCTCAAAATTTTACAAGCGCTGATCTGATGTACCTGCAGTCTTCATTTGAAAACCAAGTTGGTTCTAGTACATCCCCTTATATATGTAAGGAGTGTTGTTTGCAATCTTAATATATCACAGTGTTCCCAAAAATCTAGTTGAATTAATGATTTAAACTCAATTATCTCTCAGAAATGAGCATGTGGTGATGTTCTTTCATTTAGAAAAATGCGATCGATTTTCATTAGGAACTGTTACTCTTGATTCTCAGTGTTTTTCCTAGTTCCGTAGTGCTATTCTTGCATTTTTCACAATAAAACAGTTTTGGAGCTAGTACCTCCCCTTATACATGTATGGACAAAAATTTCTCAACTGAAAATGTACATTGAGTTCCCAACAAGCTATGTTAAGTACGGTTTACAAACACAAATATCTCTCATATCTGAGAAAGTGGAGAGACGTTTGTTCATCTAGCACCAAGCAACTGGTTTATAGGGCAAAGTTTTACACTAGATTCTCTGTATGTTTCCTAGTGCTAGGTCCACGATCCTGCAGTTTTCAGCATAAAACTGAGTTCGAGCTAGTACCTACAATTATATATGTATGGATTGTAGCTTGCAAATGAAAAGAATCATTTTGTTCCCAACAAGCTAGTTGAAAGACGGCTTTCACACACACTTAAATCTCAGAACGGAGCATGTGGAGGGACTTTCATTAGTGTAGGAGAAAGTGAAATGTTTGGAGGATTATCTTTTACTCTGGTTTCTCAGTCTGATTCCTAGTGCCAGTTTGAATTTCCTGTAGTTTCTTCACGAAAATCGAGTTGGAGATTGTAACTCCCAATATATATATATGGAGTGAAGTTTGCAACTGAAAAGCATTTCTGTGTTCCAAACAAGCTATATGAAGGAATGCTTTCAACCATATTTTTATCTGAGAACTGAGCATATGGAGAGAATTTCGTCATCTAGCACAAAAGGAACTGTTTGCAGGAGAAACGTATACTCCAGGTTTTCGGTATGATTCCAAGGGCCAATTTGAAGTTCCTACAGTTTAACACGATAATTGTTCTTGAGCTTTTAAAACCCAATATATATGCTTGGATTGTAGTTTGCAACTGAAAAAAAGATACATCTTCCTTACAAGCCAGGTGAAGGAAGGCTTTCACAGACTGGTATCTCTCAGTACCTTGCATGTTTAGAGACGTTGGTTCATGAATCACAATATGAACGGTTTGCAGTAGAAAAATTTACTCCAGTTTCTCAGTCTTTATTCAAGTGCCGGAAAGACGTTTCTGCAGTTTTCTTTGTAAAACCGTGTTGGAGCTTGTACGTCCTCATATAAATGTATTGTGTGAAGTTTACAACTGAAAGAAACCTTGTTTTCCCAACAAGATAGGGGAAGGCAGCTTCCAAACAAACTTATCTCTCAGAACTGAGCATGTGTGGAGGCGTTCATTCATCTAGCACAATGGGATCGCTTTGCAGGAGAAATTTTACTCTGGATTCTCAGTTTGTTTCCTAGTGCCACTTTTAAGTTCCTGAAGTTTTCACTGGAAATCCGAGTTGGTGTTACTACTTCCCGTTATAAATTTAAGGAGTGTAATTTGCAACTGAAAAGAAAATTTTTGTTCCCAACAAGCTAGTTGTATTTCGGCTTTCAAACACATATATCTCAGAAATTTGCATGTTGAAAAACGTTCGTTCATCTAGCACAAAGGGAATGGTTTGCAGTAGAAACTTTCACCCTGGATTCTCAAAATTTTACAAGTGCTGATCTGATGTACCTGCAGTCTTCATTTGAAAACCAAGTTGGTTCTAGTACATCCCCTTATATATGTAAGGAGTGTTGTTTGCAATCTTAATATATCACAGTGTTCCCAAAAATCTAGTTGAATTAATGATTTAAACTCAATTATCTCTCAGAAATGAGCATGTGGTGATGTTCTTTCATTTAGAAAAATGCGATCTATTTTCAGTAGGAACTGTTACTCTTGATTCTCAGTGTTTTTCCTAGTTCCGTAGTGCTATTCTTGCATTTTTCACAATAAAACAGTTTTGGAGCTAGTACCTCCCCTTATACATGTATGGACAAAAATTTCTCAACTGAAAATGTACATTGAGTTCCCAACAAGCTATGTTAAGTACGGTTTACAAACACAAATATCTCTCATATCTGAGAAAGTGGAGAGACGTTTGTTCATCTAGCACCAAGCAACTGGTTTATAGGGCAAAGTTTTACACTAGATTCTCTGTATGTTTCCTAGTGCTAGGTCCACGATCCTGCAGTTTTCAGCATAAAACTGAGTTCGAGCTAGTACCTACAATTATATATGTATGGATTGTAGCTTGCAAATGAAAAGAATCATTTTGTTCCCAACAAGCTAGTTGAAAGACGGCTTTCACACACACTTAAATCTCAGAACGGAGCATGTGGAGGGACTTTCATTAGTGTAGGAGAAAGTGAAATGTTTGGAGGATTATCTTTTACTCTGGTTTCTCAGTCTGATTCCTAGTGCCAGTTTGAATTTCCTGTAGTTTCTTCACGAAAATCGAGTTGGAGATTGTAACTCCCAATATATATATATGGAGTGAAGTTTGCAACTGAAAAGCATTTCTGTGTTCCAAACAAGCTATATGAAGGAATGCTTTCAACCATATTTTTATCTGAGAACTGAGCATATGGAGAGAATTTCGTCATCTAGCACAAAAGGAACTGTTTGCAGGAGAAACGTATACTCCAGGTTTTCGGTATGATTCCAAGGGCCAATTTGAAGTTCCTACAGTTTAACACGATAATTGTTCTTGAGCTTTTAAAACCCAATATATATGCTTGGATTGTAGTTTGCAACTGAAAAAAAGATACATCTTCCTTACAAGCCAGGTGAAGGAAGGCTTTCACAGACTGGTATCTCTCAGTACCTTGCATGTTTAGAGACGTTGGTTCATGAATCACAATATGAACGGTTTGCAGTAGAAAAATTTACTCCAGTTTCTCAGTCTTTATTCAAGTGCCGGAAAGACGTTTCTGCAGTTTTCTTTGTAAAACCGTGTTGGAGCTTGTACGTCCTCATATAAATGTATTGTGTGAAGTTTACAACTGAAAGAAACCTTGTTTTCCCAACAAGATAGGGGAAGGCAGCTTCCAAACAAACTTATCTCTCAGAACTGAGCATGTGTGGAGGCGTTCATTCATCTAGCACAATGGGATCGCTTTGCAGGAGAAATTTTACTCTGGATTCTCAGTTTGTTTCCTAGTGCCACTTTTAAGTTCCTGAAGTTTTCACTGGAAATCCGAGTTGGCGTTACTACTTCCCGTTATATATTTAAGGAGTGTAATTTGCAACTGAAAAGAAAATTTTTGTTCCCAACAAGCTAGTTGTATTTCGGCTTTCAAACACACATATCTCAGAAATTTGCATGTTGAAAAACGTTCGTTCATCTAGCACAAAGGGAATGGTTTGCAGTAGAAACTTTCACCCTGGATTCTCAAAATTTTACAAGTGCTGATTTGATGTACCTGCAGTCTTCATTTGAAAACCAAGTTGGTTCTAGTACATCCCCTTATATATGTAAGGAGTGTTGTTTGCAATCTTAATATATCACAGTGTTCCCAAAAATCTAGTTGAATTAATGATTTAAACTCAATTATCTCTCAGAAATGAGCATGTGGTGATGTTCTTTCATTTAGAAAAATGCGATCGATTTTCATTAGGAACTGTTACTCTTGATTCTCAGTGTTTTTCCTAGTTCCGTAGTGCTATTCTTGCATTTTTCACAATAAAACAGTTTTGGAGCTAGTACCTCCCCTTATACATGTATGGACAAAATTTTCTCAACTGAAAATGTACATTGAGTTCCCAACAAGCTATGTTAAGTACGGTTTACAAACACAAATATCTCTCATATCTGAGAAAGTGGAGAGACGTTTGTTCATCTAGCACCAAGCAACTGGTTTATAGGGCAAAGTTTTACACTAGATTCTCTGTATGTTTCCTAGTGCTAGGTCCACGATCCTGCAGTTTTCAGCATAAAACTGAGTTCGAGCTAGTACCTACAATTATATATGTATGGATTGTAGCTTGCAAATGAAAAGAATCATTTTGTTCCCAACAAGCTAGTTGAAAGACGGCTTTCACACACACTTAAATCTCAGAACGGAGCATGTGGAGGGACTTTCATTAGTGTAGGAGAAAGTGAAATGTTTGGAGGATTATCTTTTACTCTGGTTTCTCAGTCTGATTCCTAGTGCCAGTTTGAATTTCCTGTAGTTTCTTCACGAAAATCGAGTTGGAGATTGTAACTCCCAATATATATATATGGAGTGAAGTTTGCAACTGAAAAGCATTTCTGTGTTCCAAACAAGCTATATGAAGGAATGCTTTCAACCATATTTTTATCTGAGAACTGAGCATATGGAGAGAATTTCGTCATCTAGCACAAAAGGAACTGTTTGCAGGAGAAACGTATACTCCAGGTTTTCGGTATGATTCCAAGGGCCAATTTGAAGTTCCTACAGTTTAACACGATAATTGTTCTTGAGCTTTTAAAACCCAATATATATGCTTGGATTGTAGTTTGCAACTGAAAAAAAGATACATCTTCCTTACAAGCCAGGTGAAGGAAGGCTTTCACAGACTGGTATCTCTCAGTACCTTGCATGTTTAGAGACGTTGGTTCATGAATCACAATATGAACGGTTTGCAGTAGAAAAATTTACTCCAGTTTCTCAGTCTTTATTCAAGTGCCGGAAAGACGTTTCTGCAGTTTTCTTTGTAAAACCGTGTTGGAGCTTGTACGTCCTCATATAAATGTATTGTGTGAAGTTTACAACTGAAAGAAACCTTGTTTTCCCAACAAGATAGGGGAAGGCAGCTTCCAAACAAACTTATCTCTCAGAACTGAGCATGTGTGGAGGCGTTCATTCATCTAGCACAATGGGATCGCTTTGCAGGAGAAATTTTACTCTGGATTCTCAGTTTGTTTCCTAGTGCCACTTTTAAGTTCCTGAAGTTTTCACTGGAAATCCGAGTTGGTGTTACTACTTCCCGTTATAAATTTAAGGAGTGTAATTTGCAACTGAAAAGAAAATTTTTGTTCCCAACAAGCTAGTTGTATTTCGGCTTTCAAACACACATATCTCAGAAATTTGCATGTTGAAAAACGTTCGTTCATCTAGCACAAAGGGAATGGTTTGCAGTAGAAACTTTCACCCTGGATTCTCAAAATTTTACAAGCGCTGATCTGATGTACCTGCAGTCTTCATTTGAAAACCAAGTTGGTTCTAGTACATCCCCTTATATATGTAAGGAGTGTTGTTTGCAATCTTAATATATCACAGTGTTCCCAAAAATCTAGTTGAATTAATGATTTAAACTCAATTATCTCTCAGAAATGAGCATGTGGTGATGTTCTTTCATTTAGAAAAATGCGATCGATTTTCATTAGGAACTGTTACTCTTGATTCTCAGTGTTTTTCCTAGTTCCGTAGTGCTATTCTTGCATTTTTCACAATAAAACAGTTTTGGAGCTAGTACCTCCCCTTATACATGTATGGACAAAAATTTCTCAACTGAAAATGTACATTGAGTTCCCAACAAGCTATGTTAAGTACGGTTTACAAACACAAATATCTCTCATATCTGAGAAAGTGGAGAGACGTTTGTTCATCTAGCACCAAGCAACTGGTTTATAGGGCAAAGTTTTACACTAGATTCTCTGTATGTTTCCTAGTGCTAGGTCCACGATCCTGCAGTTTTCAGCATAAAACTGAGTTCGAGCTAGTACCTACAATTATATATGTATGGATTGTAGCTTGCAAATGAAAAGAATCATTTTGTTCCCAACAAGCTAGTTGAAAGACGGCTTTCACACACACTTAAATCTCAGAACGGAGCATGTGGAGGGACTTTCATTAGTGTAGGAGAAAGTGAAATGTTTGGAGGATTATCTTTTACTCTGGTTTCTCAGTCTGATTCCTAGTGCCAGTTTGAATTTCCTGTAGTTTCTTCACGAAAATCGAGTTGGAGATTGTAACTCCCAATATATATATATGGAGTGAAGTTTGCAACTGAAAAGCATTTCTGTGTTCCAAACAAGCTATATGAAGGAATGCTTTCAACCATATTTTTATCTGAGAACTGAGCATATGGAGAGAATTTCGTCATCTAGCACAAAAGGAACTGTTTGCAGGAGAAACGTATACTCCAGGTTTTCGGTATGATTCCAAGGGCCAATTTGAAGTTCCTACAGTTTAACACGATAATTGTTCTTGAGCTTTTAAAACCCAATATATATGCTTGGATTGTAGTTTGCAACTGAAAAAAAGATACATCTTCCTTACAAGCCAGGTGAAGGAAGGCTTTCACAGACTGGTATCTCTCAGTACCTTGCATGTTTAGAGACGTTGGTTCATGAATCACAATATGAACGGTTTGCAGTAGAAAAATTTACTCCAGTTTCTCAGTCTTTATTCAAGTGCCGGAAAGACGTTTCTGCAGTTTTCTTTGTAAAACCGTGTTGGAGCTTGTACGTCCTCATATAAATGTATTGTGTGAAGTTTACAACTGAAAGAAACCTTGTTTTCCCAACAAGATAGGGGAAGGCAGCTTCCAAACAAACTTATCTCTCAGAACTGAGCATGTGTGGAGGCGTTCATTCATCTAGCACAATGGGATCGCTTTGCAGGAGAAATTTTACTCTGGATTCTCAGTTTGTTTCCTAGTGCCACTTTTAAGTTCCTGAAGTTTTCACTGGAAATCCGAGTTGGTGTTACTACTTCCCGTTATAAATTTAAGGAGTGTAATTTGCAACTGAAAAGAAAATTTTTGTTCCCAACAAGCTAGTTGTATTTCGGCTTTCAAACACACATATCTCAGAAATTTGCATGTTGAAAAACGTTCGTTCATCTAGCACAAAGGGAATGGTTTGCAGTAGAAACTTTCACCCTGGATTCTCAAAATTTTACAAGTGCTGATCTGATGTACCTGCAGTCTTCATTTGAAAACCAAGTTGGTTCTAGTACATCCCCTTATATATGTAAGGAGTGTTGTTTGCAATCTTAATATATCACAGTGTTCCCAAAAATCTAGTTGAATTAATGATTTAAACTCAATTATCTCTCAGAAATGAGCATGTGGTGATGTTCTTTCATTTAGAAAAATGCGATCGATTTTCATTAGGAACTGTTACTCTTGATTCTCAGTGTTTTTCCTAGTTCCGTAGTGCTATTCTTGCATTTTTCACAATAAAACAGTTTTGGAGCTAGTACCTCCCCTTATACATGTATGGACAAAAATTTCTCAACTGAAAATGTACATTGAGTTCCCAACAAGCTATGTTAAGTACGGTTTACAAACACAAATATCTCTCATATCTGAGAAAGTGGAGAGACATTTGTTCATCTAGCACCAAGCAACTGGTTTATAGGGCAAAGTTTTACACTAGATTCTCTGTATGTTTCCTAGTGCTAGGTCCACGATCCTGCAGTTTTCAGCATAAAACTGAGTTCGAGCTAGTACCTACAATTATATATGTATGGATTGTAGCTTGCAAATGAAAAGAATCATTTTGTACCCAACAAGCTAGTTGAAAGACGGCTTCACACACACTTAAATCTCAGAACGGAGCATGTGGAGGGACTTTCATTAGTGTAGGAGAAAGTGAAATGTTTGGAGGATTATCTTTTACTCTGGTTTCTCAGTCTGATTCCTAGTGCCAGTTTGAATTTCCTGTAGTTTCTTCACGAAAATCGAGTTGGAGATTTTAACTCCCAGTATATATATATGGAGTGAAGTTTGCAACTGAAAAGCATTTCTGTGTTCCAAAGAAGCTATATGAAGGAATGCTTTCAACCATATTTTTATCTGAGAACTGAGCATATGGAGAGAATTTCGTCATCTAGCACAAAAGGAACTGTTTGCAGGAGAAACATATACACTGCTTTCTCAGTCTGTTTCCTAGTGCCTATTTGAAGTTCCTGCTGTTTTTACAGAAAAACTTCTGGAACTACTACCTCCCCATATATATTTAAGGAGCGTAGTTTGCATCTTAAAAGTAACTTTGTGTTCCCAAAAAAGTTCCTTGAAGGACGTCTTTCACACACAATAATCTCTCCGAACGGAGCAAGTGGAGAGACGATCGTTCATCTAGAACGAAGGGAACGGTTTGCAGGGAAAATTTTACTCTTGTATCTAAGTCTGTTTCCTAGAGCCGGTTTGAACTTCCTGCAGTCTTCACTGTTAAAGTGAGTTGGAGCTTGTTCCTCCCCATATATATGTATGGAGTGTAGATTGCTACTGAAAAGAATCTTTGAGATCCCTGCAAGCTAGGTGAAGGACGGCTTTCACGCACTTTTATCTCTCAGAACTGAGCTTGTGGAGAGACCTTCATTAATCTAGCACAGACGGAACGGTTTGTAGTGGAATTTTTACCCTGATTTCTCAGTCTTTTTATAATAGACGGTTTAAAGTTCCTGCAGTTTACTGGAAAACCGAGTTTTAGCTATTACCTCCCCAAATATATTTAAGGAGTGTAGTTTGCAACCATAAGGAATATTTGTGTTCCCTACAAGCTACGTTATTTATGGCTTTAAACACACATATTAGTCAGAACTGAGCAAGAGGAGAGAAGTTCGTTCATCAAGCACAAAATGATTGGTTTGCAGCAGTATCTTTTACTCTGCTTTCTCAGTTTGTTTACTGTGCCACTTTGAAGTTCCTTCAGTTTTCAGTGTAAAGCCGATTTGGATTTCTTACCTCCCCATATAAATATAAGGATGTAAGTTTGAAACTGAAATGGTACTTTATGTTCCCTACCAGCGAGGCAAATTAAGGCTTACAAACACAATTATCTCTCAGAACCGAGAATGTAGAGGGACTTTCATTTATCTAGGAGAATGTGAACGAGTTGCAAGAGAAACATTTACTCCAGTTTTTCTGTATGATTCCAAGGGCCAATTTGAAATTCCTGCAGTTTATCACGATAATTGTTTTGAGCTTTTAACACCCAATATATATGCATGGATTGTAGTTTGCAACTGAAAAGAAGATTCATCTTCCTAAGAAGCTAGGTGAATGAAGGCTTTAACAGACTGGTATTTCTCAGTACCTTGCATGTGTAGAGACTTTGGTTCATGAATCACAATATGAACGGTTTGCAGGAGAATATTTTACTCCAGTTTCTCAGTCTTTATCAAAGTGCCGGAAAGAAGTTTCTGCAGTTTTCTGTGTAAAACCGAGTTGGAGCTAGTACGTCCTCATATAAATGTATGGTGTGTATTTTACAACTGAAAGAAACCTTGTTTTCCCAACAAGATAGGTGAAGGCAGCTTCCAAACACACTTATCTCTCAGAACTGAGCATGTGTGGAGGCGTTCATTCATCTAGCACAATGGGATGGCTTTGCAGGAGAAATTTTACTCTGGAATCTCAGTATGTTTCCTAGTGCCACTTTTAAGTTCCTGAAGTTTTCACTGGAAATCCGAGTTGGTGTTACTACTTCCCGTTATAAATTAAAGGAGTGTAATTTGCAACTGAAAAGAATATTTTTGTTCCCAAAAACTAGTTGAATTTCGGCTTTCAAACACACATATCTCAGAAATGTGCATGTTGAAAGACGTTCGTTCATCTAGCACAAAGGGAATGGTTTGCAGTGGAAACTTTCACCCTGGTTTCTCAAAATTTTTACAAGTGCTGATTTGATGTACTTGCAGTTTTCATTTGAAAACAAGTTGGATCTAGTACATCCCCTTATATATGTAAGGAGTGATGTTTGCAATCATAATATATAACTGTGTTCCCAACAATCTAGTTGAATTAAGGCTTTAAACTCAATTATCTCTCAGAAATGAGCATGTGGTGATGTTCTTTCATTTAGAAAAATGCGATCGATTTTCAGTAGGAACTGTTACTCTTGATTCTCAGTGTTTTTCCTAGTTCCGTAGTGCTATTCTTACATTTTTCACAATAAAACAGATTTGGAGCTAGTACCTCCCCTTATACATGTATGGACAAAAATGTTTCAACTGAAAATGTACATTGAGTTCTCAACAAGCTACGTTAAGTACGGTTTACAAACACAAATATCTCTCATAACAGAGAAAGTGGAGAGACGTTTGTTCATCAAGCACCAAGCAACTGGTTTATAGGGCAAAGATTTACACTAGATTCTCTGTATGATTCCTGGTGCCAGGTACACGATCCTGCAGTTTTCAGCATAAAACTGTATTCGAGCTAGTACCTACAATTATATATTTATGGATTGTAGCTTGCAACTGAAAAGAATCTTTTTGTTCCCAACAAGCTAGGGGAAGGACGGCTTTCACACACACTTATATCTCAAAACGGAGCATGTGGAGGGACTTTCATTAGTGTAGGAGTAAGTGAAATGTTTGGAGGATTATCTTTTACTCTGGTTTCTCAGTCTGATCCCTAGTGCCAATTTGAATATCCTGTAGTTTCTTCACGAAAATCGAGTTGGAGTTTGTAACTCCCAATATATATGTATGGAGTGTATTGTGCAACTGAAAAGCAATTCTGTGTTCCAAACAAGCTTTATGAAGGACTGCTTTCAAAAATATATATATTTGAGAACTGAGCATATGGAGAGAATTTCGTCATCTAGCACATAAGGAACTGTTTGCAGGAGAAACGTATACTCCAGGTTTTCAGTATGATTCCAAGGGCCAATTTGAAGTTCCTACAGATTAACACGATAATTGTTCTTGAGCTTTTAACACCCAATATATATGCATGGATTGTAGTTTGCAACTGAAAAAAAGATACATCTTCCTTACAAGCCAGGTGAAGGAAGGCTTTCACAGACTGGTATCTCTCAGTACCTTGCATGTTTAGAGACGTTGGTTCATGAATCACAATATGAACGGTTTGCAGTAGAAACATTTACTCCAGTTTCTCAGTCTTTATTCAAGTGCCGGAAAGACGTTTCTGCAGTTTTCTGTGTAAAACCGTGTTGGAGATAGTACGTCCCCATATAAATGTATTGTGTGTAGCTTACAACTGAAAGAAACCTTGTTTTCCCAACAAGATAGGTGAAGGCAGCTTCCAAACACAATTATCTCTCAGAACTTAGCATATGGGGATGCGTTCATTCATCTAGCACAATGGGATCGATTTGCAGGAGAAACTTTTACTCTGGATTCTCAGTCTGTTTCCTAGTGCCACTTTTAAGTTCCTGAAATTTTCACTGGAAATCCGAGTTGGTTTTACCACCTCCCGTTATATATGTAAGGAGTGTATTTTGCAAATGAAAAGAAAATTTTTGTTCCCAACAAGCTAGTTGAATTTCGGCATTCAAACACACATATCTCAGATATGTGCATGTTGAAAGACGTTCGTTCATCTAGCACAAAGGGAATGGTTTGCAGTGGAAACTTTCACCCTGGTTTCTCAAAATTTTTACAAGTGCTGATTTGATGTACCTGCAGTTTTCATTTGAAAACCAAGTTGGATCTAGTACATCCCCTTGTATATGTAAGGAGTGTTGTTTGCAATCTTAATATATCACTATGTTCCCAACAATCAGTTGAATTAAGGCTTTAAACTCAATTATCTCTCAGAAATGAGCATGTGGTGATGTTCTTTCATTTAGAAAAATGCGATCGATTTTCAGTTGGAACTGTTACTCTTGATTCTCAGTGTTATTCCTAGTTCCGTAGTGCTATTCTTGCATTTTTTACAATAAAACAGTTTTGGAGCTAGTACCTCCCCTTATACATGTATGGACAAAATTTCTCAACTGAAAATGTACATTGAGTCCCCAACAAGCTATGTTAAGTACGGTTAACAAACACAAATATCTCTCATATCTGAGAAAGTGGAGAGACTATTGTTCATCTAGCACCAAGCAACTGGTTTATAGGGCAAAGTTTTACACTAGATTCTCTGTATGTTTCCTAGTGCGAGGTCCACGATCCTGCAGTTTTCAGCATAAAACTGAGTTCGAGCTAGTACCTACAATTATATATGTATGGATTGTAGCTTACAAATGAAAAGAATCATTTTGTTCCCAACAAGCTAGGTGAAGGACGGCTTTCACACACACTTAAATCTCAGATTGGAGCATGTGGAGGGACGTTCATTAGTGTAGGAGAAAGTGAAATGTTTGGAGGATTATCTTTTACTCTGGTTTCTCAGTCTGATCCCTAGTGCCAATTTGAATATCTTGTAGTTTCTTCACGAAAATCAAGTTGGAGTTTGTAACTCCCAATATATATGTATGGAGTGTATTGTGCAACTGAAAAGCAATTCTGTGTTCCAAACAAGCTTTATTAAAGACTGCTTTCAAACATATATATATTTGAGAACTGAGCATATGGAGAGAATTTCATCATCTAGCACAAAAGGAACTTTTTGCAGGAGAAACATATACTCCAGGTTTTCAGTATGTTTCCAAGGGCTAATTTGAAGTTCCTACAGTTTAACACGATAATTGTTCTTGAGCTTTTAACACCCTATATATATGCATGGATTGTAGTTTGCAACTGAAAAAAAGATACATCTTCCTTACAAGCCAGGTGAAGGAAGGCTTTCACAGACTGGTATCTCTCAGTACTTTGCATGTTTAGAGACGTTTGTTCATGAATCACAATATGAACAGTTTGCAGTAGAAAAATTTACTCCAGATTCTCAGTCTTTATTCAAGTGCCGGAAAGACGTTTCTGCAGTTTTCTGTGTAAAACCGTGTTGGACATAGTACGTCCTCATATAAATGTATGGTGTGTAGTTTACAACTGAAAGAAACCTTGTTTTCAGAACAAGATAGGTGAAGGCAGCTTCCAAACACACTTATGTCTCAGAACTTAGCATATGTGGAGGCGTTCATTCATCTAGCACAATGGGATCGATTTGCAGGAGAAACTTTTTCTCTGGATTCTCAGTCTCTTTCCTAGTGCCTATTTGAATTTCCTGCTGTTTTTACAAAAAAATGCTGGAACTACTTCCTCCCCATATATATTTAAGGAGCGTATTTTGCAACTGAAAAGTAACTTTGTGTTCCTAAAAAAGTTCCTTGAAGGACGTCTTTCACACACAATATTCTCTCCGAACGGAGCAAGTGGCGAGACGATCTTTCAGCTAGATCAAACGGAACGGTTTGCAGGAGAAATTTTACTCTTGTTCCTCAGTCTGTTTCCTAGAGCCGGTTTGAACTTCCTGCAGTCTTCATTGTTAAAGTGAGTTGGAGCTTGTTCCTCCCCATATATATGTATGGAGTGTAGATTGCTACTGAAAAGAAGCTTTGTGATCCCTTCAAGCTAGGTGAAGGACGGCTTTCACGCACATTTATCTCTCAGAACTGAGCTTGTGGAGAGACCTTCATTAATCTAGCACAAACGGAACGGTTTGTAGTGGAATTTTTACCCTGACTTCTCAGTCTTTTTATAATAGACGGTTTAAAGTTCCTGCAGATTACTGGAAAACCGAGTTTTAGCTATTACCTCCCCGTATATATTTAAGGAGTGTAGTTTGCAACCATAAGGAATATTTGTGTTCCCTACAAGCTACGTGATGTATGGCTTTAAAAACACTTACCAGTCAGAACTGAGCAAGAGGAGAGAAGTTCGTTCATCAAGCACAAAATGACTGGTTTGCAGCAGTATCTTTTACTCTGCTTTCTCAGATTGTTTCCTATGCCACTTTGAAGTTCCTTCAGTTTTCAGTGTAAAACCGATTTGGATTTCTTACCTCCCCATATATATGTAAGGATGTAAATTTGAAATTGAAATGGTACTTTATGTTAACTACCAGCAAGGCAAAGTAAGGCTTACAAACACACTTACCTCTCAGAACCAAGAATGTGGAGAGACTTTCATTTATCTAGGAGAAAGTGAACGGGTTGCAAGAGAAACATTTACTCCCGGTTTTCATTATGATTCCAAGGGCCAATTTGAAGTTCCTGCAGTTTATCAAGATAATTGTTTTTGAGCTTTTAACACCCAATATATATGCATGGATTGTAGTTTGCAAGTGAAAAGAAGATTCATCTTCCTAACAAGCTAGGTGAAGGAAGGCTTTCACAGACTGGTATCTCTCAGTACCTCTTATGTGTAGAGACGTTGGTACATGAATCACAAAATGAACGGTTTGCAGGAGAAAATATTACTCCAGTTTCTCAGTCTTTATCAAAGTGCCGGAAAGAAGTTTCTGCTGTTTTCTGTGTAAAACCGTGTTGGAGCTAGTACGTCCACATATAAATGTATGGTGTGTAGTTTACAACTGAAAGAAACCTTGTTTTCCCAACAAGAAAGGGGAAGGCAGCTTCCAAACACACTTATCTCTCTAGAACTGAGCATGTGTGGAGGCGTTCATTCATCTAGCACAATGGGATCGCTTTGCAGGAGAAATTTTACTCTGGATTCTCAGGTTGTTTCCTAGTGCCACTTTTAAGTTCCTGAAATTTTCACTGGAAATCCGAGTTGGTTTTACCACCTCCCGTTATATATGTAAGGAGTGTATTTTGCAACTGAAAAGAAAATTTTTGTTCCCAACAATCTAGTTGAATTTCGGCTTTCAAACACACATATCTCAGAAATGTGCATGTTGAAAGACGTTCGTTCATCTAGCACAAAGGGAATGGTTGGCAGTGGAAACTTTCACCCTGGTTTCTCAAAATTTTTACAAGTGCTGATTTGATGTACCTGCAGTTTTCATTTGATAACCAAGTTGGATCTAGTACATCCCCTTATATATGTAAGGAGTGTTGTTTGAAATCTTAATATATCACTGTGTTCCCAACAATCTAGTTGAATTAAGGCTTTAAACTCAATTATCTCTCAGAAATGAGCATGCGGTGATGTTCTTTCATTTAGAAAAATGCGATCGATTTTCAGTAGGAACTGTTACTCTTGATTCTCAGTGTTTTTCCTAGTTCCGTAGTGCTATTCTTGCATTTTTCACAATAAAACAGTTTTGGAGCTAGTACCTCCCCTTATACATGTATGGACAAAAATTTCTCAACTGAAAATGTACATTGAGTTCCCAACAAGCTATGTTAAGTACGGTTTACAAACACAAATATCTCTCATATCTGAGAAAGTGGAGAGACGTTTGTTCATCTAGCACCAAGCAACTGGATTAAAGGGCAAAGTTTTACACTAGATTCTCTGTATGTTTCCTAGTGCAAGGTCCACGATCCTGCAGTTTTCAGCATAAAACTGAGTTCGAGCTAGTACCTACAATTATATATGTATGGATTGTAGCTTGCAAATGAAAAGAATCATTTTGTTCCCAACAAGCTAGTTGAAAGACGGCTTTCACACACACTTAAATCTCAGAACGGAGCATGTGGAGGGACTTTCATTAGTGTAGGAGAAAGTGAAATGTTTGGAGGATTATCTTTTACTCTGGTTTCTCAGTCTGATTCCTAGTGCCAGTTTGAATTTCCTGTAGTTTCTTCACGAAAATCGAGTTGGAGTTTGTAACTCCCAATATATATGTATGGAGTGTATTGTGCAACTGAAAAGCAATTCTGTGTTCCAAACAAGCTTTATGAAGGACTGCTTTCAAACATATATATATTTGAGAACTGAGCATATGGAGAGAATTTCATCATCTAGCACAAAAGGAACTTTTTGCAGGAGAAACGTATACTCCAGGTTTTCAGTATGATTCCAAGGGCCAATTTGAAGTTCCTACAGTTTAACAGGATAATTGTTCTTGAGCTTTTAACACCCAATATATATGCATGGATTGTAGTTTGCAACTGAAAAAAAGATACATCTTCCTAACAAGCCAGGTGAAGGACGGCTTTCACAGACTGGTATCTCTCAGTACCTTGCATGTTTAGAGACGTTGGTTCATGAATCACAATATGAACGGTTTGCAGTAGAAAAATTTACTCCAGTTTCTCAGTCTTTTTTCAAGTGCCGGAAAGACGTTTCTGCAGTTTTCTGTGTAAAACCGTGTTGGAGATAGTACGTCCTCATATAAATGTATGGTGTGTAGTTTACAACTGAAAGAAACCTTGTTTTCCCAACAAGATAGGTGAAGGCAGCTTCCAAACACACTTATCTCTCAGAACTTAGCATATGGGGAGGCGTTCATTCATCTAGCACAATGGGATCGATTTGCAGGAGAAACTTTTTCTCTGGATTCTCAGTCTGTTTCCTAGTGCCACTTTTAAGTTCCTGAAGTTTTCACTGGAAATCCGAGTTGGTGTTACTACTTCCCGTTATAAATTTAAGGAATGTAATTTGCAACTGAAAAGAAAATTTATGTTCCCAAACAGCTAGTTGAATTTCGGCTTTCAAACACACATATCTCAGAAATGTGCATGTTGATAGAATTTCGTTCATCTACCACAAAGGGAATGGTTTGCAGTGGAAACTTTCACCCTGGTTTCCCAAATTTTTACAAGTGCTGATTTGATGTACCTGCAGTTTTCATTTGAAAACCAAGTTGTATATACTACATCCCCTTATATATGTAAGTAGTGTTGTTTGCAATCTTAATATATCACTGTGTTCCCAACAATCTAGTTGAATTAAGGCTTTAAACTCAATTATCTCTCAGAAATGAGCATGTGGTGATGTTCGTTCATCTAGAAAAATGCGGTCCATTTTCAGTAGGAACTGTGAATCTTGATTCTCACAGTTTTTCCAAGTTCCTTAGTGCTGTCCTTGCATTTTTCACAATAAAACAGTTTTGGAGCTATTACCTCCCCTTATACATGTATGGACAAAAATTTGTCAACTGAAAATGTACATTGAATTCACAACAAGCTATGTTAACTACGGTTTACAAACACAAATATCTCTCATAACTGAGAAAGTTTAGATACGTTTGTTCATCTAGCACCAAGCAACTGGTTTATAGGGCAAAGTTTTACACTAGATTCTCTGTATGTTTCCTAGTGCTAGGTCCACGATCCTGCAGTTTTCAGCATAAAACTGAGTTCGAGCTATTATCTACAAATATATATGTATGGATTGTAGCTTGCAACTGAAAAGAATCTTTTTGTTCCCAACAAGTTAGGTGAAGGACGGCTTTCACACACACTTAAATCTCAGAACAAAGCATGTGGAGGGACTTTCATTAGTGTAGGAGAAAGTGAAATGTTTGAAGGTTTATCTTTTACTCTGGTTTCTCAGTCTGATTCCTAGTGCCAATTTGAATTTCCTGTAGTTTCTTCACGAAAATCGAGTTGGAGATTGTAACTCCCTATATATATGTATGCAGTGTAGTTTGCAACTGAAAAGCAATTCTGTGTTCCAAACAAGCTGTATGAATGACTGCTTTCAACCATATTTTTATCTGAGAACTGAGCATATGGAGAGAAGTTCGTCATCTAACACAAAAGGAACTGTTTGCAGGAGAAACATATACTCTGCTTTCTAAGTCTGTTTCCTAGTGCCTATTTGAAGTTCCTGCTGTTTTTACAGAAAAACTGCTGGAACTACTACCTCCCCATATATATTTAAGGAGCGTAGTTTGCAACTGGAAAGTAATTTTGTGTTCCCAAAAAGTTCCTTGAAGGACGTCTTTCACACACAATAATCTCTCTGAACGGAGCAAGTGGAGAGACGATCGTTCAGCTAGAACAAAGGGAACGGTTTGCAGGAGAAATTTTACTCTTGTATCTAAGTCTGTTTCCTAGAGCCGGTTTGAATTTCCTGCAGTCTTCACTGTTAAAGTGAGTTGGAGCTTGTTCCTCCCCATATATATGTATGGAGTGTAGATTGCTACTGAAAAGAAGCTTTGTGATCCCTGCAAGCTAGGTGAAGGACGGCATTCACGCACATTTATCTCTCAGAACTGAGCTTGTGGAGAGACCTTCATTAATCTAACAGAAAGGGAACGGTTTGTAGTGGAATTTTTACCCTGAATTCTCATTCTTTTTATAATAGACGGTTTAAAGTTCCTGCAGATTACTGGAAAACCGAGTTTTAGCTATTACCTCCCCATATATATATAAGGAGTGTAGTTTGCAACCATAAGGAATATTTGTGTTCCCTACAAGCTACGTGATGTATGTCTTTAAACACACTTATCAGTCAAAACTGAGCAAGAGGGGAGAAATTCGTTCATGAAGCACAAAATGATTGGTTTGCAGCAGTATCTTTTACTCTGCTTTCTCATATTGTTTCCTATGCCACTTTGAAGTTCCTTAAGTTTTCAGTGTAAAACCGATTTGGATTTCTTAACTCCCCATATAAATGTACGGATATAAGTTTGAAACTGAAATGGTAGTTTATGTTAACTACCAGCAAGGCAAAGTAAGGCTGAAAAACACACTTACCTCTCAGAACCAAGAATGTGAAGAGACTTTCATTTATGTAGGAGAAAGTGAACGGGTTGCAAGAGAAACATATACACCAGGTTTTCAGTACGATTCCAAGGGCCAATTTGAAGTTCCTTCAGTTTAACACGATATTTGTTTTTGAGCTTTTAAAACACAATATATATGCATGGATTGTAGTTTGCAACTGAAAAGAAGATTCACCTTCCTAACAAGCTAGGTGAAGGAAGACTTTCACAGACTGGTATCTCTCAGTACCTTGCATGTTTAGAGACGTTGGTTCATGAATCACAATATGAACGGTTTGCAGGAGAAAATTTTACTCCAGTTTTTCAGTTTTTATCAAAGTGACGGAAAGACGTTTCTGCAGTTTTCTGTGTAAAACCGTTTTGGAGCTAGTACGTCCTCAAATAAATGTATGGTGTGTAGTTTACAACTGAAAGAAACCTTGTTTTCCCAACAAGATAGGTGAAGGCAGCTTCCAAACACACTTATCTCTCAGAACTGAGCATGTGGGGAGGCGTTCATTCATCTAGCTCAATGGGATCGCTTTGCAGGAGAAATTTTACTCTGGATTCTCAGTTTGTTTATTAGTGCCACTTTTAAGTTCCTGAAGATTTCACTGGAAATCCGAGTTGCTGTTACTACTTCCCGTTATAAATTTAAAGAGTGTAATTTGCAACTGAAAAGAAAATTTTTTTTCCCAACAAGCTAGTTGAATTTCGGCTTTCAAACACACATATCTCAGAAATGTACTTGTTGAAAGACGTTCGTTCATCTAGCACAAAGGGAATGGTTTGCAGTGCAAACTTTCACCCTGGTTTCTCAAAATTTTACAAGTGCTTATTTGATGTACCTGCAGTTTTCATTTGAAAACCAATTTGGTTCAAGTACATCCCTTATATATGTAAGGAGTTTTGTTTGCAATCTTAATATATCACTGTGTTCCCAACAATCTGGTTGAATTAAGGCTTTAAACTTAATTATCTCTCAGATATGAGCATGTGGTGATGTGCTTTTATTTAGAAAAATGCGATCGATTTTCAGTAGGAACTGTTACTCTTGATTCTCAGTGTTATTCCTAGTTCCGTATTGCTATTCTTGCATTTTTCACAATAAAACAGTTTTGGAGCTAGTACCTCCCCTTATACATGTATGGACAAAAATTTCTCAACTGAAAATGTACATTGAGTTCCCAACAAGCTATGTTAAGTACGGTTTACAAACACAAATATCTCTCATATCTGAGAAAGTGGAGAGACGTTTGTTCATCTAGCATCAAGCAACTGGTTTATAGGGCAAAGTTTTACACTAGATTCTCTGTATGTTTCCTAGTGCTAGTTCCACGATCCTGCAGTTTTCAACATAAAACTGAGTTCGAGCTAGTACCTACATTTATATATTTATGGATTGTAGCTTGCAACTGAAAAGTATCTTTTTGTTCCAAACAAGCTAGGTGAAGGACGGCTTTCACACACACTTATATCTCAGAACGGAGAATGTGGAGGGACTTTCATTAGTGTAGGAGAAAGTGAAATGTTTGGAGGATTATCTTTTACTCTGGTTTCTCAGTCTGATACCTAGTGCCAATTTGAAAATCCTGTAGTTTCTTCACGAAAATCGAGTTGGAGTTTGTAACTCCCAATATATATGTATGGAGTGTATTGTGCAACTGAAAAGCAATTCTGTGTTCCAAACAAGCTTTATGAAGGACTGCTTTCAAACATATATATATTTGAGAACTGAGCATATGGAGAGAATTTCGTCATCTAGCACAAAAGGAACTTTTTGCAGGAGAAACGTATACTCCAGGTTTTCAGTATGATTCCAAGGGCCAATTTGAAGTTCCTACAGTTTAACACGATAATTGTTCTTGAGCTTTTAACACCCAATATATATGCATGGATTGTAGTTTGCAACTGAAAAAAAGATACATCTTCCTTACAAGCCAGGTGAAGGAAGGCTTTCACAGACTGGTATCTCTCAGTACCTTGCATGTTTAGAGACGTTGGTTCATGAATCACAATATGAACGGTTTGCAGTAGAAAAATTTACTCCAGTTTCTCAGTCTTTATTCAAGTGCCGGAAAGACTTTTCTGCAGTTTTCTGTGTAAAACCGTGTTGGAGATAGTACGTCCCCATATAAATGTATTGTGTGTAGTTTACAACTGAAAGAAACCTTGTTTTCCCAACAAGATAGGTGAAGGCAGCTTACAAACACACTTATCTCTCAGAACTTAGCATATGGGGAGGCGTTCATTCATCTAGCAAAATGGGATCGCTTTGCAGTAGAAATTTTACTCTGGATTCTCAGTCTGTTTCGTAGTGCCACTTTTAAGTTCCTGAAGTTTTCAATGGAAATCCGAGTTGGTGTTACTACTTCCCGTTATAAATTTAAGGAGTGTAATTTGCAACTGAAAAGAAAATTTTTGTTCCCAACAAGCTAGTTGTATTTCGGCTTTCAAACACACATATCTCAGAAATGTGCATGTTGAAAAACGTTCGTTCATCTAGCACAAAGGGAATTGTTTGCAGTAGAAACTTTCACCCTGGATTCTCAAAATTTTTACAAGTGCTGATTTGATGTACCTGCAGTCTTCATTTGAAAACCAAGTTGGTTCTAGTACATCCCCTTATATATGTAAGGAGTGTTGTTTGCAATCTTAATATACCACAGTGTTCCCAAAAATCTACTTGAATTAAGGATTTAAACTCAATTATCTCTCAGAAATGAGCATGTGGTGATGTTCGTTCATCTAGAAAATGCGATCGATTTTCATTAGGAACTGTTATTCTTGATTCTCAGGGTTTTCCTATTTTCGTAGTGCTGTCCTTGCATTTTTCACCATAAAACAGTTTTGGAAGTAGTACCTCGCCTTATACATGTATGGACAAAAATGTTTCAACTGAAAATGTACATTGAGTTCCCAACAAGCTACGTTAAGTACGGTTTACAAACACAAATATCTCTCATAACAGAGAAAGTGGAGAGAAGTTTGTTCATCAGGCACCAAGCAACTGGTTTATAGGGCAAAGATTTACACTAGATTCTCTGTATGTTTCCTGGTGCCAGGTACACGATCCTGCAGTTTTCAGCATAAAACTGTGTTCGAGCTAGTACCTACAATTATATATTTATGGATTGTAGCTTGCAACTGAAAAGTATCTTTTTGTTCCAAACAAGCTAGGTGAAGGACGGCATTCACACACACTTATATCTCAGAACGGAGAATGTGGAGGGACTTTCATTAGTGTAGGAGAAAGTGAAATGTTTGGAGGATTATCTTTTACTCTGGTTTCTCAGTCTGATCCCTAGTGCCAATTTGAAAATCCTGTAGTTTCTTCACGAAAATCGAGTTGGAGTTTGTAACTCCCAATATATATGTATGGAGTGTATTGTGCAACTGAAAAGCAATTCTGTGTTCCAAACAAGCTTTATGAAGGACTGCTTTCAAACATATATATATTTGAGAACTGAGCATATGGAGAGAATTTCGTCATCTAGCACAAAAGGAACTGTTTGCAGGAGAAACGTATACTCCAGGTTTTCAGTATGATTCCAAGGGCCAATTTGAAGTTCCTACAGTTTAACACGATAATTGTTCTTGAGCTTTTTACACCCAATATATATGCATGGATTGTAGTTTGCAACTGAAAAAAAGATACATCTTCCTTACAAGCCAGGTGAAGGAAGGCTTTCACAGACTGGTATCTCTCAGTACCTTGCATGTTTAGAGACGTTGGTTCATGAATCACAATATGAACGGTTTGCAGTAGAAAAATTTACTCCATTTTCTCTGTCTTTATTCAAGTGCCGGAAAGACGTTTCTGCAGTTTTCTGTGTAAAACCGTGTTGGAGATAGTACGTCCCCATATAAATGTATTGTGTGTAGTTTACAACTGAAAGAAACCTTGTTTTCCCAACAAGATAGGTGAAGGCAGCTTCCAAACACACTTATCTCTCAGAAATTAGCATATGGGGATGCGTTCATTCATCTAGCACAATGGGATCGATTTGCAGGAGAAACTTTTTCTCTGGATTCTCAGTCTGTTTCCTAGTGCCACTTTTAAGTTCCTGAAATTTTCACTGGAAATCCGAGTTGGTTTTACCACCTCCCGTTATATATGTAAGGAGTGTATTTTGCAACTGAAAAGAATATTTTTGTTCCCAACAAGCTAGTTGAATTTCGGCTTTCAAACACACATATCTCAGAAATGTGCATGTTGAAAGACGTTCGTTCATCTAGCATAAAGGGAATGGTTTGCAGTGGAAACTTTCACCCTGGTTTCTCAAAATTTTTACAAGTGCTGATTTGATGTACTTGCAGTTTTCATTTGAAAACAAAGTTGGATCTAGTACATCCCCTTATATATGTAAGGAGTGTTGTTTGCAATCTTAATATATCACTTTGTTCCCAACATTCTAGTTGAATTAAGACTTTAAACTCAATTATCTCTCAGAAATGAGCATGTGGTAATGTTCTTTCATTTAGAAAAATGCGATCGATTTTCATTAGGAACTGTTACTCTTGATTCTCAGTGTTTTTCCTAGTTCCGTAGTGCTATTCTTGCATTTTTCACAATAAAACAGTTTTGGAGCTAGTACCTCCCCTTATACATGTATGGACAAAAATTTCTCAACTGAAAATGTACATTGAGTTCCCAACAAGTTATGTTAAGTACGGTTAACAAACACAAAAATCTCTCATATCTGAGAAAGTGGAGAGAAGTATGTTCATCTAGCACCAAGCAACTGGTTTATAGGGCAAAGTTTTACACTAGATTCTCTGTATGTTTCCTAGTGCGAGGTCCACGATCCTGCAGTTTTCAGCATAAAACTGAGTTCGAGCTAGTACCTACAATTATTTATGTATGGATTGTAGATTACAAATGAAAAGAATCATTTTGTTCCCAACAAGCTAGGTGAAGGACGGCTTTCACACACACTTAAATCTCAGATTGGAGCATGTGGAGGGACGTTCATTAGTGTAGGAGAAACTGAAATGTTTGGAGGATTATCTTTTACTCTGGTTTCTCAGTCTGATCCCTAGTGCCAATTTGAATATCCTGTAGTTTCTTCACGAAAATCGAGTTGGAGTTTGTAACTCCCAATATATATGTATGGAGTGAATTGTGCAACTGAAAAGCAATTCTGTGTTCCAAACAAGCTTTATGAAGGACTGCTTTCAAACATATATATATTTGAGAACTGAGCATATGGAGAGAATTTCATCATCTAGCACAAAAGGAAATGTTTGCAGGAGAAACGTATACTCCAGGTTTTCAGTATGATTCCAAGGGCCAATTTGAAGTTCCTACAGTTTAACACGATAATTGTTCTTGAGCTTTTAGCACCCAATATATATGCATGGATTGTAGTTTGCAACTGAAAAAAAGATACATCTTCCTAACAAGCCAGGTGAAGGACGGCTTTCACAGACTGGTATCTCTCAGTACCTTGCATGTTTAGAGACGTTGGTTCATGAATCACAATATGAACGGTTTGCAGTAGAAAAATTTACTCCAGTTTCTCAGTCTTTATTCAAGTGCCGGAAAGACGTTTCTGCAGTTTTCTGTGTAAAACCGTGTTGGAGATAGTACGTCCTCATATAAATGTATGGTGTGTAGTTTACAACTGAAAGAAACCTTGTTTTCCCAACTAGATAGGTGAAGGCAGCTTCCAAACACACTTATCTCTCAGAACTTAGCATATGTGGAGGCGTTCATTCATCTAGCACAATGGGATAGATTTGCAGGAGAAACTTTTTCTCTGGATTCTCAGTCTGTTTCCTAGTGCCACTTTTAAGTTCCTGAAGTTTTCACTGGAAATCCGAGTTGGTGTTACTACTTCCCGTTATAAATTTAAGGAGTGTAATTTGCAACTGAAAAGAAAATTTATGTTCCCAACCAGCTAGTTGAATTTCGGCTTTCAAACACACATATCTCAGAAATGTGCATGTTGATAGAATTTCGTTCATCTACCACAAAGGGAATGGTTTGCAGTGGAAACTTTCTCCCTGGTTTCCCAAATTTTTACAAGTGCTGATTTGATGTACCTGCAGTTTTCATTTGAAAACCAAGTTGTATATACTACATCCCCTTATATATGTAAGGAGTGTTGTTTGCAATCTTAATATATCACTGTGTTCCCAACAATCTAGTTGAATTAAGGCTTTAAACTCAATTATCTCTCAGAAATGAGCATGTGGTGATGTTCTTTCATCTAGAAAAATGCGATCGATTTTCAGTAGGAACTGTTACTCTTGATTCTCAGTGTTTTTCCTATTTCCGTAGTGCTATCCTTGCATTTTTCACAATAAAACAGTTCTGGAGCTAGTACCTCCCCTTATACATGTATGGACAAAAATTTCTCAACTGAAAATGTACATTGAGTTCCCAACAAGCTATGTTAAGTACGGTTTACAAACACAAATATCTCTCATATCTGAGAAAGTGGAGAGACGTTTGTTCATCTAGCATCAAGCAACTGGTTTATAGGGCAAAGTTTTACACTAGATTCTCTGTATGTTTCCTAGTGCTAGTTCCACGATCCTGCAGTTTTCAACATAAAACTGAGTTCGAGCTATTACCTGCAATTATATATGTATGGATTGTAGCTTGCAAATGAAAAGAATCATTTTGTTCCCAACAAGCTAGGTGAAGGACGGCATTCACACACACTTAAATCTCAGAACGGAGCATGTGGAGGGACTTTCGTTAGTGTAGGAGAAAGTGAATGTTTGGAGGATTATCTTTTACTCTGGTTTCTCAGTCTGATTCCTAGTGCCAGTTTTATTTTCCTGTAGTTTCTTCACGAAAATCGAGTTGGAGATTGTAACTCCCAATATATATGTATGGAGTGAAGTTTGCAACTGAAAAGCATTTCTGTGTTCCAAACAAGCTATATGAAGGAATGCTTTCAACCCTATTTTTATCTGAGAACTGAGCATATGGAGAGAAGTTCGTCATCTAGCACAAAAGGAACTGTTTGCAGGAGAAACATATACTCTGCTTTCTCAGTCTGTTTCCTAGTGCCTATTTGAATTTCCTGCTGTTTTTACAAAAAAATGCTGGAACTACTACCTCCCCATATATATTTAAGGAGCGTATTTTGCAACTGAAAAGTAACTTTGTGTTCCCAAAAAAGTTCCCTGAAGGACGTCTTTCACACACAATAATCTCTCCGAACGGAGCAAGTGGAGAGACGATCTTTCAGCTAGATCAAAGGGAACGGTTTGCAGGAGAAATTTTACTCTTGTTCCTCAGTCTGTTTCCTAGAGCCGGTTTGAACTTCCTGCAGTCTTCACTGTTAAAGTGAGTTGGAGCTTGTTCCTCCCCATATATATGTATGGAGGGTAGATTGCTACTGAAAAGAATCTTTGTGATCCCTTCAAGCTAGGTGAAGGACGGCTTTCACGCACATTTATCTCTCAGAACTGAGCTTGTGGAGAGACCTTCATTAGTCTAGCACAAACGGAACGGTTTGTAGTGGAATTTTTACCCTGATTTCTCAGTCTTTTTATAATAGACGGTTTAAAGTTCCTGCAGATTACTGGAAAACCGAGTTTTAGCTATTACCTCCCCGTATATATTTAAGGAGTGTAGTTTGCAACCATAAGGAATATTTGTGTTCCCTACAAGCTACGTGATGTATGGCTTTAAAAACGCTTACCAGTCAGAACTGAGCAAGAGGAGAGAAGTTCGTTCATCAAGCACAAAATGATTGGTTTGCAGCAGTATCTTTTACTCTGCTTTCTCAGATTGTTTCCTATGCCACTTTGAAGTTCCTTCAGTTTTCAGTGTAAAACCGATTTGGATTCCTTACCTCCCCATATATATGTAAGGATGTATATTTGAAAGTGAAATGGTACTTTATGTTAACTACCAGCAAGGCAAAGTAAGGCTTACAAACACACTTACCTCTCAGAACCAAGAATGTGGAGAGACTTTCATTTATCTAGGAGAAAGTGAACGGGTTGCAAGAGAAACATTTACTCCCGGTTTTCATTATGATTCCAAGGGCCAATTTGAAGTTCCTGCAGTTTATCACGATAATTGTTTTTGAGCTTTTAACACCCAATATATATGCATGGATTGTAGTTTGCAACTGAAAAGAAGATTCATCTTCCTAACAAGCTAGGTGAAGAAGGCTTTCACAGACAGGTATCTCTCAGTACCTTGCATGTGTAGAGACGTTGGTACATGAATCACAAAATGAACGGTTTGCAGGAGAAAATATTACTCCAGTTTCTCAGTCTTTATCAAAGTGCCGGAAAGAAGTTTCTGCTGTTTTCTGTGTAAAACCGTGTTGGAGCTAGAACGTCCAAATATAAATGTATTGTGTGAAGTTTACAACTGAAAGAAACCTTGTTTTCCCAACAAGATAGGGGAAGGCAGCTTCCAAACACACTTATCTCTCAGAACTGAGCATGTGTGGAGGCGTTCATTCATCTAGCACAATGGGATCGCTTTGCAGGAGAAATTTTACTCTGGATTCTCAGGTTGTTTCCTAGTGCCACTTTTAAGTTCCTGAAGTTTTCACTGGAAATCCGAGTTGGTGTTACTACTTCCCGTTATAAATTTAAGGAGTGTAATTTGCAACTGAAAAGAAAATTTTTGTTCCCAACAAGCTAGTTGTATTTCGGCTTTCAAACACACATATCTCAGAAATTTGCATGTTGAAAAACGTTCGTTCATCTAGCACAAAGGGTATGGTTTGCAGTAGAAACTTTCACCCTGGATTCTCAAAATTTTACAAGTGCTGATCTGATGTACCTGCAGTCTTCATTTGAAAACCAAGTTGGTTCTAGTACATCCCCTTATATATGTAAGGAGTGTTGTTTGCAATCTTAATATATCACAGTGTTCCCAACAATCTGGTTGAATTAAGGCTTTAAACTTAATTATCTCTCAGAAATGTGCATGTGGTGATGTTCGTTCATCTAGAAATATGCGGTCGATTTTCAGTAGGAACTGTTACTCTTGATTCTCATTTTTTTTCCAATTTCCGTAGTGCTTTACTTGCATTTTTCACGATAAAACAGTTTTGGAAATATTACCTCAACTTATACATGTATGGACAAAAATTTCTCAACTGAAAATGTACATTGAGTTCCCAACAAGCTATGTTAAGTACGGTTTACAAACACAAATATCTCTCATATCTGAGAAAGTGGAGAGACATTTGTTCATCTAGCACCAAGCAACTGGTTTATAGGGCAAAGTTTTACACTAGATTCTCTGTATGTTTCCTAGTGCTAGGTCCACGATCCTGCAGTTTTCAGCATAAAACTGAGTTCGAGCTAGTACCTACAATTATATATGTATGGATTGTAGCTTGCAAATGAAAAGAATCATTTTGTTCCCAACAAGCTAGTTGAAAGACGGCTTTCACACACACTTAAATCTCAGAACGGAGCATGTGGAGGGACTTTCATTAGTGTAGGAGAAAGTGATATGTTTGGAGGATTATCTTTTACTCTGATTTCTCAGTCTGATTCCTAGTGCCAGTTTGAATTTCCTGTAGTTTCTTCACGAAAATCGAGTTGGAGATTGTAACTCCCAATATATATATATGGAGTGAAGTTTGCAACTGAAAAGCATTTCTGTGTTCCAAACAAGCTATATGAAGGAATGCTTTCAACCATATTTTTATCTGAGAACTGAGCATATGGAGAGAATTTCGTCATCTAGCACAAAAGGAACTGTTTGCAGGAGAAACGTATACTCCAGGTTTTCGGTATGATTCCAAGGGCCAATTTGAAGTTCCTACAGTTTAACACGATAATTGTTCTTGAGCTTTTAAAACCCAATATATATGCTTGGATTGTAGTTTGCAACTGAAAAAAAGATACATCTTCCTTACAAGCCAGGTGAAGGAAGGCTTTCACAGACTGGTATCTCTCAGTACCTTGCATGTTTAGAGACGTTGGTTCATGAATCACAATATGAACGGTTTGCAGTAGAAAAATTTACTCCAGTTTCTCAGTCTTTATTCAAGTGCCGGAAAGACGTTTCTGCAGTTTTCTTTGTAAAACCGTGTTGGAGCTTGTACGTCCTCATATAAATGTATTGTGTGAAGTTTACAACTGAAAGAAACCTTGTTTTCCCAACAAGATAGGGGAAGGCAGCTTCCAAACAAACTTATCTCTCAGAACTGAGCATGTGTGGAGGCGTTCATTCATCTAGCACAATGGGATCGCTTTGCAGGAGAAATTTTACTCTGGATTCTCAGTTTGTTTCCTAGTGCCACTTTTAAGTTCCTGAAGTTTTCACTGGAAATCCGAGTTGGTGTTACTACTTCCCGTTATAAATTTAAGGAGTGTAATTTGCAACTGAAAAGAAAATTTTTGTTCCCAACAAGCTAGTTGTATTTCGGCTTTCAAACACACATATCTCAGAAATTTGCATGTTGAAAAACGTTCGTTCATCTAGCACAAAGGGAATGGTTTGCAGTAGAAACTTTCACCCTGGATTCTCAAAATTTTACAAGCGCTGATCTGATGTACCTGCAGTCTTCATTTGAAAACCAAGTTGGTTCTAGTACATCCCCTTATATATGTAAGGAGTGTTGTTTGCAATCTTAATATATCACAGTGTTCCCAAAAATCTAGTTGAATTAATGATTTAAACTCAATTATCTCTCAGAAATGAGCATGTGGTGATGTTCTTTCATTTAGAAAAATGCGATCGATTTTCATTAGGAACTGTTACTCTTGATTCTCAGTGTTTTTCCTAGTTCCGTAGTGCTATTCTTGCATTTTTCACAATAAAACAGTTTTGGAGCTAGTACCTCCCCTTATACATGTATGGACAAAAATTTCTCAACTGAAAATGTACATTGAGTTCCCAACAAGCTATGTTAAGTACGGTTTACAAACACAAATATCTCTCATATCTGAGAAAGTGGAGAGACGTTTGTTCATCTAGCACCAAGCAACTGGTTTATAGGGCAAAGTTTTACACTAGATTCTCTGTATGTTTCCTAGTGCTAGGTCCACGATCCTGCAGTTTTCAGCATAAAACTGAGTTCGAGCTAGTACCTACAATTATATATGTATGGATTGTAGCTTGCAAATGAAAAGAATCATTTTGTTCCCAACAAGCTAGTTGAAAGACGGCTTTCACACACACTTAAATCTCAGAACGGAGCATGTGGAGGGACTTTCATTAGTGTAGGAGAAAGTGAAATGTTTGGAGGATTATCTTTTACTCTGGTTTCTCAGTCTGATTCCTAGTGCCAGTTTGAATTTCCTGTAGTTTCTTCACGAAAATCGAGTTGGAGATTGTAACTCCCAATATATATATATGGAGTGAAGTTTGCAACTGAAAAGCATTTCTGTGTTCCAAACAAGCTATATGAAGGAATGCTTTCAACCATATTTTTATCTGAGAACTGAGCATATGGAGAGAATTTCGTCATCTAGCACAAAAGGAACTGTTTGCAGGAGAAACGTATACTCCAGGTTTTCGGTATGATTCCAAGGGCCAATTTGAAGTTCCTACAGTTTAACACGATAATTGTTCTTGAGCTTTTAAAACCCAATATATATGCTTGGATTGTAGTTTGCAACTGAAAAAAAGATACATCTTCCTTACAAGCCAGGTGAAGGAAGGCTTTCACAGACTGGTATCTCTCAGTACCTTGCATGTTTAGAGACGTTGGTTCATGAATCACAATATGAACGGTTTGCAGTAGAAAAATTTACTCCAGTTTCTCAGTCTTTATTCAAGTGCCGGAAAGACGTTTCTGCAGTTTTCTTTGTAAAACCGTGTTGGAGCTTGTACGTCCTCATATAAATGTATTGTGTGAAGTTTACAACTGAAAGAAACCTTGTTTTCCCAACAAGATAGGGGAAGGCAGCTTCCAAACAAACTTATCTCTCAGAACTGAGCATGTGTGGAGGCGTTCATTCATCTAGCACAATGGGATCGCTTTGCAGGAGAAATTTTACTCTGGATTCTCAGTTTGTTTCCTAGTGCCACTTTTAAGTTCCTGAAGTTTTCACTGGAAATCCGAGTTGGTGTTACTACTTCCCGTTATAAATTTAAGGAGTGTAATTTGCAACTGAAAAGAAAATTTTTGTTCCCAACAAGCTAGTTGTATTTCGGCTTTCAAACACACATATCTCAGAAATTTGCATGTTGAAAAACGTTCGTTCATCTAGCACAAAGGGAATGGTTTGCAGTAGAAACTTTCACCCTGGATTCTCAAAATTTTACAAGTGCTGATCTGATGTACCTGCAGTCTTCATTTGAAAACCAAGTTGGTTCTAGTACATCCCCTTATATATGTAAGGAGTGTTGTTTGCAATCTTAATATATCACAGTGTTCCCAAAAATCTAGTTGAATTAATGATTTAAACTCAATTATCTCTCAGAAATGAGCATGTGGTGATGTTCTTTCATTTAGAAAAATGCGATCGATTTTCATTAGGAACTGTTACTCTTGATTCTCAGTGTTTTTCCTAGTTCCGTAGTGCTATTCTTGCATTTTTCACAATAAAACAGTTTTGGAGCTAGTACCTCCCCTTATACATGTATGGACAAAAATTTCTCAACTGAAAATGTACATTGAGTTCCCAACAAGCTATGTTAAGTACGGTTTACAAACACAAATATCTCTCATATCTGAGAAAGTGGAGAGACGTTTGTTCATCTAGCACCAAGCAACTGGTTTATAGGGCAAAGTTTTACACTAGATTCTCTGTATGTTTCCTAGTGCTAGGTCCACGATCCTGCAGTTTTCAGCATAAAACTGAATTCGAGCTAGTACCTACAATTATATATGTATGGATTGTAGCTTGCAAATGAAAAGAATCATTTTGTTCCCAACAAGCTAGTTGAAAGACGGCTTTCACACACACTTAAATCTCAGAACGGAGCATGTGGAGGGACTTTCATTAGTGTAGGAGAAAGTGAAATGTTTGGAGGATTATCTTTTACTCTGGTTTCTCAGTCTGATTCCTAGTGCCAGTTTGAATTTCCTGTAGTTTCTTCACGAAAATCGAGTTGGAGATTGTAACTCCCAATATATATATATGGAGTGAAGTTTGCAACTGAAAAGCATTTCTGTGTTCCAAACAAGCTATATGAAGGAATTCTTTCAACCATATTTTTATCTGAGAACTGAGCATATGGAGAGAATTTCGTCATCTAGCACAAAAGGAACTGTTTGCAGGAGAAACGTATACTCCAGGTTTTCGGTATGATTCCAAGGGCCAATTTGAAGTTCATACAGTTTAAAACGATAATTGTTCTTGAGCTTTTAAAACCCAATATATATGCTTGGATTGTAGTTTGCAACTGAAAAAAAGATACATCTTCCTTACAAGCCAGGTGAAGGAAGGCTTTCACAGACTGGTATCTCTCAGTACCTTGCATGTTTAGAGACGTTGGTTCATGAATCACAATATGAACGGTTTGCAGTAGAAAAATTTACTCCAGTTTCTCAGTCTTTATTCAAGTGCCGGAAAGACGTTTCTGCAGTTTTCTTTGTAAAACCGTGTTGGAGCTTGTACGTCCTCATATAAATGTATTGTGTGAAGTTTACAACTGAAAGAAACCTTGTTTTCCCAACAAGATAGGGGAAGGCAGCTTCCAAACAAACTTATCTCTCAGAACTGAGCATGTGTGGAGGCGTTCATTCATCTAGCACAATGGGATCGCTTTGCAGGAGAAATTTTACTCTGGATTCTCAGTTTGTTTCCTAGTGCCACTTTTAAGTTCCTGAAGTTTTCACTGGAAATCCGAGTTGGTGTTACTACTTCCCGTTATAAATTTAAGGAGTGTAATTTGCAACTGAAAAGAAAATTTTTGTTCCCAACAAGCTAGTTGTATTTCGGCTTTCAAACACACATATCTCAGAAATTTGCATGTTGAAAAACGTTCGTTCATCTAGCACAAAGGGAATGGTTTGCAGTAGAAACTTTCACCCTGGATTCTCAAAATTTTACAAGCGCTGATCTGATGTACCTGCAGTCTTCATTTGAAAACCAAGTTGGTTCTAGTACATCCCCTTATATATGTAAGGAGTGTTGTTTGCAATCTTAATATATCACAGTGTTCCCAAAAATCTAGTTGAATTAATGATTTAAACTCAATTATCTCTCAGAAATGAGCATGTGGTGATGTTCTTTCATTTAGAAAAATGCGATCGATTTTCATTAGGAACTGTTACTCTTGATTCTCAGTGTTTTTCCTAGTTCCGTAGTGCTATTCTTGCATTTTTCACAATAAAACAGTTTTGGAGCTAGTACCTCCCCTTATACATGTATGGACAAAAATTTCTCAACTGAAAATGTACATTGAGTTCCCAACAAGCTATGTTAAGTACGGTTTACAAACACAAATATCTCTCATATCTGAGAAAGTGGAGAGACGTTTGTTCATCTAGCACCAAGCAACTGGTTTATAGGGCAAAGTTTTACACTAGATTCTCTGTATGTTTCCTAGTGCTAGGTCCACGATCCTGCAGTTTTCAGCATAAAACTGAGTTCGAGCTAGTACCTACAATTATATATGTATGGATTGTAGCTTGCAAATGAAAAGAATCATTTTGTTCCCAACAAGCTAGTTGAAAGACGGCTTTCACACACACTTAAATCTCAGAACGGAGCATGTGGAGGGACTTTCATTAGTGTAGGAGAAAGTGAAATGTTTGGAGGATTATCTTTTACTCTGGTTTCTCAGTCTGATTCCTAGTGCCAGTTTGAATTTCCTGTAGTTTCTTCACGAAAATCGAGTTGGAGATTGTAACTCCCAATATATATATATGGAGTGAAGTTTGCAACTGAAAAGCATTTCTGTGTTCCAAACAAGCTATATGAAGGAATGCTTTCAACCATATTTTTATCTGAGAACTGAGCATATGGAGAGAATTTCGTCATCTAGCACAAAAGGAACTGTTTGCAGGAGAAACGTATACTCCAGGTTTTCGGTATGATTCCAAGGGCCAATTTGAAGTTCCTACAGTTTAACACGATAATTGTTCTTGAGCTTTTAAAACCCAATATATATGCTTGGATTGTAGTTTGCAACTGAAAAAAAGATACATCTTCCTTACAAGCCAGGTGAAGGAAGGCTTTCACAGACTGGTATATCTCAGTACCTTGCATGTTTAGAGACGTTGGTTCATGAATCACAATATGAACGGTTTGCAGTAGAAAAATTTACTCCAGTTTCTCAGTCTTTATTCAAGTGCCGGAAAGACGTTTCTGCAGTTTTCTTTGTAAAACCGTGTTGGAGCTTGTACGTCCTCATATAAATGTATTGTGTGAAGTTTACAACTGAAAGAAACCTTGTTTTCCCAACAAGATAGGGGAAGGCAGCTTCCAAACAAACTTATCTCTCAGAACTGAGCATGTGTGGAGGCGTTCATTCATCTAGCACAATGGGATCGCTTTGCAGGAGAAATTTTACTCTGGATTCTCAGTTTGTTTCCTAGTGCCACTTTTAAGTTCCTGAAGTTTTCACTGGAAATCCGAGTTGGTGTTACTACTTCCCGTTATAAATTTAAGGAGTGTAATTTGCAACTGAAAAGAAAATTTTTGTTCCCAACAAGCTAGTTGTATTTCGGCTTTCAAACACATATATCTCAGAAATTTGCATGTTGAAAAACGTTCGTTCATCTAGCACAAAGGGAATGGTTTGCAGTAGAAACTTTCACCCTGGATTCTCAAAATTTTACAAGTGCTGATTTGATGTACCTGCAGTCTTCATTTGAAAACCAAGTTGGTTCTAGTACATCCCCTTATATATGTAAGGAGTGTTGTTTGCAATCTTAATATATCACAGTGTTCCCAAAAATCTAGTTGAATTAATGATTTAAACTCAATTATCTCTCAGAAATGAGCATGTGGTGATGTTCTTTCATTTAGAAAAATGCGATCGATTTTCAGTAGGAACTGTTACTCTTGATTCTCAGTGTTTTTCCTAGTTCCGTAGTGCTATTCTTGCATTTTTCACAATAAAACAGTTTTGGAGCTAGTACCTCCCCTTATACATGTATGGACAAAAATTTCTCAACTGAAAATGTACATTGAGTTCCCAACAAGCTATGTTAAGTACGGTTTACAAACACAAATATCTCTCATATCTGAGAAAGTGGAGAGACGTTTGTTCATCTAGCACCAAGCAACTGGTTTATAGGGCAAAGTTTTACACTAGATTCTCTGTATGTTTCCTAGTGCTAGGTCCACGATCCTGCAGTTTTCAGCATAAAACTGAGTTCGAGCTAGTACCTACAATTATATATGTATGGATTGTAGCTTGCAAATGAAAAGAATCATTTTGTTCCCAACAAGCTAGTTGAAAGACGGCTTTCACACACACTTAAATCTCAGAACGGAGCATGTGGAGGGACTTTCATTAGTGTAGGAGAAAGTGAAATGTTTGGAGGATTATCTTTTACTCTGGTTTCTCAGTCTGATTCCTAGTGCCAGTTTGAATTTCCTGTAGTTTCTTCACGAAAATCGAGTTGGAGATTGTAACTCCCAATATATATATATGGAGTGAAGTTTGCAACTGAAAAGCATTTCTGTGTTCCAAACAAGCTATATGAAGGAATGCTTTCAACCATATTTTTATCTGAGAACTGAGCATATGGAGAGAATTTCGTCATCTAGCACAAAAGGAACTGTTTGCAGGAGAAACGTATACTCCAGGTTTTCGGTATGATTCCAAGGGCCAATTTGAAGTTCCTACAGTTTAACACGATAATTGTTCTTGAGATTTTAAAACCCAATATATATGCTTGGATTGTAGTTTGCAACTGAAAAAAAGATACATCTTACTTACAAGCCAGGTGAAGGAAGGCTTTCACAGACTGGTATCTCTCAGTACCTTGCATGTTTAGAGACGTTGGTTCATGAATCACAATATGAACGGTTTGCAGTAGAAAAATTTACTCCAGTTTCTCAGTCTTTATTCAAGTGCCGGAAAGACGTTTCTGCAGTTTTCTTTGTAAAACCGTGTTGGAGCTTGTACGTCCTCATATAAATGTATTGTGTGAAGTTTACAACTGAAAGAAACCTTGTTTTCCCAACAAGATAGGGGAAGGCAGCTTCCAAACAAACTTATCTCTCAGAACTGAGCATGTGTGGAGGCGTTCATTCATCTAGCACAATGGGATCGCTTTGCAGGAGAAATTTTACTCTGGATTCTCAGTTTGTTTCCTAGTGCCACTTTTAAGTTCCTGAAGTTTTCACTGGAAATCCGAGTTGGCGTTACTACTTCCCGTTATATATTTAAGGAGTGTAATTTGCAACTGAAAAGAAAATTTTTGTTCCCAACAAGCTAGTTGTATTTCGGCTTTCAAACACACATATCTCAGAAATTTGCATGTTGAAAAACGTTCGTTCATCTAGCACAAAGGGAATGGTTTGCAGTAGAAACTTTCACCCTGGATTCTCAAAATTTTACAAGTGCTGATTTGATGTACCTGCAGTCTTCATTTGAAAACCAAGTTGGTTCTAGTACATCCCCTTATATATGTAAGGAGTGTTGTTTGCAATCTTAATATATCACAGTGTTCCCAAAAATCTAGTTGAATTAATGATTTAAACTCAATTATCTCTCAGAAATGAGCATGTGGTGATGTTCTTTCATTTAGAAAAATGCGATCGATTTTCATTAGGAACTGTTACTCTTGATTCTCAGTGTTTTTCCTAGTTCCGTAGTGCTATTCTTGCATTTTTCACAATAAAACAGTTTTGGAGCTAGTACCTCCCCTTATACATGTATGGACAAAATTTTCTCAACTGAAAATGTACATTGAGTTCCCAACAAGCTATGTTAAGTACGGTTTACAAACACAAATATCTCTCATATCTGAGAAAGTGGAGAGACGTTTGTTCATCTAGCACCAAGCAACTGGTTTATAGGGCAAAGTTTTACACTAGATTCTCTGTATGTTTCCTAGTGCTAGGTCCACGATCCTGCAGTTTTCAGCATAAAACTGAGTTCGAGCTAGTACCTACAATTATATATGTATGGATTGTAGCTTGCAAATGAAAAGAATCATTTTGTTCCCAACAAGCTAGTTGAAAGACGGCTTTCACACACACTTAAATCTCAGAACGGAGCATGTGGAGGGACTTTCATTAGTGTAGGAGAAAGTGAAATGTTTGGAGGATTATCTTTTACTCTGGTTTCTCAGTCTGATTCCTAGTGCCAGTTTGAATTTCCTGTAGTTTCTTCACGAAAATCGAGTTGGAGATTGTAACTCCCAATATATATATATGGAGTGAAGTTTGCAACTGAAAAGCATTTCTGTGTTCCAAACAAGCTATATGAAGGAATGCTTTCAACCATATTTTTATCTGAGAACTGAGCATATGGAGAGAATTTCGTCATCTAGCACAAAAGGAACTGTTTGCAGGAGAAACGTATACTCCAGGTTTTCGGTATGATTCCAAGGGCCAATTTGAAGTTCCTACAGTTTAACACGATAATTGTTCTTGAGCTTTTAAAACCCAATATATATGCTTGGATTGTAGTTTGCAACTGAAAAAAAGATACATCTTCCTTACAAGCCAGGTGAAGGAAGGCTTTCACAGACTGGTATCTCTCAGTACCTTGCATGTTTAGAGACGTTGGTTCATGAATCACAATATGAACGGTTTGCAGTAGAAAAATTTACTCCAGTTTCTCAGTCTTTATTCAAGTGCCGGAAAGACGTTTCTGCAGTTTTCTTTGTAAAACCGTGTTGGAGCTTGTACGTCCTCATATAAATGTATTGTGTGAAGTTTACAACTGAAAGAAACCTTGTTTTCCCAACAAGATAGGGGAAGGCAGCTTCCAAACAAACTTATCTCTCAGAACTGAGCATGTGTGGAGGCGTTCATTCATCTAGCACAATGGGATCGCTTTGCAGGAGAAATTTTACTCTGGATTCTCAGTTTGTTTCCTAGTGCCACTTTTAAGTTCCTGAAGTTTTCACTGGAAATCCGAGTTGGTGTTACTACTTCCCGTTATAAATTTAAGGAGTGTAATTTGCAACTGAAAAGAAAATTTTAGTTCCCAACAAGCTAGTTGTATTTCGGCTTTCAAACACACATATCTCAGAAATTTGCATGTTGAAAAACGTTCGTTCATCTAGCACAAAGGGAATGGTTTGCAGTGGAAACTTTCTCCCTGGATTCTCAAAATTTTACAAGCGCTGATCTGATGTACCTGCAGTCTTCATTTGAAAACCAAGTTGGTTCTAGTACATCCCCTTATATATGTAAGGAGTGTTGTTTGCAATCTTAATATATCACAGTGTTCCCAAAAATCTAGTTGAATTAATGATTTAAACTCAATTATCTCTCAGAAATGAGCATGTGGTGATGTTCTTTCATTTAGAAAAATGCGATCGATTTTCATTAGGAACTGTTACTCTTGATTCTCAGTGTTTTTCCTAGTTCCGTAGTGCTATTCTTGCATTTTTCACAATAAAACAGTTTTGGAGCTAGTACCTCCCCTTATACATGTATGGACAAAAATTTCTCAACTGAAAATGTACATTGAGTTCCCAACAAGCTATGTTAAGTACGGTTTACAAACACAAATATCTCTCATATCTGAGAAAGTGGAGAGACGTTTGTTCATCTAGCACCAAGCAACTGGTTTATAGGGCAAAGTTTTACACTAGATTCTCTGTATGTTTCCTAGTGCTAGGTCCACGATCCTGCAGTTTTCAGCATAAAACTGAGTTCGAGCTAGTACCTACAATTATATATGTATGGATTGTAGCTTGCAAATGAAAAGAATCATTTTGTTCCCAACAAGCTAGTTGAAAGACGGCTTTCACACACACTTAAATCTCAGAACGGAGCATGTGGAGGGACTTTCATTAGTGTAGGAGAAAGTGAAATGTTTGGAGGATTATCTTTTACTCTGGTTTCTCAGTCTGATTCCTAGTGCCAGTTTGAATTTCCTGTAGTTTCTTCACGAAAATCGAGTTGGAGATTGTAACTCCCAATATATATATATGGAGTGAAGTTTGCAACTGAAAAGCATTTCTGTGTTCCAAACAAGCTATATGAAGGAATGCTTTCAACCATATTTTTATCTGAGAACTGAGCATATGGAGAGAATTTCGTCATCTAGCACAAAAGGAACTGTTTGCAGGAGAAACGTATACTCCAGGTTTTCGGTATGATTCCAAGGGCCAATTTGAAGTTCCTACAGTTTAACACGATAATTGTTCTTGAGCTTTTAAAACCCAATATATATGCTTGGATTGTAGTTTGCAACTGAAAAAAAGATACATCTTCCTTACAAGCCAGGTGAAGGAAGGCTTTCACAGACTGGTATCTCTCAGTACCTTGCATGTTTAGAGACGTTGGTTCATGAATCACAATATGAACGGTTTGCAGTAGAAAAATTTACTCCAGTTTCTCAGTCTTTATTCAAGTGCCGGAAAGACGTTTCTGCAGTTTTCTTTGTAAAACCGTGTTGGAGCTTGTACGTCCTCATATAAATGTATTGTGTGAAGTTTACAACTGAAAGAAACCTTGTTTTCCCAACAAGATAGGGGAAGGCAGCTTCCAAACAAACTTATCTCTCAGAACTGAGCATGTGTGGAGGCGTTCATTCATCTAGCTCAATGGGATCGCTTTGCAGGAGAAATTTTACTCTGGATTCTCAGTTTGTTTCCTAGTGCCACTTTTAAGTTCCTGAAGTTTTCACTGGAAATCCGAGTTGGTGTTACTACTTCCCGTTATAAATTTAAGGAGTGTAATTTGCAACTGAAAAGAAAATTTTTGTTCCCAACAAGCTAGTTGTATTTCGGCTTTCAAACACACATATCTCAGAAATTTGCATGTTGAAAAACGTTCGTTCATCTAGCACAAAGGGAATGGTTTGCAGTAGAAACTTTCACCCTGGATTCTCAAAATTTTACAAGTGCTGATCTGATGTACCTGCAGTCTTCATTTGAAAACCAAGTTGGTTCTAGTACATCCCCTTATATATGTAAGGAGTGTTGTTTGCAATCTTAATATATCACAGTGTTCCCAAAAATCTAGTTGAATTAATGATTTAAACTCAATTATCTCTCAGAAATGAGCATGTGGTGATGTTCTTTCATTTAGAAAAATGCGATCGATTTTCATTAGGAACTGTTACTCTTGATTCTCAGTGTTTTTCCTAGTTCCGTAGTGCTATTCTTGCATTTTTCACAATAAAACAGTTTTGGAGCTAGTACCTCCCCTTATACATGTATGGACAAAAATTTCTCAACTGAAAATGTACATTGAGTTCCCAACAAGCTATGTTAAGTACGGTTTACAAACACAAATATCTCTCATATCTGAGAAAGTGGAGAGACATTTGTTCATCTAGCACCAAGCAACTGGTTTATAGGGCAAAGTTTTACACTAGATTCTCTGTATGTTTCCTAGTGCTAGGTCCACGATCCTGCAGTTTTCAGCATAAAACTGAGTTCGAGCTAGTACCTACAATTATATATGTATGGATTGTAGCTTGCAAATGAAAAGAATCATTTTGTACCCAACAAGCTAGTTGAAAGACGGCTTCACACACACTTAAATCTCAGAACGGAGCATGTGGAGGGACTTTCATTAGTGTAGGAGAAAGTGAAATGTTTGGAGGATTATCTTTTACTCTGGTTTCTCAGTCTGATTCCTAGTGCCAGTTTGAATTTCCTGTAGTTTCTTCACGAAAATCGAGTTGGAGATTGTAACTCCCAGTATATATATATGGAGTGAAGTTTGCAACTGAAAAGCATTTCTGTGTTCCAAAGAAGCTATATGAAGGAATGCTTTCAACCATATTTTTATCTGAGAACTGAGCATATGGAGAGAATTTCGTCATCTAGCACAAAAGGAACTGTTTGCAGGAGAAACATATACACTGCTTTCTCAGTCTGTTTCCTAGTGCCTATTTGAAGTTCCTGCTGTTTTTACAGAAAAACTTCTGGAACTACTACCTCCCCATATATATTTAAGGAGCGTAGTTTGCATCTTAAAAGTAACTTTGTGTTCCCAAAAAAGTTCCTTGAAGGACGTCTTTCACACACAATAATCTCTCCGAACGGAGCAAGTGGAGAGACGATCGTTCATCTAGAACGAATGGAACGGTTTGCAGGGAAAATTTTACTCTTGTATCTAAGTCTGTTTCCTAGAGCCGGTTTGAACTTCCTGCAGTCTTCACTGTTAAAGTGAGTTGGAGCTTGTTCCTCCCCATATATATGTATGGAGTGTAGATTGCTACTGAAAAGAATCTTTGAGATCCCTGCAAGCTAGGTGAAGGACGGCTTTCACGCACATTTATCTCTCAGAACTGAGCTTGTGGAGAGACCTTCATTAATCTAGCACAGACGGAACGGTTTGTAGTGGAATTTTTACCCTGATTTCTCAGTCTTTTTATAATAGACGGTTTAAAGTTCCTGCAGTTTACTGGAAAACCGAGTTTTAGCTATTACCTGCCCAAATATATTTAAGGAGTGTAGTTTGCAACCATAAGGAATATTTGTGTTCCCTACAAGCTACGTTATGTATGGCTTTAAACACACATATTAGTCAGAACTGAGCAAGAGGAGAGAAGTTCGTTCATCAAGCACAAAATGATTGGTTTGCAGCAGTATCTTTTACTCTGCTTTCTCAGTTTGTTTACTGTGCCACTTTGAAGTTCCTTCAGTTTTCAGTGTAAAGCCGATTTGGATTTCTTACCTCCCCATATAAATATAAGGATGTAAGTTTGAAACTGAAATGGTACTTTATGTTCCCTACCAGCGAGGCAAATTAAGGCTTACAAACACAATTATCTCTCAGAACCGAGAATGTAGAGGGACTTTCATTTATCTAGGAGAATGTGAACGAGTTGCAAGAGAAACATTTACTCCAGTTTTTCTGTATGATTCCAAGGGCCAATTTGAAATTCCTGCAGTTTATCACGATAATTGTTTTGAGCTTTTAACACCCAATATATATGCATGGATTGTAGTTTGCAACTGAAAAGAAGATTCATCTTCCTAAGAAGCTAGGTGAATGAAGGCTTTAACAGACTGGTATTTCTCAGTACCTTGCATGTGTAGAGACTTTGGTTCATGAATCACAATATGAACGGTTTGCAGGAGAATATTTTACTCCAGTTTCTCAGTCTTTATCAAAGTGCCGGAAAGAAGTTTCTGCAGTTTTCTGTGTAAAACCGAGTTGGAGCTAGTACGTCCTCATATAAATGTATGGTGTGTATTTTACAACTGAAAGAAACCTTGTTTTCCCAACAAGATAGGTGAAGGCAGCTTCCAAACACACTTATCTCTCAGAACTGAGCATGTGTGGAGGCGTTCATTCATCTAGCACAATGGGATGGCTTTGCAGGAGAAATTTTACTCTGGAATCTCAGTATGTTTCCTAGTGCCACTTTTAAGTTCCTGAAGTTTTCACTGGAAATCCGAGTTGGTGTTACTACTTCCCGTTATAAATTAAAGGAGTGTAATTTGCAACTGAAAAGAATATTTTTGTTCCCAAAAACTAGTTGAATTTCGGCTTTCAAACACACATATCTCAGAAATGTGCATGTTGAAAGACGTTCGTTCATCTAGCACAAAGGGAATGGTTTGCAGTGGAAACTTTCACCCTGGTTTCTCAAAATTTTTACAAGTGCTGATTTGATGTACTTGCAGTTTTCATTTGAAAACAAGTTGGATCTAGTACATCCCCTTATATATGTAAGGAGTGATGTTTGCAATCATAATATATAACTGTGTTCCCAACAATCTAGTTGAATTAAGGCTTTAAACTCAATTATCTCTCAGAAATGAGCATGTGGTGATGTTCTTTCATTTAGAAAAATGCGATCGATTTTCAGTAGGAACTGTTACTCTTGATTCTCAGTGTTTTTCCTAGTTCCGTAGTGCTATTCTTACATTTTTCACAATAAAACAGATTTGGAGCTAGTACCTCCCCTTATACATGTATGGACAAAAATGTTTCAACTGAAAATGTACATTGAGTTCTCAACAAGCTACGTTAAGTACGGTTTACAAACACAAATATCTCTCATAACAGAGAAAGTGGAGAGACGTTTGTTCATCAAGCACCAAGCAACTGGTTTATAGGGCAAAGATTTACACTAGATTCTCTGTATGATTCCTGGTGCCAGGTACACGATCCTGCAGTTTTCAGCATAAAACTGTATTCGAGCTAGTACCTACAATTATATATTTATGGATTGTAGCTTGCAACTGAAAAGAATCTTTTTGTTCCCAACAAGCTAGGGGAAGGACGGCTTTCACACACACTTATATCTCAAAACGGAGCATGTGGAGGGACTTTCATTAGTGTAGGAGTAAGTGAAATGTTTGGAGGATTATCTTTTACTCTGGTTTCTCAGTCTGATCCCTAGTGCCAATTTGAATATCCTGTAGTTTCTTCACGAAAATCGAGTTGGAGTTTGTAACTCCCAATATATATGTATGGAGTGTATTGTGCAACTGAAAAGCAATTCTGTGTTCCAAACAAGCTTTATGAAGGACTGCTTTCAAAAATATATATATTTGAGAACTGAGCATATGGAGAGAATTTCGTCATCTAGCACATAAGGAACTGTTTGCAGGAGAAACGTATACTCCAGGTTTTCAGTATGATTCCAAGGGCCAATTTGAAGTTCCTACAGATTAACACGATAATTGTTCTTGAGCTTTTAACACCCAATATATATGCATGGATTGTAGTTTGCAACTGAAAAAAAGATACATCTTCCTTACAAGCCAGGTGAAGGAAGGCTTTCACAGACTGGTATCTCTCAGTACCTTGCATGTTTAGAGACGTTGGTTCATGAATCACAATATGAACGGTTTGCAGTAGAAACATTTACTCCAGTTTCTCAGTCTTTATTCAAGTGCCGGAAAGACGTTTCTGCAGTTTTCTGTGTAAAACCGTGTTGGAGATAGTACGTCCCCATATAAATGTATTGTGTGTAGCTTACAACTGAAAGAAACCTTGTTTTCCCAACAAGATAGGTGAAGGCAGCTTCCAAACACAATTATCTCTCAGAACTTAGCATATGGGGATGCGTTCATTCATCTAGCACAATGGGATCGATTTGCAGGAGAAACTTTTACTCTGGATTCTCAGTCTGTTTCCTAGTGCCACTTTTAAGTTCCTGAAATTTTCACTGGAAATCCGAGTTGGTTTTACCACCTCCCGTTATATATGTAAGGAGTGTATTTTGCAAATGAAAAGAAAATTTTTGTTCCCAACAAGCTAGTTGAATTTCGGCATTCAAACACACATATCTCAGATATGTGCATGTTGAAAGACGTTCGTTCATCTAGCACAAAGGGAATGGTTTGCAGTGGAAACTTTCACCCTGGTTTCTCAAAATTTTTACAAGTGCTGATTTGATGTACCTGCAGTTTTCATTTGAAAACCAAGTTGGATCTAGTACATCCCCTTGTATATGTAAGGAGTGTTGTTTGCAATCTTAATATATCACTATGTTCCCAACAATCAGTTGAATTAAGGCTTTAAACTCAATTATCTCTCAGAAATGAGCATGTGGTGATGTTCTTTCATTTAGAAAAATGCGATCGATTTTCAGTTGGAACTGTTACTCTTGATTCTCAGTGTTATTCCTAGTTCCGTAGTGCTATTCTTGCATTTTTTACAATAAAACAGTTTTGGAGCTAGTACCTCCCCTTATACATGTATGGACAAAATTTCTCAACTGAAAATGTACATTGAGTCCCCAACAAGCTATGTTAAGTACGGTTAACAAACACAAATATCTCTCATATCTGAGAAAGTGGAGAGACTATTGTTCATCTAGCACCAAGCAACTGGTTTATAGGGCAAAGTTTTACACTAGATTCTCTGTATGTTTCCTAGTGCGAGGTCCACGATCCTGCAGTTTTCAGCATAAAACTGAGTTCGAGCTAGTACCTACAATTATATATGTATGGATTGTAGCTTACAAAGGAAAAGAATCATTTTGTTCCCAACAAGCTAGGTGAAGGACGGCTTTCACACACACTTAAATCTCAGATTGGAGCATGTGGAGGGACGTTCATTAGTGTAGGAGAAAGTGAAATGTTTGGAGGATTATCTTTTACTCTGGTTTCTCAGTCTGATCCCTAGTGCCAATTTGAATATCTTGTAGTTTCTTCACGAAAATCAAGTTGGAGTTTGTAACTCCCAATATATATGTATGGAGTGTATTGTGCAACTGAAAAGCAATTCTGTGTTCCAAACAAGCTTTATTAAAGACTGCTTTCAAACATATATATATTTGAGAACTGAGCATATGGAGAGAATTTCATCATCTAGCACAAAAGGAACTTTTTGCAGGAGAAACATATACTCCAGGTTTTCAGTATGTTTCCAAGGGCTAATTTGAAGTTCCTACAGTTTAACACGATAATTGTTCTTGAGCTTTTAACACCCTATATATATGCATGGATTGTAGTTTGCAACTGAAAAAAAGATACATCTTCCTTACAAGCCAGGTGAAGGAAGGCTTTCACAGACTGGTATCTCTCAGTACTTTGCATGTTTAGAGACGTTTGTTCATGAATCACAATATGAACAGTTTGCAGTAGAAAAATTTACTCCAGATTCTCAGTCTTTATTCAAGTGCCGGAAAGACGTTTCTGCAGTTTTCTGTGTAAAACCGTGTTGGACATAGTACGTCCTCATATAAATGTATGGTGTGTAGTTTACAACTGAAAGAAACCTTGTTTTCAGAACAAGATAGGTGAAGGCAGCTTCCAAACACACTTATGTCTCAGAACTTAGCATATGTGGAGGCGTTCATTCATCTAGCACAATGGGATCGATTTGCAGGAGAAACTTTTTCTCTGGATTCTCAGTCTCTTTCCTAGTGCCTATTTGAATTTCCTGCTGTTTTTACAAAAAAATGCTGGAACTACTTCCTCCCCATATATATTTAAGGAGCGTATTTTGCAACTGAAAAGTAACTTTGTGTTCCTAAAAAAGTTCCTTGAAGGACGTCTTTCACACACAATATTCTCTCCGAACGGAGCAAGTGGCGAGACGATCTTTCAGCTAGATCAAACGGAACGGTTTGCAGGAGAAATTTTACTCTTGTTCCTCAGTCTGTTTCCTAGAGCCGGTTTGAACTTCCTGCAGTCTTCATTGTTAAAGTGAGTTGGAGCTTGTTCCTCCCCATATATATGTATGGAGTGTAGATTGCTACTGAAAAGAAGCTTTGTGATCCCTTCAAGCTAGGTGAAGGACGGCTTTCACGCACATTTATCTCTCAGAACTGAGCTTGTGGAGAGACCTTCATTAATCTAGCACAAACGGAACGGTTTGTAGTGGAATTTTTACCCTGACTTCTCAGTCTTTTTATAATAGACGGTTTAAAGTTCCTGCAGATTACTGGAAAACCGAGTTTTAGCTATTACCTCCCCGTATATATTTAAGGAGTGTAGTTTGCAACCATAAGGAATATTTGTGTTCCCTACAAGCTACGTGATGTATGGCTTTAAAAACACTTACCAGTCAGAACTGAGCAAGAGGAGAGAAGTTCGTTCATCAAGCACAAAATGACTGGTTTGCAGCAGTATCTTTTACTCTGCTTTCTCAGATTGTTTCCTATGCCACTTTGAAGTTCCTTCAGTTTTCAGTGTAAAACCGATTTGGATTTCTTACCTCCCCATATATATGTAAGGATGTAAATTTGAAATTGAAATGGTACTTTATGTTAACTACCAGCAAGGCAAAGTAAGGCTTACAAACACACTTACCTCTCAGAACCAAGAATGTGGAGAGACTTTCATTTATCTAGGAGAAAGTGAACGGGTTGCAAGAGAAACATTTACTCCCGGTTTTCATTATGATTCCAAGGGCCAATTTGAAGTTCCTGCAGTTTATCAAGATAATTGTTTTTGAGCTTTTAACACCCAATATATATGCATGGATTGTAGTTTGCAAGTGAAAAGAAGATTCATCTTCCTAACAAGCTAGGTGAAGGAAGGCTTTCACAGACTGGTATCTCTCAGTACCTCTTATGTGTAGAGACGTTGGTACATGAATCACAAAATGAACGGTTTGCAGGAGAAAATATTACTCCAGTTTCTCAGTCTTTATCAAAGTGCCGGAAAGAAGTTTCTGCTGTTTTCTGTGTAAAACCGTGTTGGAGCTAGTACGTCCACATATAAATGTATGGTGTGTAGTTTACAACTGAAAGAAACCTTGTTTTCCCAACAAGAAAGGGGAAGGCAGCTTCCAAACACACTTATCTCTCTAGAACTGAGCATGTGTGGAGGCGTTCATTCATCTAGCACAATGGGATCGCTTTGCAGGAGAAATTTTACTCTGGATTCTCAGGTTGTTTCCTAGTGCCACTTTTAAGTTCCTGAAATTTTCACTGGAAATCCGAGTTGGTTTTACCACCTCCCGTTATATATGTAAGGAGTGTATTTTGCAACTGAAAAGAAAATTTTTGTTCCCAACAATCTAGTTGAATTTCGGCTTTCAAACACACATATCTCAGAAATGTGCATGTTGAAAGACGTTCGTTCATCTAGCACAAAGGGAATGGTTGGCAGTGGAAACTTTCACCCTGGTTTCTCAAAATTTTTACAAGTGCTGATTTGATGTACCTGCAGTTTTCATTTGATAACCAAGTTGGATCTAGTACATCCCCTTATATATGTAAGGAGTGTTGTTTGAAATCTTAATATATCACTGTGTTCCCAACAATCTAGTTGAATTAAGGCTTTAAACTCAATTATCTCTCAGAAATGAGCATGCGGTGATGTTCTTTCATTTAGAAAAATGCGATCGATTTTCAGTAGGAACTGTTACTCTTGATTCTCAGTGTTTTTCCTAGTTCCGTAGTGCTATTCTTGCATTTTTCACAATAAAACAGTTTTGGAGCTAGTACCTCCCCTTATACATGTATGGACAAAAATTTCTCAACTGAAAATGTACATTGAGTTCCCAACAAGCTATGTTAAGTACGGTTTACAAACACAAATATCTCTCATATCTGAGAAAGTGGAGAGACGTTTGTTCATCTAGCACCAAGCAACTGGATTAAAGGGCAAAGTTTTACACTAGATTCTCTGTATGTTTCCTAGTGCAAGGTCCACGATCCTGCAGTTTTCAGCATAAAACTGAGTTCGAGCTAGTACCTACAATTATATATGTATGGATTGTAGCTTGCAAATGAAAAGAATCATTTTGTTCCCAACAAGCTAGTTGAAAGACGGCTTTCACACACACTTAAATCTCAGAACGGAGCATGTGGAGGGACTTTCATTAGTGTAGGAGAAAGTGAAATGTTTGGAGGATTATCTTTTACTCTGGTTTCTCAGTCTGATTCCTAGTGCCAGTTTGAATTTCCTGTAGTTTCTTCACGAAAATCGAGTTGGAGTTTGTAACTCCCAATATATATGTATGGAGTGTATTGTGCAACTGAAAAGCAATTCTGTGTTCCAAACAAGCTTTATGAAGGACTGCTTTCAAACATATATATATTTGAGAACTGAGCATATGGAGAGAATTTCATCATCTAGCACAAAAGGAACTTTTTGCAGGAGAAACGTATACTCCAGGTTTTCAGTATGATTCCAAGGGCCAATTTGAAGTTCCTACAGTTTAACAGGATAATTGTTCTTGAGCTTTTAACACCCAATATATATGCATGGATTGTAGTTTGCAACTGAAAAAAAGATACATCTTCCTAACAAGCCAGGTGAAGGACGGCTTTCACAGACTGGTATCTCTCAGTACCTTGCATGTTTAGAGACGTTGGTTCATGAATCACAATATGAACGGTTTGCAGTAGAAAAATTTACTCCAGTTTCTCAGTCTTTTTTCAAGTGCCGGAAAGACGTTTCTGCAGTTTTCTGTGTAAAACCGTGTTGGAGATAGTACGTCCTCATATAAATGTATGGTGTGTAGTTTACAACTGAAAGAAACCTTGTTTTCCCAACAAGATAGGTGAAGGCAGCTTCCAAACACACTTATCTCTCAGAACTTAGCATATGGGGAGGCGTTCATTCATCTAGCACAATGGGATCGATTTGCAGGAGAAACTTTTTCTCTGGATTCTCAGTCTGTTTCCTAGTGCCACTTTTAAGTTCCTGAAGTTTTCACTGGAAATCCGAGTTGGTGTTACTACTTCCCGTTATAAATTTAAGGAATGTAATTTGCAACTGAAAAGAAAATTTATGTTCCCAAACAGCTAGTTGAATTTCGGCTTTCAAACACACATATCTCAGAAATGTGCATGTTGATAGAATTTCGTTCATCTACCACAAAGGGAATGGTTTGCAGTGGAAACTTTCACCCTGGTTTCCCAAATTTTTACAAGTGCTGATTTGATGTACCTGCAGTTTTCATTTGAAAACCAAGTTGTATATACTACATCCCCTTATATATGTAAGTAGTGTTGTTTGCAATCTTAATATATCACTGTGTTCCCAACAATCTAGTTGAATTAAGGCTTTAAACTCAATTATCTCTCAGAAATGAGCATGTGGTGATGTTCGTTCATCTAGAAAAATGCGGTCCATTTTCAGTAGGAACTGTGAATCTTGATTCTCACAGTTTTTCCAAGTTCCTTAGTGCTGTCCTTGCATTTTTCACAATAAAACAGTTTTGGAGCTATTACCTCCCCTTATACATGTATGGACAAAAATTTGTCAACTGAAAATGTACATTGAATTCACAACAAGCTATGTTAACTACGGTTTACAAACACAAATATCTCTCATAACTGAGAAAGTTTAGATACGTTTGTTCATCTAGCACCAAGCAACTGGTTTATAGGGCAAAGTTTTACACTAGATTCTCTGTATGTTTCCTAGTGCTAGGTCCACGATCCTGCAGTTTTCAGCATAAAACTGAGTTCGAGCTATTATCTACAAATATATATGTATGGATTGTAGCTTGCAACTGAAAAGAATCTTTTTGTTCCCAACAAGTTAGGTGAAGGACGGCTTTCACACACACTTAAATCTCAGAACAAAGCATGTGGAGGGACTTTCATTAGTGTAGGAGAAAGTGAAATGTTTGAAGGTTTATCTTTTACTCTGGTTTCTCAGTCTGATTCCTAGTGCCAATTTGAATTTCCTGTAGTTTCTTCACGAAAATCGAGTTGGAGATTGTAACTCCCTATATATATGTATGCAGTGTAGTTTGCAACTGAAAAGCAATTCTGTGTTCCAAACAAGCTGTATGAATGACTGCTTTCAACCATATTTTTATCTGAGAACTGAGCATATGGAGAGAAGTTCGTCATCTAACACAAAAGGAACTGTTTGCAGGAGAAACATATACTCTGCTTTCTAAGTCTGTTTCCTAGTGCCTATTTGAAGTTCCTGCTGTTTTTACAGAAAAACTGCTGGAACTACTACCTCCCCATATATATTTAAGGAGCGTAGTTTGCAACTGGAAAGTAATTTTGTGTTCCCAAAAAGTTCCTTGAAGGACGTCTTTCACACACAATAATCTCTCTGAACGGAGCAAGTGGAGAGACGATCGTTCAGCTAGAACAAAGGGAACGGTTTGCAGGAGAAATTTTACTCTTGTATCTAAGTCTGTTTCCTAGAGCCGGTTTGAATTTCCTGCAGTCTTCACTGTTAAAGTGAGTTGGAGCTTGTTCCTCCCCATATATATGTATGGAGTGTAGATTGCTACTGAAAAGAAGCTTTGTGATCCCTGCAAGCTAGGTGAAGGACGGCATTCACGCACATTTATCTCTCAGAACTGAGCTTGTGGAGAGACCTTCATTAATCTAACAGAAAGGGAACGGTTTGTAGTGGAATTTTTACCCTGAATTCTCATTCTTTTTATAATAGACGGTTTAAAGTTCTTGCAGATTACTGGAAAACCGAGTTTTAGCTATTACCTCCCCATATATATATAAGGAGTGTAGTTTGCAACCATAAGGAATATTTGTGTTCCCTACAAGCTACGTGATGTATGTCTTTAAACACACTTATCAGTCAAAACTGAGCAAGAGGGGAGAAATTCGTTCATGAAGCACAAAATGATTGGTTTGCAGCAGTATCTTTTACTCTGCTTTCTCATATTGTTTCCTATGCCACTTTGAAGTTCCTTAAGTTTTCAGTGTAAAACCGATTTGGATTTCTTAACTCCCCATATAAATGTACGGATATAAGTTTGAAACTGAAATGGTAGTTTATGTTAACTACCAGCAAGGCAAAGTAAGGCTGAAAAACACACTTACCTCTCAGAACCAAGAATGTGAAGAGACTTTCATTTATGTAGGAGAAAGTGAACGGGTTGCAAGAGAAACATATACACCAGGTTTTCAGTACGATTCCAAGGGCCAATTTGAAGTTCCTTCAGTTTAACACGATATTTGTTTTTGAGCTTTTAAAACACAATATATATGCATGGATTGTAGTTTGCAACTGAAAAGAAGATTCACCTTCCTAACAAGCTAGGTGAAGGAAGACTTTCACAGACTGGTATCTCTCAGTACCTTGCATGTTTAGAGACGTTGGTTCATGAATCACAATATGAACGGTTTGCAGGAGAAAATTTTACTCCAGTTTTTCAGTTTTTATCAAAGTGACGGAAAGACGTTTCTGCAGTTTTCTGTGTAAAACCGTTTTGGAGCTAGTACGTCCTCAAATAAATGTATGGTGTGTAGTTTACAACTGAAAGAAACCTTGTTTTCCCAACAAGATAGGTGAAGGCAGCTTCCAAACACACTTATCTCTCAGAACTGAGCATGTGGGGAGGCGTTCATTCATCTAGCTCAATGGGATCGCTTTGCAGGAGAAATTTTACTCTGGATTCTCAGTTTGTTTATTAGTGCCACTTTTAAGTTCCTGAAGATTTCACTGGAAATCCGAGTTGCTGTTACTACTTCCCGTTATAAATTTAAAGAGTGTAATTTGCAACTGAAAAGAAAATTTTTTTTCCCAACAAGCTAGTTGAATTTCGGCTTTCAAACACACATATCTCAGAAATGTACTTGTTGAAAGACGTTCGTTCATCTAGCACAAAGGGAATGGTTTGCAGTGCAAACTTTCACCCTGGTTTCTCAAAATTTTACAAGTGCTTATTTGATGTACCTGCAGTTTTCATTTGAAAACCAATTTGGTTCAAGTACATCCCTTATATATGTAAGGAGTTTTGTTTGCAATCTTAATATATCACTGTGTTCCCAACAATCTGGTTGAATTAAGGCTTTAAACTTAATTATCTCTCAGATATGAGCATGTGGTGATGTGCTTTTATTTAGAAAAATGCGATCGATTTTCAGTAGGAACTGTTACTCTTGATTCTCAGTGTTATTCCTAGTTCCGTATTGCTATTCTTGCATTTTTCACAATAAAACAGTTTTGGAGCTAGTACCTCCCCTTATACATGTATGGACAAAAATTTCTCAACTGAAAATGTACATTGAGTTCCCAACAAGCTATGTTAAGTACGGTTTACAAACACAAATATCTCTCATATCTGAGAAAGTGGAGAGACGTTTGTTCATCTAGCATCAAGCAACTGGTTTATAGGGCAAAGTTTTACACTAGATTCTCTGTATGTTTCCTAGTGCTAGTTCCACGATCCTGCAGTTTTCAACATAAAACTGAGTTCGAGCTAGTACCTACATTTATATATTTATGGATTGTAGCTTGCAACTGAAAAGTATCTTTTTGTTCCAAACAAGCTAGGTGAAGGACGGCTTTCACACACACTTATATCTCAGAACGGAGAATGTGGAGGGACTTTCATTAGTGTAGGAGAAAGTGAAATGTTTGGAGGATTATCTTTTACTCTGGTTTCTCAGTCTGATACCTAGTGCCAATTTGAAAATCCTGTAGTTTCTTCACGAAAATCGAGTTGGAGTTTGTAACTCCCAATATATATGTATGGAGTGTATTGTGCAACTGAAAAGCAATTCTGTGTTCCAAACAAGCTTTATGAAGGACTGCTTTCAAACATATATATATTTGAGAACTGAGCATATGGAGAGAATTTCGTCATCTAGCACAAAAGGAACTTTTTGCAGGAGAAACGTATACTCCAGGTTTTCAGTATGATTCCAAGGGCCAATTTGAAGTTCCTACAGTTTAACACGATAATTGTTCTTGAGCTTTTAACACCCAATATATATGCATGGATTGTAGTTTGCAACTGAAAAAAAGATACATCTTCCTTACAAGCCAGGTGAAGGAAGGCTTTCACAGACTGGTATCTCTCAGTACCTTGCATGTTTAGAGACGTTGGTTCATGAATCACAATATGAACGGTTTGCAGTAGAAAAATTTACTCCAGTTTCTCAGTCTTTATTCAAGTGCCGGAAAGACTTTTCTGCAGTTTTCTGTGTAAAACCGTGTTGGAGATAGTACGTCCCCATATAAATGTATTGTGTGTAGTTTACAACTGAAAGAAACCTTGTTTTCCCAACAAGATAGGTGAAGGCAGCTTACAAACACACTTATCTCTCAGAACTTAGCATATGGGGAGGCGTTCATTCATCTAGCAAAATGGGATCGCTTTGCAGTAGAAATTTTACTCTGGATTCTCAGTCTGTTTCGTAGTGCCACTTTTAAGTTCCTGAAGTTTTCAATGGAAATCCGAGTTGGTGTTACTACTTCCCGTTATAAATTTAAGGAGTGTAATTTGCAACTGAAAAGAAAATTTTTGTTCCCAACAAGCTAGTTGTATTTCGGCTTTCAAACACACATATCTCAGAAATGTGCATGTTGAAAAACGTTCGTTCATCTAGCACAAAGGGAATTGTTTGCAGTAGAAACTTTCACCCTGGATTCTCAAAATTTTTACAAGTGCTGATTTGATGTACCTGCAGTCTTCATTTGAAAACCAAGTTGGTTCTAGTACATCCCCTTATATATGTAAGGAGTGTTGTTTGCAATCTTAATATACCACAGTGTTCCCAAAAATCTACTTGAATTAAGGATTTAAACTCAATTATCTCTCAGAAATGAGCATGTGGTGATGTTCGTTCATCTAGAAAATGCGATCGATTTTCATTAGGAACTGTTATTCTTGATTGTCAGGGTTTTCCTATTTTCGTAGTGCTGTCCTTGCATTTTTCACCATAAAACAGTTTTGGAAGTAGTACCTCGCCTTATACATGTATGGACAAAAATGTTTCAACTGAAAATGTACATTGAGTTCCCAACAAGCTACGTTAAGTACGGTTTACAAACACAAATATCTCTCATAACAGAGAAAGTGGAGAGAAGTTTGTTCATCAGGCACCAAGCAACTGGTTTATAGGGCAAAGATTTACACTAGATTCTCTGTATGTTTCCTGGTGCCAGGTACACGATCCTGCAGTTTTCAGCATAAAACTGTGTTCGAGCTAGTACCTACAATTATATATTTATGGATTGTAGCTTGCAACTGAAAAGTATCTTTTTGTTCCAAACAAGCTAGGTGAAGGACGGCTTTCACACACACTTATATCTCAGAACGGAGAATGTGGAGGGACTTTCATTAGTGTAGGAGAAAGTGAAATGTTTGGAGGATTATCTTTTACTCTGGTTTCTCAGTCTGATCCCTAGTGCCAATTTGAAAATCCTGTAGTTTCTTCACGAAAATCGAGTTGGAGTTTGTAACTCCCAATATATATGTATGGAGTGTATTGTGCAACTGAAAAGCAATTCTGTGTTCCAAACAAGCTTTATGAAGGACTGCTTTCAAACATATATATATTTGAGAACTGAGCATATGGAGAGAATTTCGTCATCTAGCACAAAAGGAACTGTTTGCAGGAGAAACGTATACTCCAGGTTTTCAGTATGATTCCAAGGGCCAATTTGAAGTTCCTACAGTTTAACACGATAATTGTTCTTGAGCTTTTTACACCCAATATATATGCATGGATTGTAGTTTGCAACTGAAAAAAAGATACATCTTCCTTACAAGCCAGGTGAAGGAAGGCTTTCACAGACTGGTATCTCTCAGTACCTTGCATGTTTAGAGACGTTGGTTCATGAATCACAATATGAACGGTTTGCAGTAGAAAAATTTACTCCATTTTCTCTGTCTTTATTCAAGTGCCGGAAAGACGTTTCTGCAGTTTTCTGTGTAAAACCGTGTTGGAGATAGTACGTCCCCATATAAATGTATTGTGTGTAGTTTACAACTGAAAGAAACCTTGTTTTCCCAACAAGATAGGTGAAGGCAGCTTCCAAACACACTTATCTCTCAGAAATTAGCATATGGGGATGCGTTCATTCATCTAGCACAATGGGATCGATTTGCAGGAGAAACTTTTTCTCTGGATTCTCAGTCTGTTTCCTAGTGCCACTTTTAAGTTCCTGAAATTTTCACTGGAAATCCGAGTTGGTTTTACCACCTCCCGTTATATATGTAAGGAGTGTATTTTGCAACTGAAAAGAATATTTTTGTTCCCAACAAGCTAGTTGAATTTCGGCTTTCAAACACACATATCTCAGAAATGTGCATGTTGAAAGACGTTCGTTCATCTAGCATAAAGGGAATGGTTTGCAGTGGAAACTTTCACCCTGGTTTCTCAAAATTTTTACAAGTGCTGATTTGATGTACTTGCAGTTTTCATTTGAAAACAAAGTTGGATCTAGTACATCCCCTTATATATGTAAGGAGTGTTGTTTGCAATCTTAATATATCACTTTGTTCCCAACATTCTAGTTGAATTAAGGCTTTAAACTCAATTATCTCTCAGAAATGAGCATGTGGTAATGTTCTTTCATTTAGAAAAATGCGATCGATTTTCATTAGGAACTGTTACTCTTGATTCTCAGTGTTTTTCCTAGTTCCGTAGTGCTATTCTTGCATTTTTCACAATAAAACAGTTTTGGAGCTAGTACCTCCCCTTATACATGTATGGACAAAAATTTCTCAACTGAAAATGTACATTGAGTTCCCAACAAGCTATGTTAAGTACGGTTAACAAACACAAAAATCTCTCATATCTGAGAAAGTGGAGAGAAGTATGTTCATCTAGCACCAAGCAACTGGTTTATAGGGCAAAGTTTTACACTAGATTCTCTGTATGTTTCCTAGTGCGAGGTCCACGATCCTGCAGTTTTCAGCATAAAACTGAGTTCGAGCTAGTACCTACAATTATTTATGTATGGATTGTAGATTACAAATGAAAAGAATCATTTTGTTCCCAACAAGCTAGGTGAAGGACGGCTTTCACACACACTTAAATCTCAGATTGGAGCATGTGGAGGGACGTTCATTAGTGTAGGAGAAACTGAAATGTTTGGAGGATTATCTTTTACTCTGGTTTCTCAGTCTGATCCCTAGTGCCAATTTGAATATCCTGTAGTTTCTTCACGAAAATCGAGTTGGAGTTTGTAACTCCCAATATATATGTATGGAGTGAATTGTGCAACTGAAAAGCAATTCTGTGTTCCAAACAAGCTTTATGAAGGACTGCTTTCAAACATATATATATTTGAGAACTGAGCATATGGAGAGAATTTCATCATCTAGCACAAAAGGAAATGTTTGCAGGAGAAACGTATACTCCAGGTTTTCAGTATGATTCCAAGGGCCAATTTGAAGTTCCTACAGTTTAACACGATAATTGTTCTTGAGCTTTTAGCACCCAATATATATGCATGGATTGTAGTTTGCAACTGAAAAAAAGATACATCTTCCTAACAAGCCAGGTGAAGGACGGCTTTCACAGACTGGTATCTCTCAGTACCTTGCATGTTTAGAGACGTTGGTTCATGAATCACAATATGAACGGTTTGCAGTAGAAAAATTTACTCCAGTTTCTCAGTCTTTATTCAAGTGCCGGAAAGACGTTTCTGCAGTTTTCTGTGTAAAACCGTGTTGGAGATAGTACGTCCTCATATAAATGTATGGTGTGTAGTTTACAACTGAAAGAAACCTTGTTTTCCCAACTAGATAGGTGAAGGCAGCTTCCAAACACACTTATCTCTCAGAACTTAGCATATGTGGAGGCGTTCATTCATCTAGCACAATGGGATAGATTTGCAGGAGAAACTTTTTCTCTGGATTCTCAGTCTGTTTCCTAGTGCCACTTTTAAGTTCCTGAAGTTTTCACTGGAAATCCGAGTTGGTGTTACTACTTCCCGTTATAAATTTAAGGAGTGTAATTTGCAACTGAAAAGAAAATTTATGTTCCCAACCAGCTAGTTGAATTTCGGCTTTCAAACACACATATCTCAGAAATGTGCATGTTGATAGAATTTCGTTCATCTACCACAAAGGGAATGGTTTGCAGTGGAAACTTTCTCCCTGGTTTCCCAAATTTTTACAAGTGCTGATTTGATGTACCTGCAGTTTTCATTTGAAAACCAAGTTGTATATACTACATCCCCTTATATATGTAAGGAGTGTTGTTTGCAATCTTAATATATCACTGTGTTCCCAACAATCTAGTTGAATTAAGGCTTTAAACTCAATTATCTCTCAGAAATGAGCATGTGGTGATGTTCTTTCATCTAGAAAAATGCGATCGATTTTCAGTAGGAACTGTTACTCTTGATTCTCAGTGTTTTTCCTATTTCCGTAGTGCTATCCTTGCATTTTTCACAATAAAACAGTTCTGGAGCTAGTACCTCCCCTTATACATGTATGGACAAAAATTTCTCAACTGAAAATGTACATTGAGTTCCCAACAAGCTATGTTAAGTACGGTTTACAAACACAAATATCTCTCATATCTGAGAAAGTGGAGAGACGTTTGTTCATCTAGCATCAAGCAACTGGTTTATAGGGCAAAGTTTTACACTAGATTCTCTGTATGTTTCCTAGTGCTAGTTCCACGATCCTGCAGTTTTCAACATAAAACTGAGTTCGAGCTAGTACCTGCAATTATATATGTATGGATTGTAGCTTGCAAATGAAAAGAATCATTTTGTTCCCAACAAGCTAGGTGAAGGACGGCATTCACACACACTTAAATCTCAGAACGGAGCATGTGGAGGGACTTTCGTTAGTGTAGGAGAAAGTGAATGTTTGGAGGATTATCTTTTACTCTGGTTTCTCAGTCTGATTCCTAGTGCCAGTTTTATTTTCCTGTAGTTTCTTCACGAAAATCGAGTTGGAGATTGTAACTCCCAATATATATGTATGGAGTGAAGTTTGCAACTGAAAAGCATTTCTGTGTTCCAAACAAGCTATATGAAGGAATGCTTTCAACCCTATTTTTATCTGAGAACTGAGCATATGGAGAGAAGTTCGTCATCTAGCACAAAAGGAACTGTTTGCAGGAGAAACATATACTCTGCTTTGTCAGTCTGTTTCCTAGTGCCTATTTGAATTTCCTGCTGTTTTTACAAAAAAATGCTGGAACTACTACCTCCCCATATATATTTAAGGAGCGTATTTTGCAACTGAAAAGTAACTTTGTGTTCCCAAAAAAGTTCCCTGAAGGACGTCTTTCACACACAATAATCTCTCCGAACGGAGCAAGTGGAGAGACGATCTTTCAGCTAGATCAAAGGGAACGGTTTGCAGGACAAATTTTACTCTTGTTCCTCAGTCTGTTTCCTAGAGCCGGTTTGAACTTCCTGCAGTCTTCACTGTTAAAGTGAGTTGGAGCTTGTTCCTCCCCATATATATGTATGGAGGGTAGATTGCTACTGAAAAGAATCTTTGTGATCCCTTCAAGCTAGGTGAAGGACGGCTTTCACGCACATTTATCTCTCAGAACTGAGCTTGTGGAGAGACCTTCATTAGTCTAGCACAAACGGAACGGTTTGTAGTGGAATTTTTACCCTGATTTCTCAGTCTTTTTATAATAGACGGTTTAAAGTTCCTGCAGATTACTGGAAAACCGAGTTTTAGCTATTACCTCCCCGTATATATTTAAGGAGTGTAGTTTGCAACCATAAGGAATATTTGTGTTCCCTACAAGCTACGTGATGTATGGCTTTAAAAACGCTTACCAGTCAGAACTGAGCAAGAGGAGAGAAGTTCGTTCATCAAGCACAAAATGATTGGTTTGCAGCAGTATCTTTTACTCTGCTTTCTCAGATTGTTTCCTATGCCACTTTGAAGTTCCTTCAGTTTTCAGTGTAAAACCGATTTGGATTCCTTACCTCCCCATATATATGTAAGGATGTATATTTGAAAGTGAAATGGTACTTTATGTTAACTACCAGCAAGGCAAAGTAAGGCTTACAAACACACTTACCTCTCAGAACCAAGAATGTGGAGAGACTTTCATTTATCTAGGAGAAAGTGAACGGGTTGCAAGAGAAACATTTACTCCCGGTTTTCATTATGATTCCAAGGGCCAATTTGAAGTTCCTGCAGTTTATCACGATAATTGTTTTTGAGCTTTTAACACCCAATATATATGCATGGATTGTAGTTTGCAACTGAAAAGAAGATTCATCTTCCTAACAAGCTAGGTGAAGAAGGCTTTCACAGACAGGTATCTCTCAGTACCTTGCATGTGTAGAGACGTTGGTACATGAATCACAAAATGAACGGTTTGCAGGAGAAAATATTACTCCAGTTTCTCAGTCTTTATCAAAGTGCCGGAAAGAAGTTTCTGCTGTTTTCTGTGTAAAACCGTGTTGGAGCTAGAACGTCCAAATATAAATGTATTGTGTGAAGTTTACAACTGAAAGAAACCTTGTTTTCCCAACAAGATAGGGGAAGGCAGCTTCCAAACACACTTATCTCTCAGAACTGAGCATGTGTGGAGGCGTTCATTCATCTAGCACAATGGGATCGCTTTGCAGGAGAAATTTTACTCTGGATTCTCAGGTTGTTTCCTAGTGCCACTTTTAAGTTCCTGAAGTTTTCACTGGAAATCCGAGTTGGTGTTACTACTTCCCGTTATAAATTTAAGGAGTGTAATTTGCAACTGAAAAGAAAATTTTTGTTCCCAACAAGCTAGTTGTATTTCGGCTTTCAAACACACATATCTCAGAAATGTGCATGTTGAAAAACGTTCGTTCATCTAGCACAAAGGGAATGGTTTGCAGTAGAAACTTTCACCCTGGATTCTCAAAATTTTTACAAGTTCTGATTTGATGTACCTGCAGTCTTCATTTGAAAACCAAGTTGGTTCTAGTACATCCCCTTATATATGTAAGGAGTGTTGTTTGCAATCTTAATATATCACAGTGTTCCCAAAAATCTAGTTGAATTAAAGATTTAAACTGAATTATCTCTCAGACATGAGCATGTGGTGATGTTCGTTCATCTAGAAAAATGCGATCGATTTACATTAGGAACTGTTATTCTTGATTCTCAGGGTTTTCCTATTTTCGTAGTGCTGTCCTTGCATTTTTCACGATAAAACAGTTTTGGAAGTAGTACCTTGCCTTATACATATATGGACAAAAATGTTTCAACTGAAAATGTACATTGAGTTCCCAACAAGCTACGTTAAGTACGGTTTACAAACACAAATATCTCTCATAACAGAGAAAGTGGAGAGACGTTTGTTCATCAAGCACCAAGCAACTGGTTTATAGGACAAAGATTTACACTAGATTCTCTGTATGTTTTCTGGTGCCAGGTACACGGTCCTGCAGTTTTCAGCATAAAACTGTGTTCGTGCTAGTACCTACAATTATATATTTATGGATTGTAGCTTGCAACTGAAAAGAATATTTTTGTTCCCAACAAGCTAGGTGAAGGACGGCTTTCACACACACTTATATCTCAGAACGGAGCATGTGGAGGGACTTTCATTAGTGTAGGAGAAAGTGAAATGTTTGGAGGATTATCTTTTACTCTGGTTTCTCAGTCTGATCCCTAGTGCCAAATTGAATATCCTGTAGTTTCTTCACGAAAATCGAGTTGGAGATTGTAACTCCCAATATATATGTATGGAGTGTATTGTGCAACTGAAAAGCAATTCTGTGTCCCAAACAAGCTATATTAAATAATGCTTTCAACCATATTTTTATCTGAGAACTGAGCATATGGAGAGAAGTTCGTCATCTAGCACAAAAGGAACTGTTTGCAGGAGAAACATATACTCTGCTTTCTCAGTCTGTTTCCTAGTGCCTATTTGAATTTCCTGCTGTTTTTACAAAAAAATGCTGGAACTACTATCTCCACATATATATATAAGGAGCGTATTTTGCAACTGAAAAGTAACTTTGTGTTCCCAAAAAAGTTCCTTGAAGGACGTCTTTCACACACAATAATCTCTCCGAACGGAGCAAGTGGAGAGACGATCTTTCAGCTAGATCAAAGGGAAAGGTTTGCAGGAGAAATTTTACTCTTGTTCCTCAGTCTGTTTCCTAGAGCCGGTTTGAACTTCCTGCAGTCTTCACTGTTAAAGTGAGTTGGAGCTTGTTCCTCCCCATATATATGTATGGAGTGTAGATTGCTACTGAAAAGAATCTTTGTGATCCCTTCAAGCTAGGTGAAGGACGGCTTTCACGCACATTTATCTCTCAGAACTGACCTTGTGGAGAGACCTTCATTAATCTAGCACAAATGGAACGGTTTGTAGTGGAATTTTTACCCTGATTTCTCAGTCTTTTTATAATAGACGGTTTAAAGTTCCTGCAGATTACTGGAAAACCGAGTTTTAGCTATTACATCCCCGTATATATTTAAGGAGTGTAGTTTGCAACCATAAGGAATATTTTTGTTCCCTACAAGCTACGTGATGTATCGCTTTAAAAACACTTACTAGTCAGAACTGAGCAAGAGGAGAGAAGTTCGTTCATCAAGCAGAAAATGATTGGTTTGCAGCAGTATCTTTTACTCTGCTTTCTCAGATTGTTTCCTATGCCACTTTGAAGTTCCTTCAGTTTTCAGTGTAAAACCGATTTGGATTTCTTACCTCCCCATATATATGTAAGGATGTAAATTTGAAATTGAAATGGTACTTTATGTTATCTACCAGCAAGGCAAAGTAAGGCTTACAAACACACTTACCTCTCAGAACCAAGAATGTGGAGAGACTTTCATTTATCTAGGAGAAAGTGAACGAGTTGCAAGAGAAACATTTACTCCAGGTTTTCATTATGATTCCAAGGGCCAATTTGAAGTTCCTGCAGTTTATCACGATAATTGTTTTTGAGCTTTTAACACCCAATATATATGCATGGATTGTAGTTTGCAACTGAAAAGAAGATTCATCTTCCTAACAAGCTGGGTGAAGGAAGGCTTTCACAGACTGGTATCTCTCAGTACCTTGCATGTGTAGAGACGTTGGTACATGAATCACAAAATGAACGGTTTGCAGGAGAAAATATTACTCCAGTTTCTCAGTCTTTATCAAAGTGCCGGAAAGAAGTTTCTGCTGTTTTCTGTGTAAAACCGTGTTGGAACTAGTACGTCCACATATAAATGTATGGTGTGTAGTTTACAACTGAAAGAAACCTTGTTTTCCCAACAAGATAGGGGAAGGCAGCTTCCAAACACACTTATCTCTCAGAACTGAGCATGTGTGGAGGCGTTCATTCATCTAGCACAATGGGATCGCTTTGCAGGAGAAATTTTACTCTGGATTCTCAGGTTGTTTTCTAGTGCCACTTTTAAGTTCCTGAAGTTTTCACTGGAAATCCGAGTTGGTGTTACTACTTCCCGTTATAAATTTAAGGAGTGTAATTTGCAACTGAAAAGAAAATTTTTGTTCCCAACAAGCTAGTTGTATTTCGGCTTTCAAACACACATATCTCAGAAATGTGCATGTTGAAAAACGTTCGTTCATCTAGCACAAAGGGAATGGTTTGCAGTAGAAACTTTCACCCTGGATTTTCAAAATTTTTACAAGTGCTGATTTGATGTACCTGCAGTTTTCATTTGAAAACCAAGTTGGATCTAGTACATCCCCTTGTATATGTAAGGAGTGTTGTTTGCAATCTTAATATATCACTGTGTTCCCAACAATCTAGTTGAATTAAGGCTTTAAACTCAATTATCTCTAAGAAATGAGCATGTGGTGATGTTCTTTCATTTAGAAAAATGCGATCGATTTTCAGTAGGAACTGTTACTCTTGATTCTCAGTGTTTTTCCTAGTTCCGTAGTGCTATCCTTGCATTTTTCACAATAAAACAGTTCTGGAGCTAGTACCTCCCCTTATACATGTATGGACAAAAATTTCTCAACTGAAAATGTACATTGAGTTCCCAACAAGCTATGTTAAGTACGGTTTACAAACACAAATATCTCTCATATCTGAGAAAGTGGAGAGACGTTTGTTAATGTAGCACCAAGCAACTAGTTTATAGGGCAAAGTCTTACACTAGATTCTCTGTATGATTCCTGGTGCCAGGTACACGATCCTGCAGTTTTCAGCATAAAACTGTGTTCGAGCTAGTACCTACAATTATATATTTATGGATTGTAGCTTGCAACTGAAAAGAATCTTTTTGTTCCCAACAAGCTAGGGGAAGGACGGCTTTCACACACACTTATATCTCAAAACGGAGCATGTGGAGGGACTTTCATTAGTGTAGGAGAAAGTGAAATGTTTGGAGGATTATCTTTTACTCTGGTTTCTCAGTCTGATCCCTAGTGCCAATTTGAATATCCTGTAGTTTCTTCACGAAAATCGAGTTGGAGTTTTTAACTCCCAATATATATGTATGGAGTGTATTGTGCAACTGAAAAGCAATTCTGTGTTCCAAACAAGCTTTATGAAGGACTGCTTTCAAACATATATATATTTGAGAACTGAGCATATGGAGAGAATTTCGTCATCTAGCACAAAAGGAACTGTTTGCAGGAGAAACATATACTCTGCTTTCTAAGTCTGTTTCCTAGAGCTGGTTTGAATTTCCTGCAGTCTTCACTGTTAAAGTGAGTTGGAGCTTGTTCCTCCCCATATATATGTATGGAGTGTAGATTGCTACTGAAAAGAATTTTTGTGATCCCTTCAAGCTAGGTGAAGGACGGCTTTCACGCACATTTATCTCTCAGAACTGACCTTGTGGAGAGACCTTCATTAATCTAGCACAAACGGAACGGTTTGTAGTGGAATTTTTACCCTGATTTCTCAGTCTTTTTATAATAGACGGTTTAAAGTTCCTGCAGATTACTGGAAAACCGAGTTTTAGCTATTACCTCCCCGTATATATTTAAGGAGTGTAGTTTGCAACCATAAGGAATATTTGTGTTCCCTACAAGCTACGTGATGTATGGCTTTAAAAACACTTACCAGTCAGAACTGAGCAAGAGGAGAGAAGTTCGTTCATCAAGCACAAAATGACTGGTTTGCAGCAGTATCTTTTACTCTGCTTTCTCAGATTGTTTCCTATGCCACTTTGAAGTTCCTTCAGTTTTCAGTGTAAAACCGATTTGGATTTCTTACCTCCCCATATATATGTAAGTATGTAAATTTGAAATTGAAATGGTACTTTATGTTAACTACCAGCAAGGCAAAGTAAGGCTTACAAACACACTTACCTCTCAGAACCAAGAATGTGGAGAGACTTTCATTTATCTATGAGAAAGTGAACGGGTTGCAAGAGAAACATTTACTCCAGGTTTTCATTATGATTCCAAGGCCAATTTGAAGTTCCTGCAGTTTATCACGATAATTGTTTTTGAGCTTTTAACACCCAATATATATGCATGGATTGTAGTTTGCAACTGAAAAGAAGATTCATCTTCCTAACAAGCTAGGTGAAGGAAGGCTTTCACAGACTGATATCTCTCAGTACCTTGCATGTGTAGAGACGTTGGTACATGAATTACAAAATGAACGGTTTGCAGGAGAAAATATTACTCCAGTTTCTCAGTCTTTATCAAAGTGCCGGAAAGATGTTTCTGCTGTTTTCTGTGTAAAACCGTGTTGGAACTAGTACGTCCTCATATAAATCTATGGTGTGTAGTTTACAACTGAAAGAAACCTTGTTTTCCCAATAAGATAGGGGAAGGCAGCTTCCAAACACACTTATCTCTCAGAACTGAGCATGTGTGGAGGCGTTCATTCATCTAGCTCAATGGGATCGCTTTGCAGGAGAAATTTTACTCTGGATTCTCAGGTTGTTTCCTAGTGCTACTTTTAAGATCCTGAAGTTTTCACTGGAAATCCGAGTTGGTGTTACTACTTCCCGTTATAAATTTAAGGAGTGTAATTTGCAACTGAAAAGAAAATTTTTGTTCCCAACAAGCTAGTTGTATTTCGGCTTTCAAACACACATATCTCAGAAATGTGCATGTTGAAAAACGTTCGTTCATCTAGCACAAAGGGAATGGTTTGCAGTAGAAACTTTCACCCTGGATTCTCAAAATTTTTACAAGTGCTGATTTGATGTACCTGCAGTCATCATTTGAAAACCAAGTTGGTTCTAGTACATCCCCTTATATATGTAAGGAGTGTTGTTTGCAATCTTAATATACCACAGTGTTCCCAAAAATCTAGTTGAATTAAGGATTTAAACTCAATTATCTCTCAGAAATGAGCATGTGATGATGTTCGTTCATCTAGAAAAATGCGATCGATTTTCATTAGGAACTGTTACTCTTGATTCTCAGGGTTTTCCTATTTTCGTAGTGCTGTCCTTGCATTTTTCACGATAAAACAGATTTGGAAGTAGTACCTCGCCTTATACAAGTATGGACAAAAATGTTTCAACTGAAAATGTACATTGAATTCCCAACAAGCTACGTTAAGTACGGTTTACAAACACAAATATCTCTCATATCTGAGAAAGTGGAGAGACGTTTGTTCATCTAGCACCAAGCAACTGGTTTATAGGGCAAAGTTTTACACTAGATTCTCTGTATGTTTCCTAGGGCTAGGTCCACGATCCTGCAGTTTTCAGCATAAAACTGTGTTCGAGCTAGTACCTACAATTATATATTTATGCATTGTAGCTTGCAACTGAAAAGTATCTTTTTGTTCCCAACAAGCTAGGGGAAGGACGGCTTTCACACACACTTATATCTCAGAACGGAGCATGTGGAGGGACTTTCATTAGTGTAGGAGAAAGTGAAATGTTTGGAGGATTATCTTTTACTCTGGTTTCTCAGTCTGATCCCTAGTGCCTATTTGAATATCCTGTAGTTTCTTCACTAAAATCGAGTTGGAGTTTGTAACTCCCAATATATATGTATGGAGTGTATTGTGCAACTGAAAAGCAATTCTGTGTTCCAAACAAGCTTTATGAAGGACTGCTTTCAAACATATATATATTTGAGAACTGAGCATATGGAGAGAAGTTCGTCATCTAGCACAAAAGGAACTGTTTGCAGGAGAAACATATACTCTGCTTTCTAAGTCTGTTTCCTAGAGCCGGTTTGAATTTCCTGCAGTCTTCACTGTTAAAGTGAGTTGGAGCTTGTTCCTCCCCATATATATGTATGGAGTGTAGATTTCTACTGAAAAGAATTTTTGTGATCCCTTCAAGCTAGGTGAAGGACGGCTTTCATGCACATTTATCTCTCAGAACTGAGCTTGTGGAGAGACCTTCATTAATCTAGCACAAACGGAACGGTTTGTAGTGGAATTTTTACCCTGATTTCTCAGTCTTTTTATAATAGACGGTTTAAAGTTCCTGCAGATTACTGGAAAACCGAGTTTTAGCTATTACCTCCCCGTATATATTTAAGGAGTGTAATTTGCAACCATAAGGAATATTTGTGTTCCCTACAAGCTACGTGATGTATGGCTTTAAAAACACTTACCAGTCAGAACTGAGCAAGAGGAGAGAAGTTCGTTCATCAAGCACAAAATGATTGGTTTGCAGCAGTATCTTTTACTCTGCTTTCTCAGATTGTTTCCTATGCCACTTTGAAGTTCCTTCAGTTTTCAGTGTAAAACCGATTTGGATTTCTTACCTCCCCATATATATGTAAGGATGTAAATTTGAAATTGAAATGGTACTTTATGTTAACTACCAGCAAGGCAAAGTAAGGCTTACAAACACACTTACCTCTCAGAACCAAGAATGTGGAGAGACTTTCATTTATCTATGAGAAAGTGAACGGGTTGCAAGAGAAACATTTACTCCAGGTTTTCATTATGATTCCAAGGGCAATTTGAAGTTCCTGCAGTTTATCACGATAATTGTTTTTGAGCTTTTAACACCCAATATATATGCATGGATTGTAGTTTGCAACTGAAAAGAAGATTCATCTTCCTAACAAGCTAGGTGAAGGAAGGCTTTCACAGACTGATATCTCTCAGTACCTTGCATGTGTAGAGACGTTGGTACATGAATTACAAAAAGAAAGGTTTGCAGGAGAAAATATTACTCCAGTTTCTCAGTCTTTATCAAAGTGCCGGAAAGAAGTTTCTGCTGTTTTCTGTGTAAAACCGTGTTGGAACTAGTACGTCCTCATATAAATCTATGGTGTGTAGTTTACAACTGAAAGAAACCTTGTTTTCCCAATAAGATAGGGGAAGGCAGCTTCCAAACACACTTATCTCTCAGAACTGAGCATGTGTGTAGGCGTTCATTCATCTAGCTCAATGGGATCGCTTTGCAGGAGAAATTTTACTCTGGATTCTCAGGTTGTTTCCTAGTGCTACTTTTAAGTTCCTGAAGTTTTCAATGGAAATCCGAGTTGGTGTTACTACTTCCCGTTATAAATTTAAGGAGTGTAATTTGCAACTGAAAGAAAATTTTTGTTCCCAACAAGCTAGTTGTATTTCGGCTTTCAAACACACATATCTCAGAAATGTGCATGTTGAAAAACGTTCGTTCATCTAGCACAAAGGGAATGGTTTGCAGTAGAAACTTTCACCCTGGATTCTCAAAATTTTTACAAGTGCTGATTTGATGTACCTGCAGTCTTCATTTGAAAACCAAGTTGGTTCTAGTACATCCCCTTATATATGTAAGGAGTGTTGTTTGCAATCTTAATATACCACAGTGTTCCCAAAAATCTACTTGAATTAAGGATTTAAACTCAATTATCTCTCAGAAATGAGCATGTGGTGATGTTCGTTCATCTAGAAAATGCGATCGATTTTCATTAGGAACTGTTACTCTTGATTCTCAGGGTTTTCCTATTTTCGTAGTGCTGTCCTTGCATTTTTCACGATAAAACAGTTTTGGAAGTAGTACCTCGACTTATACATGTATGGACAAAAATGTTTCAACTGAAAATGTACATTGAGTTCCCAACAAGCTACGTTAAGTACGGTTTACAAACACAAATATCTCTCATAACAGAGAAAGTGGAGAGAAGTTTGTTCATCAAGCACCAAGCAACTGGTTTATAGGGCAAAGATTTACACTAGATTCTCTGTATGTTTCCTGGTGCCAGGTACACGATCCTGCAGTTTTCAGCATAAAACTGTGTTCGAGCTTGTACCTACAATTATATATTTATGGATTGTAGCTTGCAACTGAAAAGTATCTTTTTGTTCCAAACAAGCTAGGTGAAGGACGGCTTTCACACACACTTATATCTCAGAACGGAGCATGTGGAGGGACTTTCATTAGTGTAGGAGAAAGTGAAATGTTTGGAGGATTATCTTTTACTCTGGTTTCTCAGTCTGATCCCTAGTGCCAATTTGAAAATCCTGTAGTTTCTTCACGAAAATCGAGTTGGAGTTTGTAACTCCCAATATATATATATGGAGTGTATTGTGCAACTGAAAAGCAATTCTGTGTTCCAAACAAGCTTTATGAAGGACTGCTTTCAAACATATATATATTTGAGAACTGAGCATATGGAGAGAATTTCGTCATCTAGCACAAAAGGAACTGTTTGCAGGAGAAACGTATACTCCAGGTTTTCAGTATGATTCCAAGGGCCAATTTGAAGTTCCTACAGTTTAACACGATAATTGTTCTTGAGCTTTTAACACCCAATATATATGCATGGATTGTAGTTTGCAACTGAAAAAAAGATACATCTTCCTTACAAGCCAGGTGAAGGAAGGCTTTCACAGACTGGTATCTCTCAGTATCTTGCATGTTTAGAGACGTCGGTTCATGAATCACAATATGAACGGTTTGCAGTAGAAAAATTTACTCCAGTTTCTCAGTCTTTATTCAAGTGCCGGAAAGACGTTTCTGCAGTTTTCTGTGTAAAACCGTGTTGGAGATAGTACGTCCCCATATAAATGTATTGTGTGTAGTTTACAACTGAAAGAAACCTTGTTTTCCCAACAAGATAGGTGAAGGCAGCTTCCAAACACACTTATCTCTCAGAACTTAGCATATGGGGATGCGTTCATTCATCTAGCAAAATGGGATCGCTTTGCAGGAGAAATTTTACTCTGGATTCTCAGGTTGTTTCCTAGTGCCACTTTTAAGTTCCTGAAGTTTTCAATGGAAATCCGAGTTGGTGTTACTACTTCCCGTTATAAATTTAAGGAGTGTAATTTGCAACTGAAAAGAAAATTTTTGTTCCCAACATGCTAGTTGTATTTCGGCTTTCAAACACACATATCTCAGAAATGTGCATGTTGAAAAACGTTCGTTCATCTAGCACAAAGGGAATGGTTTGCAGTAGAAACTTTCACCCTGGATTCTCAAAATTTTTACAAGTGCTGATTTGATATACCTGCAGTCTTCATTTGAAAACCAAGTTGGTTCTAGTACATCCCCTTATATATGTAAGGAGTGTTGTTTGCAATCTTAATATACCACAGTGTTCCCAACAATCTAGTTGAATTAAGGCTTTAAACTCAATTATCTCTCAGAAATGAGCATGTGGTAATGTTCTTTCATTTAGAAAAATGCGATCGATTTTCATTAGGAACTGTTACTCTTGATTCTCAGTGTTTTTCCTAGTTCCGTAGTGCTATTCTTGCATTTTTCACAATAAAACAGTTTTGGAGCTAGTACCTCCCCTTATACATGTATGGACAAAAATTTCTCAACTGAAAATGGACTTTGAGTTCCCAACAAGCTATGTTAAATACGGTTAAGAAACACAAATATCTCTCATATCTGAGAAAGTGGAGAGACGTTTGTTCATCTAGCACCAAGCAACTGGTTTATAGGGCAAAGTTTTACACTAGATTCTCTGTATGTTTCCTAGTGCGAGGTCCACGATCCTGCAGTTTTCAGCATAAAACTGAGTTCGAGCTAGTACCTACAATTATATATGTATGGATTGTAGCTTACAAATGAAAAGAATCATTTTTTTCCCAACAAGCTAGGTGAAGGACGGCTTTCCCACACACTTAAATCTCAGATCTGAGCATGTGGAGGGACGTTCATTAGTGTAGGAGAAAGTGAAATGTTTGGAGGATTATCTTTTACTCTGGTTTCTCAGTCTGATCCCTAGTGCCAATTTGAATATCCTGTAGTTTCTTCACGAAAATCGAGTTGGAGTTTGTAAATCCCAATATATATGTATGGAGTGTATTGTGCAACTGAAAAGCAATTCTGTGTTCCAAACAAGCTTTATTAAGGACTGCTTTCAAACATATATATATTTGAGAACTGAGCATATGGAGAGAATTTCGTCATCTAGCACAAAAGGAACTTTTTGCAGGAGAAACATATACTCCAGGTTTTCAGTATGTTTCCAAGGGCCAATTTGAAGTTCCTACAGTTTAACACGATAATTGTTCTTGAGCTTTTAACACCCTATATATATGCATGGATTGTAGTTTGCAACTGAAAAAAAGATACATCTTCCTTACAAGCCAGGTGAAGGAAGGCTTTCACAGACTGGTATCTCTCAGTACTTTGCATGTTTAGAGACGTTTGTTCATGAATCACAATATGAACGGTTTGCAGTAGAAAAATTTACTCCAGATTCTCAGTCTTTATTCAAGTGCCGGAAAGACGTTTCTGCAGTTTTCTATGTAAAACCGTGTTGGACATAGTACGTCCTCATATAAATGTATGGTGTGTAGTTTACAACTTAAAGAAACCTTGTTTTCAGAACAAGATAGGTGAAGGCAGCTTCCAAACACACTTATCTCTCAGAACTTAGCATATGTGGAGGCGTTCATTCATCTAGCACAATGGGATCGATTTGCAGGAGAAACTTTTTCTCTGGATTCTCAGTCTGTTTCCTAGTGCCTGTTTGAATTTCCTGCTGTTTTTACAAAAAAATGCTGGAACTACTTCCTCCCCATATATATTTAAGGAGCGTATTTTGCAACTGAAAAGTAACTTTGTGTTCCCAAAAAAGTTCCTTGAAGGACGTCTTTCACACACAATATTCTCTCCGAACGGAGCAAGTGGAGAGACGATCTTTCAGCTAGATCAAACGGAACGGTTTGCAGGAGAAATTTTACTCTTGTTCCTCAGTCTGTTTCCTAGAGCCGGTTTGAACTTCCTGCAGTCTTCACTGTTAAAGTGAGTTGGAGCTTGTTCCTCCCCATATATATGTATGGAGTGTAGATTGCTACTGAAAAGAATCTTTGTGATCCCTTCAAGCTAGGTGAAGGACGGCTTTCACGCACATTTATCTCTCAGAACTGAGCTTGTGGAGAGACCTTCATTAATCTAGCACAAACGGAACGGTTTGTAGTGGAATTTTTACCCTGATTTCTCAGTCTTTTTATAATAGACGGTTTAAAGTTCCTGCAGATTACTGGAAAACCGAGTTTTAGCTATTACCTCCCCGTATATATTTAAGGAGTGTAGTTTGCAACCATAAGGAATATTTGTGTTCCCTACAAGCTACGTGATGTATGGCTTTAAAAACACTTACCAGTCAGAACTGAGCAAGAGGATAGAAGTTCGTTCATCAAGCATAAAATGACTGGTTTGCAGCAGTATCTTTTACTCTGCTTTCTCAGATTGTTTCCTATGCCACTTTGAAGTTCCTTCAGTTTTCAGTGTAAAACCGATTTGGATTTCTTACCTCCCCATATATATGTAAGGATGTAAATTTGAAATTGAAATGGTACTTTATGTTAACTACCAGCAAGGCAAAGTAAGGCTTACAAACACACTTACCTCTCAGAACCAAGAATGTGGAGAGACTTTCATTTATCTAGAAGAAAGTGAACGGGTTGCAAGAGAAACAATTACTCCAGGTTTTCATTATGATTCCAAGGGCCAATTTGAAGTTCCTGCAGTTTATCACGATAATTGTTTTTGAGCTTTTAACACCCAATATATATGCATGGATTGTAGTTTGCAAGTGAAAAGAAGATTCATCTTCCTAACAAGCTAGGTGAAGGAAGGCTTTCACAGACTGGTATCTCTCAGTACCTTGTATGTGTAGAGACGTTGGTACATGAATCACAAAATGAACGGTTTGCAGGAGAAAATATTACTCCAGTTTCTCAGTCTTTATCAAAGTGCCGGAAAGAAGTTTCTGCTGTTTTCTGTGTAAAACCGTGTTGGAGCTAGTACGTCCACATATAAATGTATGGTGTGTAGTTTACAACTGAAAGAAACCTTGTTTTCCCAACAAGATAGGGGAAGGCAGCTTCCAAACACACTTATCTCTCTAGAACTGAGCATGTGTGGAGGCGTTCATTCATCTAGCACAATGGGATCGCTTTGCAGGAGAAATTTTACTCTGGATTCTCAGGTTGTTTCCTAGTGCCACTTTTAAGTTCCTGAAATTTTCACTGGAAATCCGAGTTGGTTTTACCACCTCCCGTTATATATGTAAGGAGTGTATTTTGCAACTGAAAAGAAAATTTTTGTTCCCAACAATCTAGTTGAATTTCGGCTTTCAAACACACATATCTCAGAAATGTGCATGTTGAAAGACGTTCGTTCATCTAGCACAAAGGGAATGGTTGGCAGTGGAAACTTTCACCCTGGTTTCTCAAAATTTTTACAAGTGCTGATTTGATGTACCTGCAGTTTTCATTTGAAAACCAAGTTGGATCTAGTACATCCCCTTATATATGTAAGGAGTGTTGTTTGCAATCTTAATATATCACTTTGTTCCCAACAATCTAGTTGAATTAAGGCTTTAAACTCAATTATCTCTCAGAAATGAGCATGCGGTGATGTTCTTTCATTTAGAAAAATGCGATCGATTTTCAGTAGGAACTGTTACTCTTGATTCTCAGTGTTTTTCCTAGTTCCGTAGTGCTATTCTTGCATTTTTCACAATAAAACAGTTTTGGAGCTAGTACCTCCCCTTATACATGTATGGACAAAAATTTCTCAACTGAAAATGTACATTGAGTTCCCAACCAGCTATGTTAAGTACGGTTTACAAACACAAATATCTCTCATATCTGAGAAAGTGGAGAGACGTTTGTTCATCTAGCACCAAGCAACTGGTATAAAGGGCAAAGTTTTACACTAGATTCTCTGTATGTTTCCTAGTGCGAGGTCCACGATCCTGCAGTTTTCAGCATAAAACTGAGTTCGAGCTAGTACCTACAATTATATATGTATGGATTGTAGCTTGCAAATTAAAAGAATCATTTTGTTCCCAACAAGCTAGGTGAAGGACGGCTTTCACACACACTTAAATCTCAGATCTGAGCATGAGGAGGGACGTTCATTAGTGTAGGAGAAAGTGAAATGTTTGGAGGATTATCTTTTACTCTGGTTTCTCAGTCTGATCCCTAGTGCCAATTTGAATATCCTGTAGTTTCTTCACGAAAATCGAGTTGGAGTTTGTAACTCCCAATATATATGTATGGAGTGTATTGTGCAACTGAAAATCAATTCTGTGTTCCAAACAAGCTTTATGAAGGACTGCTTTCAAACATATATATATTTGAGAACTGAGCATATGGAGAGAATTTCATCATCTAGCACAAAAGGAACTCTTTGCAGGAGAAACGTATACTCCAGGTTTTCAATATGATTCCAAGGGCCAATTTGAAGTTCCTACAGTTTAACACGATAATTGTTCTTGAGCTTTTAACACCCAATATATATGCATGGATTGTAGTTTGCAACTGAAAAAAAGATACATCTTCCTAACAAGCCAGGTGAAGGACGGCTTTCACAGACTGGTATCTCTCAGTACTTTGCATGTTTAGAGACGTTGGTTCATGAATCACAATATGAACGGTTTGCAGTAGAAATATTTACTCCAGTTTCTCAGTCTTTATTCAAGTGCCGGAAATACGTTTCTGCAGTTTTCTGTGTAAAACCGTGTTGGAGATAGTACGTCCTCATATAAATGTATGGTGTGTAGTTTACAACTGAAAGAAACCTTGTTTTCCCAACAAGATAGGTGAAGGCAGCTTCCAAACACACTTATCTCTTCAGAACTTAGCATATGGGGAGGCGTTCATTCATCTAGCACAATGGGATCGATTTGCAGGAGAAACTTTTTCTCTGGATTCTCAGTCTGTTTCCTAGTGCCACTTTTAAGTTCCTGAAGTTTTCACTGGAAATCCGAGTTGGTGTTACTACTTCCCGTTATAAATTTAAGGAGTGTAATTTGCAACTGAAAAGAAAATTTATGTTCCCAACCAGCTAGTTGAATTTCGGCTTTCAAACACACATATCTCAGAAATGTGCATGTTGATAGAATTTCGTTCATCTACCACAAAGGGAATGGTTTGCAGTGGAAACTTTCTCCCTGGTTTCCCAAATTTTTACAAGTGCTGATTTGATGTACCTGCAGTTTTCATTTGAAAACCAAGTTGTATATACTACATCCCCTTATATATGTAAGGAGTGTTGTTTGCAATCTTAATATATCACTGTGTTCCCAACAATCTAGTTGAATTAAGGCTTTAAACTCAATTATCTCTCAGAAATGAGCATGTGGTGATGTTCTTTCATCTAGAAAAATGCGATCGATTTTCAGTAGGAACTGTTACTCTTGAATCTCAGGGTTTTTCCTAGTTCCGTAGTGCTGTTCTTGCATTTTTCACAATAAAACAGTTTTGGAGCTATTACCTCCCCTTATACATGTATGGACAAAAATTTGTCAACTGAAAATGTACATTGAATTCACAACAAGCTATGTTAACTACGGTTTACAAACACAAATATCTCTCATAACTGAGAAAGTTTAGAGACGTTTGTTCATCTAGCACCAAGCAACTGGTTTATAGGGCAAAGTTTTACACTAGATTCTCTGTATGTTTCCTAGTGCTAGGTCCACGATCCTGCAGTTTTCAGCATAAAACTGAGTTCGAGCTATTATCTACAAATATATATGTATGGATTGTAGCTTGCAACTGAAAAGAATCTTTTTGTTCCCAACAAGTTAGGTGAAGGACGGCTTTCACACACACTTAAATCTCAGAACAGAGCATGTGGAGGGACTTTCATTAGTGTAGGAGAAAGTGAAATGTTTGAAGGTTTATCTTTTACTCTGGTTTCTCAGTCTGATTCCTAGTGCCAATTTGAATTTCCTGTAGTTTCTTCACGAAAATCGAGTTGGAGATTGTAACTCCCTATATATATGTATGCAGTGTAGTTTGCAACTGAAAAGCAATTCTGTGTTCCAAACAAGCTGTATGAATGACTGCTTTCAACCATATTTTTATCTGAGAACTGAGCATATGGAGAGAAGTTCGTCATCTAACACAAAAGGAACTGTTTGCAGGAGAAACATATACTCTGCTTTCTAAGTCTGTTTCCTAGTGCCTATTTGAAGTTCCTGCTGTTTTTACAGAAAAACTGCTGGAACTACTACCTCCCCATATATATTTAAGGAGCGTAGTTTGCAACTGGAAAGTAATTTTGTGTTCCCAAAAAGTTCCTTGAAGGACGTCTTTCACACACAATAATCTCTCTGAACGGAGCAAGTGGAGAGACGATCGTTCAGCTAGAACAAAGGGAACGGTTTGCAGGAGAAATTTTACTCTTGTATCTAAGTCTGTTTCCTAGAGCCGGTTTGAATTTCCTGCAGTCTTCACTGTTAAAGTGAGTTGGAGCTTGTTCCTCCCCATATATATGTATGGAGTGTAGATTGCTACTGAAAAGAAGCTTTGTGATCCCTGCAAGCTAGGTGAAGGACGGCATTCACGCACATTTATCTCTCAGAACTGAGCTTGTGGAGAGACCTTCATTAATCTAACAGAAAGGGAACGGTTTGTAGTGGAATTTTTACCCTGAATTCTCATTCTTTTTATAATAGACGGTTTAAAGTTCCTGCAGATTACTGGAAAACCGAGTTTTAGCTATTACCTCCCCATATATATATAAGGAGTGTAGTTTGCAACCATAAGGAATATTTGTGTTCCCTACAAGCTACGTGATGTATGTCTTTAAACACACTTATCAGTCAAAACTGAGCAAGAGGGGAGAAATTCGTTCATGAAGCACAAAATGATTGGTTTGCAGCAGTATCTTTTACTCTGCTTTCTCATATTGTTTCCTATGCCACTTTGAAGTTCCTTAAGTTTTCAGTGTAAAACCGATTTGGATTTCTTAACTCCCCATATAAATGTACGGATGTAAGTTTGAAACTGAAATGGTAGTTTATGTTAACTACCAGCAAGGCAAAGTAAGGCTGAAAAACACACTTACCTCTCAGAACCAAGAATGTGAAGAGACTTTCATTTATCTAGGAGAAAGTGAACGGGTTGCAAGAGAAACATATACACCAGGTTTTCAGTACGATTCCAAGGGCCAATTTGAAGTTCCTTCAGTTTAACACGATATTTGTTTTTGAGCTTTTAAAACACAATAAATATGCATGGATTGTAGTTTGCAACTGAAAAGAAGATTCACCTTACTAACAAGCTAGGTGAAGGAAGGCTTTCACAGACTGGTATCTCTCAGTACCTTGCATGTGTAAAGACGTTGGTTCATGAATCACAATATGAACGGTTTGCAGGAGAAAATTTTACTCCAGTTTTTCAGTTTTTAACAAAGTGACGGAAAGACGTTTCTGCAGTTTTCTGTGTAAAACCGTTTTGGAGCTAGTACGTCCTCAAATAAATGTATGGTGTGTAGTTTACAACTGAAAGAAACCTTGTTTTCCCAACAAGATAGGTGAAGGCAGCTTCCAAACACACTTATCTCTCAGAACTGAGCATGTGGGGAGGCGTTCATTCATCTAGCTCAATGGGATCGCTTTGCAGGAGAAATTTTACTCTGGATTCGCAGTTTGTTTATTAGTGCCACTTTTAAGTTCCTGAAGATTTCACTGGAAATCCGAGTTGCTGTTACTACTTCCCGTTATAAATTTAAAGAGTGTAATTTGCAACTGAAAAGAAAATTTTTTTTCCCAACAAGCTAGTTGTATTTCGGCTTTCAAACACACATATCTCAGAAATGTGCATGTTGAAAAACGTTCGTTCATCTAGCACAAAGGGAATGGTTTGCAGTGCAAACTTTCACCCTGGTTTCTCAAAATTTTACAAGTGCTGATTTGATGTACCTGCAGTTTTCATTTGAAAACCAATTTGGTTCAAGTACATCCCTTATATATGTAAGGAGTTTTGTTTGCAATCTTAATATATCACTGTGTTCCCAACAATCTGGTTGAATTAAGGCTTTAAACTTAATTATCTCTCAGAAATGAGCATGTGGTGATGTGCTTTTATTTAGAAAAATGCGATCGATTTTCAGTAGGAACTGTTACTCTTGATTCTCAGTGTTTTTCCTAGTTCCGTATTGCTATTCTTGCATTTTTCACAATAAAACAGTTTTGGAGCTAGTACCTCCCCTTATACATGTATGGACAAAAATTTCTCAACTGAAAATGTACATTGAGTTCCCAACAAGCTATGTTAAGTACGGTTTACAAACACAAATATCTCTCATATCTGAGAAAGTGGAGAGACGTTTGTTCATCTAGCATCAAGCAACTGGTTTATAGGGCAAAGTTTTACACTAGATTCTCTGTATGTTTCCAAGTGCTAGTTCCACGATCCTGCAGTTTTCAACATAAAACTGAGTTCGAGCTAGTACCTGCAATTATATATGTATGGATTGTAGCTTGCAAATGAAAAGAATCATTTTGTTCCCAACAAGCTAGGTGAAGGACGGCATTCACACACACTTAAATCTCAGAACGGAGCATGTGGAGGGACTTTCATTAGTGTAGGAGAAAGTGAATGTTTGGAGGATTATCTTTTACTCTGGTTTCTCAGTCTGATTCCTAGTGCCAGTTTTATTTTCCTGTAGTTTCTTCACGAAAATCGAGTTGGAGATTGTAACTCCCAATATATATGTATGGAGTGAAGTTTGCAACTGAAAAGCATTTCTGTGTTCCAAACAAGCTATATGAAGGAATGCTTTCAACCCTATTTTTATCTGAGAACTGAGCATATGGAGAGAAGTTCGTCATCTAGCACAAAAGGAACTGTTTGCAGGAGAAACATATACTCTGCTTTCTCAGTCTGTTTCCTAGTGCCTATTTGAATTTCCTGCTGTTTTTACAAAAAAATGCTGGAACTACTACCTCCCCATATATATTTAAGGAGCGTATTTTGCAACTGAAAAGTAACTTTGTGTTCCCAAAAAAGTTCCCTGAAGGACGTCTTTCACACACAATAATCTCTCCGAACGGAGCAAGTGGAGAGACGATCTTTCAGCTAGATCAAAGGGAACGGTTTGCAGGACAAATTTTACTCTTGTTCCTCAGTCTGTTTCCTAGAGCCGGTTTGAACTTCCTGCAGTCTTCACTGTTAAAGTGAGTTGGAGCTTGTTCCTCCCCATATATATGTATGGAGGGTAGATTGCTACTGAAAAGAATCTTTTTGATCCCTTCAAGCTAGGTGAAGGACGGCTTTCACGCACATTTATCTCTCAGAACTGAGCTTGTGGAGAGACCTTCATTAGTCTAGCACAAACGGAACGGTTTGTAGTGGAATTTTTACCCTGATTTCTCAGTCTTTTTATAATAGACGGTTTAAAGTTCCTGCAGATTACTGGAAAACCGAGTTTTAGCTATTACCTCCCCGTATATATTTAAGGAGTGTAGTTTGCAACCATAAGGAATATTTGTGTTCCCTACAAGCTACGTGATGTATGGCTTTAAAAACGCTTACCAGTCAGAACTGAGCAAGAGGAGAGAAGTTCGTTCATCAAGCACAAAATGATTGGTTTGCAGCAGTATCTTTTACTCTGCTTTCTCAGATTGTTTCCTATGCCACTTTGAAGTTCCTTCAGTTTTCAGTGTAAAACCGATTTGGATTCCTTACCTCCCCATATATATGTAAGGATGTAAATTTGAAATTGAAATGGTACTTTATGTTAACTACCAGCAAGGCAAAGTAAGGCTTACAAACACACTTACCTCTCAGAACCAAGAATGTGGAGAGACTTTCATTTATCTAGGAGAAAGTGAACGGGTTGCAAGAGAAACATTTACTCCAGGTTTTCATTATGATTCCAAGGGCCAATTTGAAGTTCCTGCAGTTTATCACGATAATTGTTTTTGAGCTTTTAACACCCAATATATATGCATGGATTGTAGTTTGCAACTGAAAAGAAGATTCATCTTCCTAACAAGCTAGGTGAAGGAAGGCTTTCACAGACAGGTATCTCTCAGTACCTTGCATGTGTAGAGACGTTGGTACATGAATCACAAAATGAACGGTTTGCAGGAGAAAATATTACTCCAGTTTCTCAGTCTTTATCAAAGTGCCGGAAAGAAGTTTCTGCTGTTTTCTGTGTAAAACCGTGTTGGAGCTAGAACGTCCAAATATAAATGTATTGTGTGAAGTTTACAACTGAAAGAAACCTTGTTTTCCCAACAAGATTGGGGAAGGCAGTTTCCAAACACACTTATCTCTCAGAACTGAGCATGTGTGGAGGCGTTCATTCATCTAGCACAATGGGATCGCTTTGCAGGAGAAATTTTACTCTGGATTTTCAGGTTGTTTCCTAGTGCCACTTTTAAGTTCCTGAAGTTTTCACTGGAAATCCGAGTTGGTGTTACTACTTCCCGTTATAAATTTAAGGAGTGTAATTTGCAACTGAAAAGAAAATTTTTGTTCCCAACAAGCTAGTTGTATTTCGGCTTTCAAACACACATATCTCAGAAATGTGCATGTTGAAAAACGTTCGTTCATCTAGCACAAAGGGAATGGTTTGCAGTGCAAACTTTCACCCTGGTTTCTCAAAATTTTACAAGTGCTGATTTGATGTACCTGCAGTTTTCATTTGAAAACCAATTTGGTTCAAGTACATCCCTTATATATGTAAGGAGTTTTGTTTGCAATCTTAATATATCACTGTGTTCCCAACAATCTGGTTGAATTAAGGCTTTAAACTTAATTATCTCTCAGAAATGAGCATGTGGTGATGTGCTTTTATTTAGAAAAATGCGATCGATTTTCAGTAGGAACTGTTACTCTTGATTCTCAGTGTTTTTCCTAGTTCCGTATTGCTATTCTTGCATTTTTCACAATAAAACAGTTTTGGAGCTAGTACCTCCCCTTATACATGTATGGACAAAAATTTCTCAACTGAAAATGTACATTGAGTTCCCAACAAGCTATGTTAAGTACGGTTTACAAACACAAATATCTCTCATATCTGAGAAAGTGGAGAGACGTTTGTTCATCTAGCATCAAGCAACTGGTTTATAGGGCAAAGTTTTACACTAGATTCTCTGTAAGTTTCCAAGTGCTAGTTCCACGATCCTGCAGTTTTCAACATAAAACTGAGTTCGAGCTAGTACCTGCAATTATATATGTATGGATTGTAGCTTGCAAATGAAAAGAATCATTTTGTTCCCAACAAGCTAGGTGAAGGACGGCATTCACACACACTTAAATCTCAGAACGGAGCATGTGGAGGGACTTTCATTAGTGTAGGAGAAAGTGAATGTTTGGAGGATTATCTTTTACTCTGGTTTCTCAGTCTGATTCCTAGTGCCAGTTTTATTTTCCTGTAGTTTCTTCACGAAAATCGAGTTGGAGATTGTAACTCCCAATATATATGTATGGAGTGAAGTTTGCAACTGAAAAGCATTTCTGTGTTCCAAACAAGCTATATGAAGGAATGCTTTCAACCCTATTTTTATCTGAGAACTGAGCATATGGAGAGAAGTTCGTCATCTAGCACAAAAGGAACTGTTTGCAGGAGAAACATATACTCTGCTTTCTCAGTCTGTTTCCTAGTGCCTATTTGAATTTCCTGCTGTTTTTACAAAAAAATGCTGGAACTACTACCTCCCCATATATATTTAAGGAGCGTATTTTGCAACTGAAAAGTAACTTTGTGTTCCCAAAAAAGTTCCCTGAAGGACGTCTTTCACACACAATAATCTCTCCGAACGGAGCAAGTGGAGAGACGATCTTTCAGCTAGATCAAAGGGAACGGTTTGCAGGACAAATTTTACTCTTGTTCCTCAGTCTGTTTCCTAGAGCCGGTTTGAACTTCCTGCAGTCTTCACTGTTAAAGTGAGTTGGAGCTTGTTCCTCCCCATATATATGTATGGAGGGTAGATTGCTACTGAAAAGAATCTTTTTGATCCCTTCAAGCTAGGTGAAGGACGGCTTTCACGCACATTTATCTCTCAGAACTGAGCTTGTGGAGAGACCTTCATTAGTCTAGCACAAACGGAACGGTTTGTAGTGGAATTTTTACCCTGATTTCTCAGTCTTTTTATAATAGACGGTTTAAAGTTCCTGCAGATTACTGGAAAACCGAGTTTTAGCTATTACCTCCCCGTATATATTTAAGGAGTGTAGTTTGCAACCATAAGGAATATTTGTGTTCCCTACAAGCTACGTGATGTATGGCTTTAAAAACGCTTACCAGTCAGAACTGAGCAAGAGGAGAGAAGTTCGTTCATCAAGCACAAAATGATTGGTTTGCAGCAGTATCTTTTACTCTGCTTTCTCAGATTGTTTCCTATGCCACTTTGAAGTTCCTTCAGTTTTCAGTGTAAAACCGATTTGGATTCCTTACCTCCCCATATATATGTAAGGATGTAAATTTGAAATTGAAATGGTACTTTATGTTAACTACCAGCAAGGCAAAGTAAGGCTTACAAACACACTTACCTCTCAGAACCAAGAATGTGGAGAGACTTTCATTTATCTAGGAGAAAGTGAACGGGTTGCAAGAGAAACATTTACTCCAGGTTTTCATTATGATTCCAAGGGCCAATTTGAAGTTCCTGCAGTTTATCACGATAATTGTTTTTGAGCTTTTAACACCCAATATATATGCATGGATTGTAGTTTGCAACTGAAAAGAAGATTCATCTTCCTAACAAGCTAGGTGAAGGAAGGCTTTCACAGACAGGTATCTCTCAGTACCTTGCATGTGTAGAGACGTTGGTACATGAATCACAAAATGAACGGTTTGCAGGAGAAAATATTACTCCAGTTTCTCAGTCTTTATCAAAGTGCCGGAAAGAAGTTTCTGCTGTTTTCTGTGTAAAACCGTGTTGGAGCTAGAACGTCCAAATATAAATGTATTGTGTGAAGTTTACAACTGAAAGAAACCTTGTTTTCCCAACAAGATTGGGGAAGGCAGTTTCCAAACACACTTATCTCTCAGAACTGAGCATGTGTGGAGGCGTTCATTCATCTAGCACAATGGGATCGCTTTGCAGGAGAAATTTTACTCTGGATTTTCAGGTTGTTTCCTAGTGCCACTTTTAAGTTCCTGAAGTTTTCACTGGAAATCCGAGTTGGTGTTACTACTTCCCGTTATAAATTTAAGGAGTGTAATTTGCAACTGAAAAGAAAATTTTTGTTCCCAACAAGCTAGTTGTATTTCGGCTTTCAAACACACATATCTCAGAAATGTGCATGTTGAAAAACGTTCGTTCATCTAGCACAAAGGGAATGGTTTGCAGTAGAAACTTTCACCCTGGATTCTCAAAATTTTTACAAGTTCTGATTTGATGTACCTGCAGTCTTCATTTGAAAACCAAGTTGGTTCTAATACATCCCCTTATATATGTAAGGAGTGTTGTTTGCAATCTTAATATATCACAGTGTTCCCAAAAATCTAGTTGAATTAAAGATTTAAACTGAATTATCTCTCAGACATGAGCATGTGGTGATGTTCGTTCATCTAGAAAAATGCGATCGATTTTCATTAGGAACTGTTATTCTTGATTCTCAGGGTTTTCCTATTTTCGTAGTGCTGTCCTTGCATTTTTCACGATAAAACAGTTTTGGAAGTAGTACCTTGCCTTATACATATATGGACAAAAATGTTTCAACTGAAAATGTACATTGAGTTCCCAACAAGCTACGTTAAGTACGGTTTACAAACACAAATATCTCTCATAACAGAGAAAGTGGAGAGACGTTTGTTCATCAAGCACCAAGCAACAGGTTTATAGGACAAAGATTTACACTAGATTCTCTGTATGTTTTCTGGTGCCAGGTACACGATCCTGCAGTTTTCAGCATAAAACTGTGTTCGTGCTAGTACCTACAATTATATATTTATGGATTGTATCTTGCAACTGAAAAGAATATTTTTGTTCCCAACAAGCTAGGTGAAGGACGGCTTTCACACACACTTATATCTCAGAACGGAGCATGTGGAGGGACTTTCATTAGTGTAGGAGAAAGTGAAATGTTTGGAGGATTATCTTTTACTCTGGTTTCTCAGTCTGATCCCTAGTGCCAAATTGAATATCCTGTAGTTTCTTCACGAAAATCGAGTTGGAGATTGTAACTCCCAATATATATGTATGGAGTGTATTGTGCAACTGAAAAGCAATTCTGTGTTCCAAACAAGCTATATTAAAGAATGCTTTCAACCATATTTTTATCTGAGAACTGAGCATATGGAGAGAAGTTCGTCATCTAGCACAAAAGGAACTGTTTGCAGGAGAAACATATACTCTGCTTTCTCAGTCTGTTTCCTAGTGCCTATTTGAATTTCCTGCTGTTTTTACAAAAAAATGCTGGAACTACTACCTCCACATATATATTTAAGGAGCGTATTTTGCAACTGAAAAGTAACTTTGTGTTCCCAAAAAAGTTCCTTGAAGGACGTCTTTCACACACAATAATCTCTCTGAACGGAGCAAGTGGAGAGACGATCTTTCAGCTAGATCAAAGGGAAAGGTTTGCAGGAGAAATTTTACTCTTGTTCCTCAGTCTGTTTCCTAGAGCCGGTTTGAACTTCCTGCAGTCTTCACTGTTAAAGTGAGTTGGAGCTTGTTCCTCCCCATATATATGTATGGAGTGTAGATTGCTACTGAAAAGAATCTTTGTGATCCCTTCAAGCTAGGTGAAGGACGGCTTTCACGCACATTTATCTCTCAGAACTGACCTTGTGGAGAGACCTTCATTAATCTAGCACAAACGGAACGGTTTGTAGTGGAATTTTTACCCTGATTTCTCAGTCTTTTTATAATAGACGGTTTAAAGTTCCTGCAGATTACTGGAAAACCGAGTTTTAGCTATTACCTCCCCGTATATATTTAAGGAGTGTAGTTTGCAACCATAAGGAATATTTTTGTTCCCTACAAGCTACGTGATGTATCGCTTTAAAAACACTTACTAGTCAGAACTGAGCAAGAGGAGAGAAGTTCGTTCATCAAGCACAAAATGATTGGTTTGCAGCAGTATCTTTTACTCTGCTTTCTCAGATTGTTTCCTATGCCACTTTGAAGTTCCTTCAGTTTTCAGTGTAAAACCGATTTGGATTTCTTACCTCCCCATATATATGTAAGGATGTAAATTTGAAATTGAAATGGTACTTTATGTTATCTACCAGCAAGGCAAAGTAAGGCTTACAAACACACTTACCTCTCAGAACCAAGAATGTGGAGAGACTTTCATTTATCTAGGAGAAAGTGAACGGGTTGCAAGAGAAACATTTACTCCAGGTTTTCATTATGATTCCAAGGGCCAATTTGAAGTTCCTGCAGTTTATCACGATAATTGTTTTTGAGCTTTTAACACCCAATATATATGCATGGATTGTAGTTTGCAACTGAAAAGAAGATTCATCTTCCTAACAAGCTGGGTGAAGGAAGGCTTTCACAGACTGGTATCTCTCAGTACCTTGCATGTGTAGAGACGTTGGTACATGAATCACAAAATGAACGGTTTGCAGGAGAAAATATTACTCCAGTTTCTCAGTCTTTATCAAAGTGCCGGAAAGAAGTTTCTGCTGTTTTCTGTGTAAAACCGTGTTGGAACTAGTACGTCCACATATAAATGTATGGTGTGTAGTTTACAACTGAAAGAAACCTTGTTTTCCCAACAAGATAGGGGAAGGCAGCTTCCAAACACACTTATCTCTCAGAACTTAGCATATGGGGAGGCGTTCATTCATCTAGCACAATGGGATCGATTTGCAGGAGAAACTTTTTCTCTGGATTCTCAGTCTGTTTCCTAGTGCCACTTTTAAGTTCCTGAAGTTTTCACTGGAAATCCGAGTTGGTGTTACTACTTCCCGTTATAAATTTAAGGAGTGTAATTTGCAACTGAAAAGAAAATTTATGTTCCCAACCAGCTAGTTGAATTTCGGCTTTCAAACACACATATCTCAGAAATGTGCATGTTGATAGAATTTCGTTCATCTACCACAAAGGGAATGGTTTGCAGTGGAAACTTTCTCCCTGGTTTCCCAAATTTTTACAAGTGCTGATTTGATGTACCTGCAGTTTTCATTTGAAAACCAAGTTGTATATACTACATCCCCTTATATATGTAAGGAGTGTTGTTTGCAATCTTAATATATCACTGTGTTCCCAACAATCTAGTTGAATTAAGGCTTTAAACTCAATTATCTCTCAGAAATGAGCATGTGGTGATGTTCTTTCATCTAGAAAAATGCGATCGATTTTCAGTAGGAACTGTTACTCTTGAATCTCAGGGTTTTTCCTAGTTCCGTAGTGCTGTTCTTGCATTTTTCACAATAAAACAGTTTTGGAGCTATTACCTCCCCTTATACATGTATGGACAAAAATTTGTCAACTGAAAATGTACATTGAATTCACAACAAGCTATGTTAACTACGGTTTACAAACACAAATATCTCTCATAACTGAGAAAGTTTAGAGACGTTTGTTCATCTAGCACCAAGCAACTGGTTTATAGGGCAAAGTTTTACACTAGATTCTCTGTATGTTTCCTAGTGCTAGGTCCACGATCCTGCAGTTTTCAGCATAAAACTGAGTTCGAGCTATTATCTACAAATATATATGTATGGATTGTAGCTTGCAACTGAAAAGAATCTTTTTGTTCCCAACAAGTTAGGTGAAGGACGGCTTTCACACACACTTAAATCTCAGAACAGAGCATGTGGAGGGACTTTCATTAGTGTAGGAGAAAGTGAAATGTTTGAAGGTTTATCTTTTACTCTGGTTTCTCAGTCTGATTCCTAGTGCCAATTTGAATTTCCTGTAGTTTCTTCACGAAAATCGAGTTGGAGATTGTAACTCCCTATATATATGTATGCAGTGTAGTTTGCAACTGAAAAGCAATTCTGTGTTCCAAACAAGCTGTATGAATGACTGCTTTCAACCATATTTTTATCTGAGAACTGATCATATGGAGAGAAGTTCGTCATCTAACACAAAAGGAACTGTTTGCAGGAGAAACATATACTCTGCTTTCTAAGTCTGTTTCCTAGTGCCTATTTGAAGTTCCTGCTGTTTTTACAGAAAAACTGCTGGAACTACTACCTCCCCATATATATTTAAGGAGCGTAGTTTGCAACTGGAAAGTAATTTTGTGTTCCCAAAAAGTTCCTTGAAGGACGTCTTTCACACACAATAATCTCTCTGAACGGAGCAAGTGGAGAGACGATCGTTCAGCTAGAACAAAGGGAACGGTTTGCAGGAGAAATTTTACTCTTGTATCTAAGTCTGTTTCCTAGAGCCGGTTTGAATTTCCTGCAGTCTTCACTGTTAAAGTGAGTTGGAGCTTGTTCCTCCCCATATATATGTATGGAGTGTAGATTGCTACTGAAAAGAAGCTTTGTGATCCCTGCAAGCTAGGTGAAGGACGGCATTCACGCACATTTATCTCTCAGAACTGAGCTTGTGGAGAGACCTTCATTAATCTAACAGAAAGGGAACGGTTTGTAGTGGAATTTTTACCCTGAATTCTCATTCTTTTTATAATAGACGGTTTAAAGTTCCTGCAGATTACTGGAAAACCGAGTTTTAGCTATTACCTCCCCATATATATATAAGGAGTGTAGTTTGCAACCATAAGGAATATTTGTGTTCCCTACAAGCTACGTGATGTATGTCTTTAAACACACTTATCAGTCAAAACTGAGCAAGAGGGGAGAAATTCGTTAATGAAGCACAAAATGATTGGTTTGCAGCAGTATCTTTTACTCTGCTTTCTCATATTGTTTCCTATGCCACTTTGAAGTTCCTTAAGTTTTCAGTGTAAAACCGATTTGGATTTCTTAACTCCCCATATAAATGTACGGATGTAAGTTTGAAACTGAAATGGTAGTTTATGTTAACTACCAGCAAGGCAAAGTAAGGCTGAAAAACACACTTACCTCTCAGAACCAAGAATGTGAAGAGACTTTCATTTATCTAGGAGAAAGTGAACGGGTTGCAAGAGAAACATATACACCAGGTTTTCAGTACGATTCCAAGGGCCAATTTGAAGTTCCTTCAGTTTAACACGATATTTGTTTTTGAGCTTTTAAAACACAATATATATGCATGGATTGTAGTTTGCAACTGAAAAGAAGATTCACCTTACTAACAAGCTAGGTGAAGGAAGGCTTTCACAGACTGGTATCTCTCAGTACCTTGCATGTGTAAAGACGTTGGTTCATGAATCACAATATGAACGGTTTGCAGGAGAAAATTTTACTCCAGTTTTTCAGTTTTTAACAAAGTGACGGAAAGACGTTTCTGCAGTTTTCTGTGTAAAACCGTTTTGGAGCTAGTACGTCCTCAAATAAATGTATGGTGTGTAGTTTACAACTGAAAGAAACCTTGTTTTCCCAACAAGATAGGTGAAGGCAGCTTCCAAACACACTTATCTCTCAGAACTGAGCATGTGGGGAGGCGTTCATTCATCTAGCTCAATGGGATCGCTTTGCAGGAGAAATTTTACTCTGGATTCTCAGTTTGTTTATTAGTGCCACTTTTAAGTTCCTGAAGATTTCACTGGAAATCCGAGTTGCTGTTACTACTTCCCGTTATAAATTTAAAGAGTGTAATTTGCAACTGAAAAGAAAATTTTTTTTCCCAACAAGCTAGTTGTATTTCGGCTTTCAAACACACATATCTCAGAAATGTGCATGTTGAAAAACGTTCGTTCATCTAGCACAAAGGGAATGGTTTGCAGTGCAAACTTTCACCCTGGTTTCTCAAAATTTTACAAGTGCTGATTTGATGTACCTGCAGTTTTCATTTGAAAACCAATTTGGTTCAAGTACATCCCTTATATATGTAAGGAGTTTTGTTTGCAATCTTAATATATCACTGTGTTCCCAACAATCTGGTTGAATTAAGGCTTTAAACTTAATTATCTCTCAGAAATGAGCATGTGGTGATGTGCTTTTATTTAGAAAAATGCGATCGATTTTCAGTAGGAACTGTTACTCTTGATTCTCAGTGTTTTTCCTAGTTCCGTATTGCTATTCTTGCATTTTTCACAATAAAACAGTTTTGGAGCTAGTACCTCCCCTTATACATGTATGGACAAAAATTTCTCAACTGAAAATGTACATTGAGTTCCCAACAAGCTATGTTAAGTACGGTTTACAAACACAAATATCTCTCATATCTGAGAAAGTGGAGAGACGTTTGTTCATCTAGCATCAAGCAACTGGTTTATAGGGCAAAGTTTTACACTAGATTCTCTGTATGTTTCCAAGTGCTAGTTCCACGATCCTGCAGTTTTCAACATAAAACTGAGTTCGAGCTAGTACCTGCAATTATATATGTATGGATTGTAGCTTGCAAATGAAAAGAATCATTTTGTTCCCAACAAGCTAGGTGAAGGACGGCATTCACACACACTTAAATCTCAGAACGGAGCATGTGGAGGGACTTTCATTAGTGTAGGAGAAAGTGAATGTTTGGAGGATTATCTTTTACTCTGGTTTCTCAGTCTGATTCCTAGTGCCAGTTTTATTTTCCTGTAGTTTCTTCACGAAAATCGAGTTGGAGATTGTAACTCCCAATATATATGTATGGAGTGAAGTTTGCAACTGAAAAGCATTTCTGTGTTCCAAACAAGCTATATGAAGGAATGCTTTCAACCCTATTTTTATCTGAGAACTGAGCATATGGAGAGAAGTTCGTCATCTAGCACAAAAGGAACTGTTTGCAGGAGAAACATATACTCTGCTTTCTCAGTCTGTTTCCTAGTGCCTATTTGAATTTCCTGCTGTTTTTACAAAAAAATGCTGGAACTACTACCTCCCCATATATATTTAAGGAGCGTATTTTGCAACTGAAAAGTAACTTTGTGTTCCCAAAAAAGTTCCCTGAAGGACGTCTTTCACACACAATAATCTCTCCGAACGGAGCAAGTGGAGAGACGATCTTTCAGCTAGATCAAAGGGAACGGTTTGCAGGACAAATTTTACTCTTGTTCCTCAGTCTGTTTCCTAGAGCCGGTTTGAACTTCCTGCAGTCTTCACTGTTAAAGTGAGTTGGAGCTTGTTCCTCCCCATATATATGTATGGAGGGTAGATTGCTACTGAAAAGAATCTTTTTGATCCCTTCAAGCTAGGTGAAGGACGGCTTTCACGCACATTTATCTCTCAGAACTGAGCTTGTGGAGAGACCTTCATTAGTCTAGCACAAACGGAACGGTTTGTAGTGGAATTTTTACCCTGATTTCTCAGTCTTTTTATAATAGACGGTTTAAAGTTCCTGCAGATTACTGGAAAACCGAGTTTTAGCTATTACCTCCCCGTATATATTTAAGGAGTGTAGTTTGCAACCATAAGGAATATTTGTGTTCCCTACAAGCTACGTGATGTATGGCTTTAAAAACGCTTACCAGTCAGAACTGAGCAAGAGGAGAGAAGTTCGTTCATCAAGCACAAAATGATTGGTTTGCAGCAGTATCTTTTACTCTGCTTTCTCAGATTGTTTCCTATGCCACTTTGAAGTTCCTTCAGTTTTCAGTGTAAAACCGATTTGGATTCCTTACCTCCCCATATATATGTAAGGATGTAAATTTGAAATTGAAATGGTACTTTATGTTAACTACCAGCAAGGCAAAGTAAGGCTTACAAACACACTTACCTCTCAGAACCAAGAATGTGGAGAGACTTTCATTTATCTAGGAGAAAGTGAACGGGTTGCAAGAGAAACATTTACTCCAGGTTTTCATTATGATTCCAAGGGCCAATTTGAAGTTCCTGCAGTTTATCACGATAATTGTTTTTGAGCTTTTAACACCCAATATATATGCATGGATTGTAGTTTGCAACTGAAAAGAAGATTCATCTTCCTAACAAGCTAGGTGAAGGAAGGCTTTCACAGACAGGTATCTCTCAGTACCTTGCATGTGTAGAGACGTTGGTACATGAATCACAAAATGAACGGTTTGCAGGAGAAAATATTACTCCAGTTTCTCAGTCTTTATCAAAGTGCCGGAAAGAAGTTTCTGCTGTTTTCTGTGTAAAACCGTGTTGGAGCTAGAACGTCCAAATATAAATGTATTGTGTGAAGTTTACAACTGAAAGAAACCTTGTTTTCCCAACAAGATTGGGGAAGGCAGTTTCCAAACACACTTATCTCTCAGAACTGAGCATGTGTGGAGGCGTTCATTCATCTAGCACAATGGGATCGCTTTGCAGGAGAAATTTTACTCTGGATTTTCAGGTTGTTTCCTAGTGCCACTTTTAAGTTCCTGAAGTTTTCACTGGAAATCCGAGTTGGTGTTACTACTTCCCGTTATAAATTTAAGGAGTGTAATTTGCAACTGAAAAGAAAATTTTTGTTCCCAACAAGCTAGTTGTATTTCGGCTTTCAAACACACATATCTCAGAAATGTGCATGTTGAAAAACGTTCGTTCATCTAGCACAAAGGGAATGGTTTGCAGTAGAAACTTTCACCCTGGATTCTCAAAATTTTTACAAGTTCTGATTTGATGTACCTGCAGTCTTCATTTGAAAACCAAGTTGGTTCTAATACATCCCCTTATATATGTAAGGAGTGTTGTTTGCAATCTTAATATATCACAGTGTTCCCAAAAATCTAGTTGAATTAAAGATTTAAACTGAATTATCTCTCAGACATGAGCATGTGGTGATGTTCGTTCATCTAGAAAAATGCGATCGATTTTCATTAGGAACTGTTATTCTTGATTCTCAGGGTTTTCCTATTTTCGTAGTGCTGTCCTTGCATTTTTCACGATAAAACAGTTTTGGAAGTAGTACCTTGCCTTATACATATATGGACAAAAATGTTTCAACTGAAAATGTACATTGAGTTCCCAACAAGCTACGTTAAGTACGGTTTACAAACACAAATATCTCTCATAACAGAGAAAGTGGAGAGACGTTTGTTCATCAAGCACCAAGCAACAGGTTTATAGGACAAAGATTTACACTAGATTCTCTGTATGTTTTCTGGTGCCAGGTACACGATCCTGCAGTTTTCAGCATAAAACTGTGTTCGTGCTAGTACCTACAATTATATATTTATGGATTGTATCTTGCAACTGAAAAGAATATTTTTGTTCCCAACAAGCTAGGTGAAGGACGGCTTTCACACACACTTATATCTCAGAACGGAGCATGTGGAGGGACTTTCATTAGTGTAGGAGAAAGTGAAATGTTTGGAGGATTATCTTTTACTCTGGTTTCTCAGTCTGATCCCTAGTGCCAAATTGAATATCCTGTAGTTTCTTCACGAAAATCGAGTTGGAGATTGTAACTCCCAATATATATGTATGGAGTGTATTGTGCAACTGAAAAGCAATTCTGTGTTCCAAACAAGCTATATTAAAGAATGCTTTCAACCATATTTTTATCTGAGAACTGAGCATATGGAGAGAAGTTCGTCATCTAGCACAAAAGGAACTGTTTGCAGGAGAAACATATACTCTGCTTTCTCAGTCTGTTTCCTAGTGCCTATTTGAATTTCCTGCTGTTTTTACAAAAAAATGCTGGAACTACTACCTCCACATATATATTTAAGGAGCGTATTTTGCAACTGAAAAGTAACTTTGTGTTCCCAAAAAAGTTCCTTGAAGGACGTCTTTCACACACAATAATCTCTCCGAACGGAGCAAGTGGAGAGACGATCTTTCAGCTAGATCAAAGGGAAAGGTTTGCAGGAGAAATTTTACTCTTGTTCCTCAGTCTGTTTCCTAGAGCCGGTTTGAACTTCCTGCAGTCTTCACTGTTAAAGTGAGTTGGAGCTTGTTCCTCCCCATATATATGTATGGAGTGTAGATTGCTACTGAAAAGAATTTTTGTGATCCCTTCAAGCTAGGTGAAGGACGGCTTTCACGCACATTTATCTCTCAGAACTGAGCTTGTGGAGAGACCTTCATTAATCTAGCACAAACGGAACGGTTTGTAGTGGAATTTTTACCCTGATTTCTCAGTCTTTTTATAATAGACGGTTTAAAGTTCCTGCAGATTACTGGAAAACCGAGTTTTAGCTATTACCTCCCCGTATATATTTAAGGTGTGTAGTTTGCAACCATAAGGAATATTTGTGTTCCCTACAAGCTACGTGATGTATGGCTTTAAAAACACTTACCAGTCAGAACTGAGCAAGAGGAGAGATGTTCGTTCATCAAGCACAAAATGATTGGTTTGCAGCAGTATCTTTTACTCTGCTTTCTCAGATTTTTTCCTATGCCACTTTGAAGTTCCTTCAGTTTTCAGTGTAAAACCGATTTGGATTTCTTACCTCCCCATATATATGTAAGGATGTAAATTTGAAATTGAAATGGTACTTTATGTTATCTACCAGCAAGGCAAAGTAAGGCTTACAAACACACTTACCTCTCAGAACCAAGAATGTGGAGAGACTTTCATTTATCTAGGAGAAAGTGAACGGGTTGCAAGAGAAACATTTACTCCAGGTTTTCATTATGATTCCAAGGGCCAATTTGAAGTTCCTGCAGTTTATCACGATAATTGTTTTTGAGCTTTTAACACCCAATATATATGCATGGATTGTAGTTTGCAACTGAAAAGAAGATTCATCTTCCTAACAAGCTGGGTGAAGGAAGGCTTTCACAGACTGGTATCTCTCAGTACCTTGCATGTGTAGAGACGTTGGTACATGAATCACAAAATGAACGGTTTGCAGGAGAAAATATTACTCCAGTTTCTCAGTCTTTATCAAAGTGCCGGAAAGAAGTTTCTGCTGTTTTCTGTGTAAAACCGTGTTGGAACTAGTACGTCCACATATAAATGTATGGTGTGTAGTTTACAACTGAAAGAAACCTTGTTTTCCCAACAAGATAGGGGAAGGCAGCTTCCAAACACACTTATCTCTCAGAACTGAGCATGTGTGGAGGCGTTCATTCATCTAGCACAATGGGATCGCTTTGCAGGAGAAATTTTACTCTGGATTCTCAGGTTGTTTTCTAGTGCCACTTTTAAGTTCCTGAAGTTTTCACTGGAAATCCGAGTTGGTGTTACTACTTCCCGTTATAAATTTAAGGAGTGTAATTTGCAACTGAAAAGAAAATTTTTGTTCCCAACAAGCTAGTTGTATTTCGGCTTTCAAACACACATATCTCAGAAATGTGCATGTTGAAAAACGTTCGTTCATCTAGCACAAAGGGAATGGTTTGCAGTGGAAACTTTCACCCTGGATTCTCAAAATTTTTACAAGTGCTGATTTGATGTACCTGCAGTTTTCATTTGAAAACCAAGTTGGATCTAGTACATCCCCTTGTATATGTAAGGAGTGCTGTTTGCAATCTTAATATATCACTGTGTTCCCAACAATCTAGTTGAATTAAGGCTTTAAACTCAATTATCTCTAAGAAATGAGCATGTGGTGACGTTCTTTCATTTAGAAAAATGCGATCGATTTTCAGTAGGAACTGTTACTCTTGATTCTCAGTGTTTTTCCTAGTTCCGTAGTGCTATCCTTGCATTTTTCACAATAAAACAGTTCTGGAGCTAGTACCTCCCCTTATACATGTATGGACAAAAATTTCTCAACTGAAAATGTACATTGAGTTCCCAACAAGCTATGTTAAGTACGGTTTACAAACACAAATATCTCTCATATCTGAGAAAGTGGAGAGACGTTTGTTAATGTAGCACCAAGCAACTAGTTTATAGGGCAAAGTCTTACACTAGATTCTCTGTATGATTCCTGGTGCCAGGTACACGATCCTGCAGTTTTCAGCATAAAACTGTGTTCGAGCTAGTACCTACAATTATATATTTATGGATTGTAGCTTGCAACTGAAAAGAATCTTTTTGTTCCCAACAAGCTAGGGGAAGGACGGCTTTCACACACACTTATATCTCAAAACGGAGCATGTGGAGGGACTTTCATTAGTGTAGGAGAAAGTGAAATGTTTGGAGGATTATCTTTTACTCTGGTTTCTCAGTCTGATCCCTAGTGCCAATTTGAATATCCTGTAGTTTCTTCACGAAAATCGAGTTGGAGTTTTTAACTCCCAATATATATGTATGGAGTGTATTGTGCAACTGAAAAGCAATTCTGTGTTCCAAACAAGCTTTATGAAGGACTGCTTTCAAACATATATATATTTGAGAACTGAGCATATGGAGAGAATTTCGTCATCTAGCACAAAAGGAACTGTTTGCAGGAGAAACATATACTCTGCTTTCTAAGTCTGTTTCCTAGAGCCGGTTTGAATTTCCTGCAGTCTTCACTGTTAAAGTGAGTTGGAGCTTGTTCCTCCCCATATATATGTATGGAGTGTAGATTGCTACTGAAAAGAATTTTTGTGATCCCTTCAAGCTAGGTGAAGGACGGCTTTCACGCACATTTATCTCTCAGAACTGAGCTTGTGGAGAGACCTTCATTAATCTAGCACAAACGGAACGGTTTGTAGTGGAATTTTTACCCTGATTTCTCAGTCTTTTTATAATAGACGGTTTAAAGTTCCTGCAGATTACTGGAAAACCGAGTTTTAGCTATTACCTCCCCGTATATATTTAAGGTGTGTAGTTTGCAACCATAAGGAATATTTGTGTTCCCTACAAGCTACGTGATGTATGGCTTTAAAAACACTTACCAGTCAGAACTGAGCAAGAGGAGAGATGTTCGTTCATCAAGCACAAAATGATTGGTTTGCAGCAGTATCTTTTACTCTGCTTTCTCAGATTTTTTCCTATGCCACTTTGAAGTTCCTTCAGTTTTCAGTGTAAAACCGATTTGGATTTCTTACCTCCCCATATATATGTAAGGATGTAAATTTGAAATTGAAATGGTACTTTATGTTATCTACCAGCAAGGCAAAGTAAGGCTTACAAACACACTTACCTCTCAGAACCAAGAATGTGGAGAGACTTTCATTTATCTAGGAGAAAGTGAACGGGTTGCAAGAGAAACATTTACTCCAGGTTTTCATTATGATTCCAAGGGCCAATTTGAAGTTCCTGCAGTTTATCACGATAATTGTTTTTGAGCTTTTAACACCCAATATATATGCATGGATTGTAGTTTGCAACTGAAAAGAAGATTCATCTTCCTAACAAGCTGGGTGAAGGAAGGCTTTCACAGACTGGTATCTCTCAGTACCTTGCATGTGTAGAGACGTTGGTACATGAATCACAAAATGAACGGTTTGCAGGAGAAAATATTACTCCAGTTTCTCAGTCTTTATCAAAGTGCCGGAAAGAAGTTTCTGCTGTTTTCTGTGTAAAACCGTGTTGGAACTAGTACGTCCACATATAAATGTATGGTGTGTAGTTTACAACTGAAAGAAACCTTGTTTTCCCAACAAGATAGGGGAAGGCAGCTTCCAAACACACTTATCTCTCAGAACTGAGCATGTGTGGAGGCGTTCATTCATCTAGCACAATGGGATCGCTTTGCAGGAGAAATTTTACTCTGGATTCTCAGGTTGTTTTCTAGTGCCACTTTTAAGTTCCTGAAGTTTTCACTGGAAATCCGAGTTGGTGTTACTACTTCCCGTTATAAATTTAAGGAGTGTAATTTGCAACTGAAAAGAAAATTTTTGTTCCCAACAAGCTAGTTGTATTTCGGCTTTCAAACACACATATCTCAGAAATGTGCATGTTGAAAAACGTTCGTTCATCTAGCACAAAGGGAATGGTTTGCAGTGGAAACTTTCACCCTGGATTCTCAAAATTTTTACAAGTGCTGATTTGATGTACCTGCAGTTTTCATTTGAAAACCAAGTTGGATCTAGTACATCCCCTTGTATATGTAAGGAGTGCTGTTTGCAATCTTAATATATCACTGTGTTCCCAACAATCTAGTTGAATTAAGGCTTTAAACTCAATTATCTCTAAGAAATGAGCATGTGGTGATGTTCTTTCATTTAGAAAAATGCGATCGATTTTCAGTAGGAACTGTTACTCTTGATTCTCAGTGTTTTTCCTAGTTCCGTAGTGCTATCCTTGCATTTTTCACAATAAAACAGTTCTGGAGCTAGTACCTCCCCTTATACATGTATGGACAAAAATTTCTCAACTGAAAATGTACATTGAGTTCCCAACAAGCTATGTTAAGTACGGTTTACAAACACAAATATCTCTCATATCTGAGAAAGTGGAGAGACGTTTGTTAATGTAGCACCAAGCAACTAGTTTATAGGGCAAAGTCTTACACTAGATTCTCTGTATGATTCCTGGTGCCAGGTACACGATCCTGCAGTTTTCAGCATAAAACTGTGTTCGAGCTAGTACCTACAATTATATATTTATGGATTGTAGCTTGCAACTGAAAAGAATCTTTTTGTTCCCAACAAGCTAGGGGAAGGACGGCTTTCACACACACTTATATCTCAAAACGGAGCATGTGGAGGGACTTTCATTAGTGTAGGAGAAAGTGAAATGTTTGGAGGATTATCTTTTACTCTGGTTTCTCAGTCTGATCCCTAGTGCCAATTTGAATATCCTGTAGTTTCTTCACGAAAATCGAGTTGGAGTTTTTAACTCCCAATATATATGTATGGAGTGTATTGTGCAACTGAAAAGCAATTCTGTGTTCCAAACAAGCTTTATGAAGGACTGCTTTCAAACATATATATATTTGAGAACTGAGCATATGGAGAGAATTTCGTCATCTAGCACAAAAGGAACTGTTTGCAGGAGAAACATATACTCTGCTTTCTAAGTCTGTTTCCTAGAGCCGGTTTGAATTTCCTGCAGTCTTCACTGTTAAAGTGAGTTGGAGCTTGTTCCTCCCCATATATATGTATGGAGTGTAGATTGCTACTGAAAAGAATTTTTGTGATCCCTTCAAGCTAGGTGAAGGACGGCTTTCACGCACATTTATCTCTCAGAACTGAGCTTGTGGAGAGACCTTCATTAATCTAGCACAAACGGAACGGTTTGTAGTGGAATTTTTACCCTGATTTCTCAGTCTTTTTATAATAGACGGTTTAAAGTTCCTGCAGATTACTGGAAAACCGAGTTTTAGCTATTACCTCCCCGTATATATTTAAGGTGTGTAGTTTGCAACCATAAGGAATATTTGTGTTCCCTACAAGCTACGTGATGTATGGCTTTAAAAACACTTACCAGTCAGAACTGAGCAAGAGGAGAGATGTTCGTTCATCAAGCACAAAATGATTGGTTTGCAGCAGTATCTTTTACTCTGCTTTCTCAGATTTTTTCCTATGCCACTTTGAAGTTCCTTCAGTTTTCAGTGTAAAACCGATTTGGATTTCTTACCTCCCCATATATATGTAAGGATGTAAATTTGAAATTGAAATGGTACTTTATGTTATCTACCAGCAAGGCAAAGTAAGGCTTACAAACACACTTACCTCTCAGAACCAAGAATGTGGAGAGACTTTCATTTATCTAGGAGAAAGTGAACGGGTTGCAAGAGAAACATTTACTCCAGGTTTTCATTATGATTCCAAGGGCCAATTTGAAGTTCCTGCAGTTTATCACGATAATTGTTTTTGAGCTTTTAACACCCAATATATATGCATGGATTGTAGTTTGCAACTGAAAAGAAGATTCATCTTCCTAACAAGCTGGGTGAAGGAAGGCTTTCACAGACTGGTATCTCTCAGTACCTTGCATGTGTAGAGACGTTGGTACATGAATCACAAAATGAACGGTTTGCAGGAGAAAATATTACTCCAGTTTCTCAGTCTTTATCAAAGTGCCGGAAAGAAGTTTCTGCTGTTTTCTGTGTAAAACCGTGTTGGAACTAGTACGTCCACATATAAATGTATGGTGTGTAGTTTACAACTGAAAGAAACCTTGTTTTCCCAACAAGATAGGGGAAGGCAGCTTCCAAACACACTTATCTCTCAGAACTGAGCATGTGTGGAGGCGTTCATTCATCTAGCACAATGGGATCGCTTTGCAGGAGAAATTTTACTCTGGATTCTCAGGTTGTTTTCTAGTGCCACTTTTAAGTTCCTGAAGTTTTCACTGGAAATCCGAGTTGGTGTTACTACTTCCCGTTATAAATTTAAGGAGTGTAATTTGCAACTGAAAAGAAAATTTTTGTTCCCAACAAGCTAGTTGTATTTCGGCTTTCAAACACACATATCTCAGAAATGTGCATGTTGAAAAACGTTCGTTCATCTAGCACAAAGGGAATGGTTTGCAGTGGAAACTTTCACCCTGGATTCTCAAAATTTTTACAAGTGCTGATTTGATGTACCTGCAGTTTTCATTTGAAAACCAAGTTGGATCTAGTACATCCCCTTGTATATGTAAGGAGTGCTGTTTGCAATCTTAATATATCACTGTGTTCCCAACAATCTAGTTGAATTAAGGCTTTAAACTCAATTATCTCTCAGAAATGAGCATGTGGTGATGTTCTTTCATTTAGAAAAATGCGATCGATTTTCAGTAGGAACTTTTACTCTTGATTCTCAGTGTTTTTCCTAGTTCCGTAGTGCTATCCTTGCATTTTTCACAATAAAACAGTTCTGGAGCTAGTACCTCCCCTTATACATGTATGGACAAAAATTTCTCAACTGAAAATGTACATTGAGTTCCCAACAAGCTATGTTAAGTACGGTTTACAAACACAAATATCTCTCATATCTGAGAAAGTGGAGAGACGTTTGTTAATGTAGCACCAAGCAACTAGTTTATAGGGCAAAGTCTTACACTAGATTCTCTGTATGATTCCTGGTGCCAGGTACACGATCCTGCAGTTTTCAGCATAAAACTGTGTTCGAGCTAGTACCTATAGTTATATATTTATGGATTGTAGCTTGCAACTGAAAAGAATCTTTTTGTTCCCAACAAGCTAGGGGAAGGACGGCTTTCACACACACTTATATCTCAAAACGGAGCATGTGGAGGGACTTTCATTAGTGTAGGAGAAAGTGAAATGTTTGGAGGATTATCTTTTACTCTGGTTTCTCAGTCTGATCCCTAGTGCCAATTTGAATATCCTGTAGTTTCTTCACGAAAATCGAGTTGGAGTTTTTAACTCCCAATATATATGTATGGAGTGTATTGTGCAACTGAAAAGCAATTCTGTGTTCCAAACAAGCTTTATGAAGGACTGCTTTCAAACATATATATATTTGAGAACTGAGCATATGGAGAGAATTTCGTCATCTAGCACAAAAGGAACTGTTTGCAGGAGAAACATATACTCTGCTTTCTAAGTCTGTTTCCTAGAGCCGGTTTGAATTTCCTGCAGTCTTCACTGTTAAAGTGAGTTGGAGCTTGTTCCTCCCCATATATATGTATGGAGTGTAGATTGCTACTGAAAAGAATTTTTGTGATCCCTTCAAGCTAGGTGAAGGACGGCTTTCACGCACATTTATCTCTCAGAACTGAGCTTGTGGAGAGACCTTCATTAATCTAGCACAAACGGAACGGTTTGTAGTGGAATTTTTACCCTGATTTCTCAGTCTTTTTATAATAGACGGTTTAAAGTTCCTGCAGATTACTGGAAAACCGAGTTTTAGCTATTACCTCCCCGTATATATTTAAGGAGTGTAGTTTGCAACCATAAGGAATATTTGTGTTCCCTACAAGCTACGTGATGTATGGCTTTAAAAACACTTACCAGTCAGAACTGAGCAAGAGGAGAGAAGTTCGTTCATCAAGCACAAAATGACTGGTTTGCAGCAGTATCTTTTACTCTGCTTTCTCAGATTGTTTCCTATGCCACTTTGAAGTTCCTTCAGTTTTCAGTGTAAAACCGATTTGGATTTCTTACCTCCCCATATATATGTAAGGATGTAAATTTGAAATTGAAATGGTACTTTATGTTAACTACCAGCAAGGCAAAGTAAGGCTTACAAACACACTTACCTCTCAGAACCAAGAATGTGGAGAGACTTTCATTTATCTATGAGAAAGTGAACGGGTTGCAAGAGAAACATTTACTCCAGGTTTTCATTATGATTCCAAGGCCAATTTGAAGTTCCTGCAGTTTATCACGATAATTGTTTTTGAGCTTTTAACACCCAATATATATGCATGGATTGTAGTTTGCAACTGAAAAGAAGATTCATCTTCCTAACAAGCTAGGTGAAGGAAGGCTTTCACAGACTGATATCTCTCAGTACCTTGCATGTGTAGAGACGTTGGTACATGAATTACAAAATGAACGGTTTGCAGGAGAAAATATTACTCCAGTTTCTCAGTCTTTATCAAAGTGCCGGAAAGATGTTTCTGCTGTTTTCTGTGTAAAACCGTGTTGGAACTAGTACGTCCTCATATAAATCTATGGTGTGTAGTTTACAACTGAAAGAAACCTTGTTTTCCCAATAAGATAGGGGAAGGCAGCTTCCAAACACACTTATCTCTCAGAACTGAGCATGTGTGGAGGCGTTCATTCATCTAGCTCAATGGGATCGCTTTGCAGGAGAAATTTTACTCTGGATTCTCAGGTTGTTTCCTAGTGCTACTTTTAAGATCCTGAAGTTTTCAATGGAAATCCGAGTTGGTGTTACTACTTCCCGTTATAAATTTAAGGAGTGTAATTTGCAACTGAAAAGAAAATTTTTGTTCCCAACAAGCTAGTTGTATTTCGGCTTTCAAACACACATATCTCAGAAATGTGCATGTTGAAAAACGTTCGTTCATCTAGCACAAAGGGAATGGTTTGCAGTAGAAACTTTCACCCTGGATTCTCAAAATTTTTACAAGTGCTGATTTGATGTACCTGCAGTCATCATTTGAAAACCAAGTTGGTTCTAGTACATCCCCTTATATATGTAAGGAGTGTTGTTTGCAATCTTAATATACCACAGTGTTCCCAAAAATCTAGTTGAATTAAGGATTTAAACTCAATTATCTCTCAGAAATGAGCATGTGATGATGTTCGTTCATCTAGAAAAATGCGATCGATTTTCATTAGGAACTGTTACTCTTGATTCTCAGGGTTTTCCTATTTTCGTAGTGCTGTCCTTGCATTTTTCACGATAAAACAGTTTTGGAAGTAGTACCTCGCCTTATACAAGTATGGACAAAAATGTTTCAACTGAAAATGTACATTGAATTCCCAACAAGCTACGTTAAGTACGGTTTACAAACACAAATATCTCTCATATCTGAGAAAGTGGAGAGACGTTTGTTCATCTAGCACCAAGCAACTGGTTTATAGGGCAAAGTTTTACACTAGATTCTCTGTATGTTTCCTAGGGCTAGGTCCACGATCCTGCAGTTTTCAGCATAAAACTGTGTTCGAGCTAGTACCTACAATTATATATTTATGCATTGTAGCTTGCAACTGAAAAGTATCTTTTTGTTCCCAACAAGCTAGGGGAAGGACGGCTTTCACACACACTTATATCTCAGAACGGAGCATGTGGAGGGACTTTCATTAGTGTAGGAGAAAGTGAAATGTTTGGAGGATTATCTTTTACTCTGGTTTCTCAGTCTGATCCCTAGTGCCTATTTGAATATCCTGTAGTTTCTTCACGAAAATCGAGTTGGAGTTTGTAACTCCCAATATATATGTATGGAGTGTATTGTGCAACTGAAAAGCAATTCTGTGTTCCAAACAAGCTTTATGAAGGACTGCTTTCAAACATATATATATTTGAGAACTGAGCATATGGAGAGAATTTCGTCATCTAGCACAAAAGGAACTGTTTGCAGGAGAAACATATACTCTGCTTTCTAAGTCTGTTTCCTAGAGCCGGTTTGAATTTCCTGCAGTCTTCACTGTTAAAGTGAGTTGGAGCTTGTTCCTCCCCATATATATGTATGGAGTGTAGATTTCTACTGAAAAGAATTTTTGTGATCCCTTCAAGCTAGGTGAAGGACGGCTTTCATGCACATTTATCTCTCAGAACTGAGCTTGTGGAGAGACCTTCATTAATCTAGCACAAACGGAACGGTTTGTAGTGGAATTTTTACCCTGATTTCTCAGTCTTTTTATAATAGACGGTTTAAAGTTCCTGCAGATTACTGGAAAACCGAGTTTTAGCTATTACCTCCCCGTATATATTTAAGGAGTTTAGTTTGCAACCATAAGGAATATTTGTGTTCCCTACAAGCTACGTGATGTATGGCTTTAAAAACACTTACCAGTCAGAACTGAGCAAGAGGAGAGAAGTTCGTTCATCAAGCACAAAATGACTGGTTTGCAGCAGTATCTTTTACTCTGCTTTCTCAGATTGTTTCCTATGCCACTTTGAAGTTCCTTCAGTTTTCAGTGTAAAACCGATTTGGATTTCTTACCTCCCCATATATATGTAAGGATGTAAATTTGAAATTGAAATGGTACTTTATGTTAACTACCAGCAAGGCAAAGTAAGGCTTACAAACACACTTACCTCTCAGAACCAAGAATGTGGAGAGACTTTCATTTATCTATGAGAAAGTGAACGGGTTGCAAGAGAAACATTTACTCCAGGTTTTCATTATGATTCCAAGGGCAATTTGAAGTTCCTGCAGTTTATCACGATAATTGTTTTTGAGCTTTTAACACCCAATATATATGCATGGATTGTAGTTTGCAACTGAAAAGAAGATTCATCTTCCTAACAAGCTAGGTGAAGGAAGGCTTTCACAGACTGATATCTCTCAGTACCTTGCATGTGTAGAGACGTTGGTACATGAATTACAAAAAGAAAGGTTTGCAGGAGAAAATATTACTCCAGTTTCTCAGTCTTTATCAAAGTGCCGGAAAGAAGTTTCTGCTGTTTTCTGTGTAAAACCGTGTTGGAACTAGTACGTCCTCATATAAATCTATGGTGTGTAGTTTACAACTGAAAGAAACCTTGTTTTCCCAATAAGATAGGGGAAGGCAGCTTCCAAACACACTTATCTCTCAGAACTGAGCATGTGTGGAGGCGTTCATTCATCTAGCTCAATGGGATCGCTTTGCAGGAGAAATTTTACTCTGGATTCTCAGGTTGTTTCCTAGTGCTACTTTTAAGTTCCTGAAGTTTTCAATGGAAATCCGAGTTGGTGTTACTACTTCCCGTTATAAATTTAAGGAGTGTAATTTGCAACTGAAAAGAAAATTTTTGTTCCCAACAAGCTAGTTGTATTTCGGCTTTCAAACACACATATCTCAGAAATGTGCATGTTGAAAAACGTTCGTTCATCTAGCACAAAGGGAATGGTTTGCAGTAGAAACTTTCACCCTGGATTCTCAAAATTTTTACAACTGCTGATTTGATGTACCTGCAGTCTTCATTTGAAAACCAAGTTGGTTCTAGTACATCCCCTTATATATGTAAGGAGTGTTGTTTGCAATCTTAATATACCACAGTGTTCCCAAAAATCTACTTGAATTAAGGATTTAAACTCAATTATCTCTCAGAAATGAGCATGTGGTGATGTTCGTTCATCTAGAAAATGCGATCGATTTTCATTAGGAACTGTTACTCTTGATTCTCAGGGTTTTCCTATTTTCGTAGTGCTGTCCTTGCATTTTTCACGATAAAACAGTTTTGGAAGTAGTACCTCGACTTATACATGTATGGACAAAAATGTTTCAACTGAAAATGTACATTGAGTTCCCAACAAGCTACGTTAAGTACGGTTTACAAACACAAATATCTCTCATAACAGAGAAAGTGGAGAGAAGTTTGTTCATCAAGCACCAAGCAACTGGTTTATAGGGCAAAGATTTACACTAGATTCTCTGTATGTTTCCTGGTGCCAGGTACACGATCCTGCAGTTTTCAGCATAAAACTGTGTTCGAGCTAGTACCTACAATTATATATTTATGGATTGTAGCTTGCAACTGAAAAGTATCTTTTTGTTCCAAACAAGCTAGGTGAAGGACGGCTTTCACACACACTTATATCTCAGAACGGAGCATGTGGAGGGACTTTCATTAGTGTAGGAGAAAGTGAAATGTTTGGAGGATTATCTTTTACTCTGGTTTCTCAGTCTGATCCCTAGTGCCAATTTGAAAATCCTGTAGTTTCTTCACGAAAAACGAGTTGGAGTTTGTAACTCCCAATATATATATATGGAGTGTATTGTGCAACTGAAAAGCAATTCTGTGTTCCAAACAAGCTTTATGAAGGACTGCTTTCAAACATATATATATTTGAGAACTGAGCATATGGAGAGAATTTCGTCATCTAGCACAAAAGGAACTGTTTGCAGGAGAAACGTATACTCCAGGTTTTCAGTATGATTCCAAGGGCCAATTTGAAGTTCCTACAGTTTAACACGATAATTGTTCTTGAGCTTTTAACACCCAATATATATGCATGGATTGTAGTTTGCAACTGAAAAAAAGATACATCTTCCTTACAAGCCAGGTGAAGGAAGGCTTTCACAGACTGGTATCTCTCAGTATCTTGCATGTTTAGAGACGTCGGTTCATGAATCACAATATGAACGGTTTGCAGTAGAAAAATTTACTCCAGTTTCTCAGTCTTTATTCAAGTGCCGGAAAGACGTTTCTGCAGTTTTCTGTGTAAAACCGTGTTGGAGATAGTACGTCCCCATATAAATGTATTGTGTGTAGTTTACAACTGAAAGAAACCTTGTTTTCCCAACAAGATAGGTGAAGGCAGCTTCCAAACACACTTATCTCTCAGAACTTAGCATATGGGGATGCGTTCATTCATCTAGCAAAATGGGATCGCTTTGCAGGGGAAATTTTACTCTGGATTCTCAGGTTGTTTCCTAGTGCCACTTTTAAGTTCCTGAAGTTTTCAATGGAAATCCGAGTTGGTGTTACTACTTCCCGTTATAAATTTAAGGAGTGTAATTTGCAACTGAAAAGAAAATTTTTGTTCCCAACATGCTAGTTGTATTTCGGCTTTCAAACACACATATCTCAGAAATGTGCATGTTGAAAAACGTTCGTTCATCTAGCACAAAGGGAATGGTTTGCAGTAGAAACTTTCACCCTGGATTCTCAAAATTTTTACAAGTGCTGATTTGATATACCTGCAGTCTTCATTTGAAAACCAAGTTGGTTCTAGTACATCCCCTTATATATGTAAGGAGTGTTGTTTGCAATCTTAATATACCACAGTGTTCCCAACAATCTAGTTGAATTAAGGCTTTAAACTCAATTATCTCTCAGAAATGAGCATGTGGTAATGTTCTTTCATTTAGAAAAATGCGATCGATTTTCAGTAGGAACTGTTACTCTTGATTCTCAGTGTTTTTCCTAGTTCCGTAGTGCTATTCTTGCATTTTTCACAATAAAACAGTTTTGGAGCTAGTACCTCCCCTTATACATGTATGGACAAAAATTTCTCAACTGAAAATGGACATTGAGTTCCCAACAAGCTATGTTAAATACGGTTAAGAAACACAAATATCTCTCATATCTGAGAAAGTGGAGAGACGTTTGTTCATCTAGCCCCAAGCAACTGGTTTATAGGGCAAAGTTTTACACTAGATTCTCTGTATGTTTCCTAGTGCGAGGTCCACGATCCTGCAGTTTTCAGCATAAAACTGAGTTCGAGCTAGTACCTACAATTATATATGTATGGATTGTAGCTTACAAATGAAAAGAATCATTTTTTTCCCAACAAGCTAGGTGAAGGACGGCTTTCCCACACACTTAAATCTCAGATCTGAGCATGTGGAGGGACGTTCATTAGTGTAGGAGAAAGTGAAATGTTTGGAGGATTATCTTTTACTCTGGTTTCTCAGTCTGATCCCTAGTGCCAATTTGAATATCCTGTAGTTTCTTCACGAAAATCGAGTTGGAGTTTGTAACTCCCAATATATATGTATGGAGTGTATTGTGCAACTGAAAAGCAATTCTGTGTTCCAAACAAGCTTTATTAAGGACTGCTTTCAAACATATATATATTTGAGAACTGAGCATATGGAGAGAATTTCGTCATCTAGCACAATAGGAACTTTTTGCAGGAGAAACATATACTCCAGGTTTTCAGTATGTTTCCAAGGGCCAATTTGAAGTTCCTACAGTTTAACACGATAATTGTTCTTGAGCTTTTAACACCCTATATATATGCATGGATTGTAGTTTGCAACTGAAAAAAAGATACATCTTCCTTACAAGCCAGGTGAAGGAAGGCTTTCACAGACTGGTATCTCTCAGTACTTTGCATGTTTAGAGACGTTTGTTCATGAATCACAATATGAACGGTTTGCAGTAGAAAAATTTACTCCAGATTCTCAGTCTTTATTCAAGTGCCGGAAAGACGTTTCTGCAGTTTTCTATGTAAAACCGTGTTGGACATAGTACGTCCTCATATAAATGTATGGTGTGTAGTTTACAACTTAAAGAAACCTTGTTTTCAGAACAAGATAGGTGAAGGCAGCTTCCAAACACACTTATCTCTCAGAACTTAGCATATGTGGAGGCGTTCATTCATCTAGCACAATGGGATCGATTTGCAGGAGAAACTTTTTCTCTGGATTCTCAGTCTGTTTCCTAGTGCCTGTTTGAATTTCCTGCTGTTTTTACAAAAAAATGCTGGAACTACTTCCTCCCCATATATATTTAAGGAGCGTATTTTGCAACTGAAAAGTAACTTTGTGTTCCCAAAAAAGTTCCTTGAAGGACGTCTTTCACACACAATATTCTCTCCGAACGGAGCAAGTGGAGAGACGATCTTTCAGCTAGATCAAACGGAACGGTTTGCAGGAGAAATTTTACTCTTGTTCCTCAGTCTGTTTCCTAGAGCCGGTTTGAACTTCCTGCAGTCTTCACTGTTAAAGTGAGTTGGAGCTTGTTCCTCCCCATATATATGTATGGAGTGTAGATTGCTACTGAAAAGAATCTTTGTGATCCCTTCAAGCTAGGTGAAGGACGGCTTTCACGCACATTTATCTCTCAGAACTGAGCTTGTGGAGAGACCTTCATTAATCTAGCACAAACGGAACGGTTTGTAGTGGAATTTTTACCCTGATTTCTCAGTCTTTTTATAATAGACGGTTTAAAGTTCCTGCAGATTACTGGAAAACCGAGTTTTAGCTATTACCTCCCCGTATATATTTAAGGAGTGTAGTTTGCAACCATAAGGAATATTTGTGTTCCCTACAAGCTACGTGATGTATGGCTTTAAAAACACTTACCAGTCAGAACTGAGCAAGAGGATAGAAGTTCGTTCATCAAGCATAAAATGACTGGTTTGCAGCAGTATCTTTTACTCTGCTTTCTCAGATTGTTTCCTATGCCACTTTGAAGTTCCTTCAGTTTTCAGTGTAAAACCGATTTGGATTTCTTACCTCCCCATATATATGTAAGGATGTAAATTTGAAATTGAAATGGTACTTTATGTTAACTACCAGCAAGGCAAAGTAAGGCTTACAAACACACTTACCTCTCAGAACCAAGAATGTGGAGAGACTTTCATTTATCTAGAAGAAAGTGAACGGGTTGCAAGAGAAACAATTACTCCAGGTTTTCATTATGATTCCAAGGGCCAATTTGAAGTTCCTGCAGTTTATCACGATAATTGTTTTTGAGCTTTTAACACCCAATATATATGCATGGATTGTAGTTTGCAAGTGAAAAGAAGATTCATCTTCCTAACAAGCTAGGTGAAGGAAGGCTTTCACAGACTGGTATCTCTCAGTACCTTGTATGTGTAGAGACGTTGGTACATGAATCACAAAATGAACGGTTTGCAGGAGAAAATATTACTCCAGTTTCTCAGTCTTTATCAAAGTGCCGGAAAGAAGTTTCTGCTGTTTTCTGTGTAAAACCGTGTTGGAGCTAGTACGTCCACATATAAATGTATGGTGTGTAGTTTACAACTGAAAGAAACCTTGTTTTCCCAACAAGATAGGGGAAGGCAGCTTCCAAACACACTTATCTCTCTAGAACTGAGCATGTGTGGAGGCGTTCATTCATCTAGCACAATGGGATCGCTTTGCAGGAGAAATTTTACTCTGGATTCTCAGGTTGTTTCCTAGTGCCACTTTTAAGTTCCTGAAATTTTCACTGGAAATCCGAGTTGGTTTTACCACCTCCCGTTATATATGTAAGGAGTGTATTTTGCAACTGAAAAGAAAATTTTTGTTCCCAACAATCTAGTTGAATTTCGGCTTTCAAACACACATATCTCAGAAATGTGCATGTTGAAAGACGTTCGTTCATCTAGCACAAAGGGAATGGTTGGCAGTGGAAACTTTCACCCTGGTTTCTCAAAATTTTTACAAGTGCTGATTTGATGTACCTGCAGTTTTCATTTGAAAACCAAGTTGGATCTAGTACATCCCCTTATATATGTAAGGAGTGTTGTTTGCAATCTTAATATATCACTTTGTTCCCAACAATCTAGTTGAATTAAGGCTTTAAACTCAATTATCTCTCAGAAATGAGCATGCGGTGATGTTCTTTCATTTAGAAAAATGCGATCGATTTTCAGTAGGAACTGTTACTCTTGATTCTCAGTGTTTTTCCTAGTTCCGTAGTGCTATTCTTGCATTTTTCACAATAAAACAGTTTTGGAGCTAGTACCTCCCCTTATACATGTATGGACAAAAATTTCTCAACTGAAAATGTACATTGAGTTCCCAACCAGCTATGTTAAGTACGGTTTACAAACACAAATATCTCTCATATCTGAGAAAGTGGAGAGACGTTTGTTCATCTAGCACCAAGCAACTGGTATAAAGGGCAAAGTTTTACACTAGATTCTCTGTATGTTTCCTAGTGCGAGGTCCACGATCCTGCAGTTTTCAGCATAAAACTGAGTTCGAGCTAGTACCTACAATTATATATGTATGGATTGTAGCTTGCAAATTAAAAGAATCATTTTGTTCCCAACAAGCTAGGTGAAGGACGGCTTTCACACACACTTAAATCTCAGATCTGAGCATGAGGAGGGACGTTCATTAGTGTAGGAGAAAGTGAAATGTTTGGAGGATTATCTTTTACTCTGGTTTCTCAGTCTGATCCCTAGTGCCAATTTGAATATCCTGTAGTTTCTTCACGAAAATCGAGTTGGAGTTTGTAACTCCCAATATATATGTATGGAGTGTATTGTGCAACTGAAAATCAATTCTGTGTTCCAAACAAGCTTTATGAAGGACTGCTTTCAAACATATATATATTTGAGAACTGAGCATATGGAGAGAATTTCATCATCTAGCACAAAAGGAACTCTTTGCAGGAGAAACGTATACTCCAGGTTTTCAATATGATTCCAAGGGCCAATTTGAAGTTCCTACAGTTTAACACGATAATTGTTCTTGAGCTTTTAACACCCAATATATATGCATGGATTGTAGTTTGCAACTGAAAAAAAGATACATCTTCCTAACAAGCCAGGTGAAGGACGGCTTTCACAGACTGGTATCTCTCAGTACCTTGCATGTTTAGAGACGTTGGTTCATGAATCACAATATGAACGGTTTGCAGTAGAAATATTTACTCCAGTTTCTCAGTCTTTATTCAAGTGCCGGAAATACGTTTCTGCAGTTTTCTGTGTAAAACCGTGTTGGAGATAGTACGTCCTCATATAAATGTATGGTGTGTAGTTTACAACTGAAAGAAACCTTGTTTTCCCAACAAGATAGGTGAAGGCAGCTTCCAAACACACTTATCTCTCAGAACTTAGCATATGGGGAGGCGTTCATTCATCTAGCACAATGGGATCGATTTGCAGGAGAAACTTTTTCTCTGGATTCTCAGTCTGTTTCCTAGTGCCACTTTTAAGTTCCTGAAGTTTTCACTGGAAATCCGAGTTGGTGTTACTACTTCCCGTTATAAATTTAAGGAGTGTAATTTGCAACTGAAAAGAAAATTTATGTTCCCAACCAGCTAGTTGAATTTCGGCTTTCAAACACACATATCTCAGAAATGTGCATGTTGATAGAATTTCGTTCATCTACCACAAAGGGAATGGTTTGCAGTGGAAACTTTCTCCCTGGTTTCCCAAATTTTTACAAGTGCTGATTTGATGTACCTGCAGTTTTCATTTGAAAACCAAGTTGTATATACTACATCCCCTTATATATGTAAGGAGTGTTGTTTGCAATCTTAATATATCACTGTGTTCCCAACAATCTAGTTGAATTAAGGCTTTAAACTCAATTATCTCTCAGAAATGAGCATGTGGTGATGTTCTTTCATCTAGAAAAATGCGATCGATTTTCAGTAGGAACTGTTACTCTTGAATCTCAGGGTTTTTCCTAGTTCCGTAGTGCTGTTCTTGCATTTTTCACAATAAAACAGTTTTGGAGCTATTACCTCCCCTTATACATGTATGGACAAAAATTTGTCAACTGAAAATGTACATTGAATTCACAACAAGCTATGTTAACTACGGTTTACAAACACAAATATCTCTCATAACTGAGAAAGTTTAGAGACGTTTGTTCATCTAGCACCAAGCAACTGGTTTATAGGGCAAAGTTTTACACTAGATTCTCTGTATGTTTCCTAGTGCTAGGTCCACGATCCTGCAGTTTTCAGCATAAAACTGAGTTCGAGCTATTATCTACAAATATATATGTATGGATTGTAGCTTGCAACTGAAAAGAATCTTTTTGTTCCCAACAAGTTAGGTGAAGGACGGCTTTCACACACACTTAAATCTCAGAACAGAGCATGTGGAGGGACTTTCATTAGTGTAGGAGAAAGTGAAATGTTTGAAGGTTTATCTTTTACTCTGGTTTCTCAGTCTGATTCCTAGTGCCAATTTGAATTTCCTGTAGTTTCTTCACGAAAATCGAGTTGGAGATTGTAACTCCCTATATATATGTATGCAGTGTAGTTTGCAACTGAAAAGCAATTCTGTGTTCCAAACAAGCTGTATGAATGACTGCTTTCAACCATATTTTTATCTGAGAACTGATCATATGGAGAGAAGTTCGTCATCTAACACAAAAGGAACTGTTTGCAGGAGAAACATATACTCTGCTTTCTAAGTCTGTTTCCTAGTGCCTATTTGAAGTTCCTGCTGTTTTTACAGAAAAACTGCTGGAACTACTACCTCCCCATATATATTTAAGGAGCGTAGTTTGCAACTGGAAAGTAATTTTGTGTTCCCAAAAAGTTCCTTGAAGGACGTCTTTCACACACAATAATCTCTCTGAACGGAGCAAGTGGAGAGACGATCGTTCAGCTAGAACAAAGGGAACGGTTTGCAGGAGAAATTTTACTCTTGTATCTAAGTCTGTTTCCTAGAGCCGGTTTGAATTTCCTGCAGTCTTCACTGTTAAAGTGAGTTGGAGCTTGTTCCTCCCCATATATATGTATGGAGTGTAGATTGCTACTGAAAAGAAGCTTTGTGATCCCTGCAAGCTAGGTGAAGGACGGCATTCACGCACATTTATCTCTCAGAACTGAGCTTGTGGAGAGACCTTCATTAATCTAACAGAAAGGGAACGGTTTGTAGTGGAATTTTTACCCTGAATTCTCATTCTTTTTATAATAGACGGTTTAAAGTTCCTGCAGATTACTGGAAAACCGAGTTTTAGCTATTACCTCCCCATATATATATAAGGAGTGTAGTTTGCAACCATAAGGAATATTTGTGTTCCCTACAAGCTACGTGATGTATGTCTTTAAACACACTTATCAGTCAAAACTGAGCAAGAGGGGAGAAATTCGTTCATGAAGCACAAAATGATTGGTTTGCAGCAGTATCTTTTACTCTGCTTTCTCATATTGTTTCCTATGCCACTTTGAAGTTCCTTAAGTTTTCAGTGTAAAACCGATTTGGATTTCTTAACTCCCCATATAAATGTACGGATGTAAGTTTGAAACTGAAATGGTAGTTTATGTTAACTACCAGCAAGGCAAAGTAAGGCTGAAAAACACACTTACCTCTCAGAACCAAGAATGTGAAGAGACTTTCATTTATCTAGGAGAAAGTGAACGGGTTGCAAGAGAAACATATACACCAGGTTTTCAGTACGATTCCAAGGGCCAATTTGAAGTTCCTTCAGTTTAACACGATATTTGTTTTTGAGCTTTTAAAACACAATATATATGCATGGATTGTAGTTTGCAACTGAAAAGAAGATTCACCTTACTAACAAGCTAGGTGAAGGAAGGCTTTCACAGACTGGTATCTCTCAGTACCTTGCATGTGTAAAGACGTTGGTTCATGAATCACAATATGAACGGTTTGCAGGAGAAAATTTTACTCCAGTTTTTCAGTTTTTAACAAAGTGACGGAAAGACGTTTCTGCAGTTTTCTGTGTAAAACCGTTTTGGAGCTAGTACGTCCTCAAATAAATGTATGGTGTGTAGTTTACAACTGAAAGAAACCTTGTTTTCCCAACAAGATAGGTGAAGGCAGCTTCCAAACACACTTATCTCTCAGAACTGAGCATGTGGGGAGGCGTTCATTCATCTAGCTCAATGGGATCGCTTTGCAGGAGAAATTTTACTCTGGATTCTCAGTTTGTTTATTAGTGCCACTTTTAAGTTCCTGAAGATTTCACTGGAAATCCGAGTTGCTGTTACTACTTCCCGTTATAAATTTAAAGAGTGTAATTTGCAACTGAAAAGAAAATTTTTTTTCCCAACAAGCTAGTTGTATTTCGGCTTTCAAACACACATATCTCAGAAATGTGCATGTTGAAAAACGTTCGTTCATCTAGCACAAAGGGAATGGTTTGCAGTGCAAACTTTCACCCTGGTTTCTCAAAATTTTACAAGTGCTGATTTGATGTACCTGCAGTTTTCATTTGAAAACCAATTTGGTTCAAGTACATCCCTTATATATGTAAGGAGTTTTGTTTGCAATCTTAATATATCACTGTGTTCCCAACAATCTGGTTGAATTAAGGCTTTAAACTTAATTATCTCTCAGAAATGAGCATGTGGTGATGTGCTTTTATTTAGAAAAATGCGATCGATTTTCAGTAGGAACTGTTACTCTTGATTCTCAGTGTTTTTCCTAGTTCCGTATTGCTATTCTTGCATTTTTCACAATAAAACAGTTTTGGAGCTAGTACCTCCCCTTATACATGTATGGACAAAAATTTCTCAACTGAAAATGTACATTGAGTTCCCAACAAGCTATGTTAAGTACGGTTTACAAACACAAATATCTCTCATATCTGAGAAAGTGGAGAGACGTTTGTTCATCTAGCATCAAGCAACTGGTTTATAGGGCAAAGTTTTACACTAGATTCTCTGTATGTTTCCAAGTGCTAGTTCCACGATCCTGCAGTTTTCAACATAAAACTGAGTTCGAGCTAGTACCTGCAATTATATATGTATGGATTGTAGCTTGCAAATGAAAAGAATCATTTTGTTCCCAACAAGCTAGGTGAAGGACGGCATTCACACACACTTAAATCTCAGAACGGAGCATGTGGAGGGACTTTCATTAGTGTAGGAGAAAGTGAATGTTTGGAGGATTATCTTTTACTCTGGTTTCTCAGTCTGATTCCTAGTGCCAGTTTTATTTTCCTGTAGTTTCTTCACGAAAATCGAGTTGGAGATTGTAACTCCCAATATATATGTATGGAGTGAAGTTTGCAACTGAAAAGCATTTCTGTGTTCCAAACAAGCTATATGAAGGAATGCTTTCAACCCTATTTTTATCTGAGAACTGAGCATATGGAGAGAAGTTCGTCATCTAGCACAAAAGGAACTGTTTGCAGGAGAAACATATACTCTGCTTTCTCAGTCTGTTTCCTAGTGCCTATTTGAATTTCCTGCTGTTTTTACAAAAAAATGCTGGAACTACTACCTCCCCATATATATTTAAGGAGCGTATTTTGCAACTGAAAAGTAACTTTGTGTTCCCAAAAAAGTTCCCTGAAGGACGTCTTTCACACACAATAATCTCTCCGAACGGAGCAAGTGGAGAGACGATCTTTCAGCTAGATCAAAGGGAACGGTTTGCAGGACAAATTTTACTCTTGTTCCTCAGTCTGTTTCCTAGAGCCGGTTTGAACTTCCTGCAGTCTTCACTGTTAAAGTGAGTTGGAGCTTGTTCCTCCCCATATATATGTATGGAGGGTAGATTGCTACTGAAAAGAATCTTTTTGATCCCTTCAAGCTAGGTGAAGGACGGCTTTCACGCACATTTATCTCTCAGAACTGAGCTTGTGGAGAGACCTTCATTAGTCTAGCACAAACGGAACGGTTTGTAGTGGAATTTTTACCCTGATTTCTCAGTCTTTTTATAATAGACGGTTTAAAGTTCCTGCAGATTACTGGAAAACCGAGTTTTAGCTATTACCTCCCCGTATATATTTAAGGAGTGTAGTTTGCAACCATAAGGAATATTTGTGTTCCCTACAAGCTACGTGATGTATGGCTTTAAAAACGCTTACCAGTCAGAACTGAGCAAGAGGAGAGAAGTTCGTTCATCAAGCACAAAATGATTGGTTTGCAGCAGTATCTTTTACTCTGCTTTCTCAGATTGTTTCCTATGCCACTTTGAAGTTCCTTCAGTTTTCAGTGTAAAACCGATTTGGATTCCTTACCTCCCCATATATATGTAAGGATGTAAATTTGAAATTGAAATGGTACTTTATGTTAACTACCAGCAAGGCAAAGTAAGGCTTACAAACACACTTACCTCTCAGAACCAAGAATGTGGAGAGACTTTCATTTATCTAGGAGAAAGTGAACGGGTTGCAAGAGAAACATTTACTCCAGGTTTTCATTATGATTCCAAGGGCCAATTTGAAGTTCCTGCAGTTTATCACGATAATTGTTTTTGAGCTTTTAACACCCAATATATATGCATGGATTGTAGTTTGCAACTGAAAAGAAGATTCATCTTCCTAACAAGCTAGGTGAAGGAAGGCTTTCACAGACAGGTATCTCTCAGTACCTTGCATGTGTAGAGACGTTGGTACATGAATCACAAAATGAACGGTTTGCAGGAGAAAATATTACTCCAGTTTCTCAGTCTTTATCAAAGTGCCGGAAAGAAGTTTCTGCTGTTTTCTGTGTAACCGTGTTGGAGCTAGAACGTCCAAATATAAATGTATTGTGTGAAGTTTACAACTGAAAGAAACCTTGTTTTCCCAACAAGATTGGGGAAGGCAGTTTCCAAACACACTTATCTCTCAGAACTGAGCATGTGTGGAGGCGTTCATTCATCTAGCACAATGGGATCGCTTTGCAGGAGAAATTTTACTCTGGATTTTCAGGTTGTTTCCTAGTGCCACTTTTAAGTTCCTGAAGTTTTCACTGGAAATCCGAGTTGGTGTTACTACTTCCCGTTATAAATTTAAGGAGTGTAATTTGCAACTGAAAAGAAAATTTTTGTTCCCAACAAGCTAGTTGTATTTCGGCTTTCAAACACACATATCTCAGAAATGTGCATGTTGAAAAACGTTCGTTCATCTAGCACAAAGGGAATGGTTTGCAGTGCAAACTTTCACCCTGGTTTCTCAAAATTTTACAAGTGCTGATTTGATGTACCTGCAGTTTTCATTTGAAAACCAATTTGGTTCAAGTACATCCCTTATATATGTAAGGAGTTTTGTTTGCAATCTTAATATATCACTGTGTTCCCAACAATCTGGTTGAATTAAGGCTTTAAACTTAATTATCTCTCAGAAATGAGCATGTGGTGATGTGCTTTTATTTAGAAAAATGCGATCGATTTTCAGTAGGAACTGTTACTCTTGATTCTCAGTGTTTTTCCTAGTTCCGTATTGCTATTCTTGCATTTTTCACAATAAAACAGTTTTGGAGCTAGTACCTCCCCTTATACATGTATGGACAAAAATTTCTCAACTGAAAATGTACATTGAGTTCCCAACAAGCTATGTTAAGTACGGTTTACAAACACAAATATCTCTCATATCTGAGAAAGTGGAGAGACGTTTGTTCATCTAGCATCAAGCAACTGGTTTATAGGGCAAAGTTTTACACTAGATTCTCTGTAAGTTTCCAAGTGCTAGTTCCACGATCCTGCAGTTTTCAACATAAAACTGAGTTCGAGCTAGTACCTGCAATTATATATGTATGGATTGTAGCTTGCAAATGAAAAGAATCATTTTGTTCCCAACAAGCTAGGTGAAGGACGGCATTCACACACACTTAAATCTCAGAACGGAGCATGTGGAGGGACTTTCATTAGTGTAGGAGAAAGTGAATGTTTGGAGGATTATCTTTTACTCTGGTTTCTCAGTCTGATTCCTAGTGCCAGTTTTATTTTCCTGTAGTTTCTTCACGAAAATCGAGTTGGAGATTGTAACTCCCAATATATATGTATGGAGTGAAGTTTGCAACTGAAAAGCATTTCTGTGTTCCAAACAAGCTATATGAAGGAATGCTTTCAACCCTATTTTTATCTGAGAACTGAGCATATGGAGAGAAGTTCGTCATCTAGCACAAAAGGAACTGTTTGCAGGAGAAACATATACTCTGCTTTCTCAGTCTGTTTCCTAGTGCCTATTTGAATTTCCTGCTGTTTTTACAAAAAAATGCTGGAACTACTACCTCCCCATATATATTTAAGGAGCGTATTTTGCAACTGAAAAGTAACTTTGTGTTCCCAAAAAAGTTCCCTGAAGGACGTCTTTCACACACAATAATCTCTCCGAACGGAGCAAGTGGAGAGACGATCTTTCAGCTAGATCAAAGGGAACGGTTTGCAGGACAAATTTTACTCTTGTTCCTCAGTCTGTTTCCTAGAGCCGGTTTGAACTTCCTGCAGTCTTCACTGTTAAAGTGAGTTGGAGCTTGTTCCTCCCCATATATATGTATGGAGGGTAGATTGCTACTGAAAAGAATCTTTTTGATCCCTTCAAGCTAGGTGAAGGACGGCTTTCACGCACATTTATCTCTCAGAACTGAGCTTGTGGAGAGACCTTCATTAGTCTAGCACAAACGGAACGGTTTGTAGTGGAATTTTTACCCTGATTTCTCAGTCTTTTTATAATAGACGGTTTAAAGTTCCTGCAGATTACTGGAAAACCGAGTTTTAGCTATTACCTCCCCGTATATATTTAAGGAGTGTAGTTTGCAACCATAAGGAATATTTGTGTTCCCTACAAGCTACGTGATGTATGGCTTTAAAAACGCTTACCAGTCAGAACTGAGCAAGAGGAGAGAAGTTCGTTCATCAAGCACAAAATGATTGGTTTGCAGCAGTATCTTTTACTCTGCTTTCTCAGATTGTTTCCTATGCCACTTTGAAGTTCCTTCAGTTTTCAGTGTAAAACCGATTTGGATTCCTTACCTCCCCATATATATGTAAGGATGTAAATTTGAAATTGAAATGGTACTTTATGTTAACTACCAGCAAGGCAAAGTAAGGCTTACAAACACACTTACCTCTCAGAACCAAGAATGTGGAGAGACTTTCATTTATCTAGGAGAAAGTGAACGGGTTGCAAGAGAAACATTTACTCCAGGTTTTCATTATGATTCCAAGGGCCAATTTGAAGTTCCTGCAGTTTATCACGATAATTGTTTTTGAGCTTTTAACACCCAATATATATGCATGGATTGTAGTTTGCAACTGAAAAGAAGATTCATCTTCCTAACAAGCTAGGTGAAGGAAGGCTTTCACAGACAGGTATCTCTCAGTACCTTGCATGTGTAGAGACGTTGGTACATGAATCACAAAATGAACGGTTTGCAGGAGAAAATATTACTCCAGTTTCTCAGTCTTTATCAAAGTGCCGGAAAGAAGTTTCTGCTGTTTTCTGTGTAAAACCGTGTTGGAGCTAGAACGTCCAAATATAAATGTATTGTGTGAAGTTTACAACTGAAAGAAACCTTGTTTTCCCAACAAGATTGGGGAAGGCAGTTTCCAAACACACTTATCTCTCAGAACTGAGCATGTGTGGAGGCGTTCATTCATCTAGCACAATGGGATCGCTTTGCAGGAGAAATTTTACTCTGGATTTTCAGGTTGTTTCCTAGTGCCACTTTTAAGTTCCTGAAGTTTTCACTGGAAATCCGAGTTGGTGTTACTACTTCCCGTTATAAATTTAAGGAGTGTAATTTGCAACTGAAAAGAAAATTTTTGTTCCCAACAAGCTAGTTGTATTTCGGCTTTCAAACACACATATCTCAGAAATGTGCATGTTGAAAAACGTTCGTTCATCTAGCACAAAGGGAATGGTTTGCAGTAGAAACTTTCACCCTGGATTCTCAAAATTTTTACAAGTTCTGATTTGATGTACCTGCAGTCTTCATTTGAAAACCAAGTTGGTTCTAATACATCCCCTTATATATGTAAGGAGTGTTGTTTGCAATCTTAATATATCACAGTGTTCCCAAAAATCTAGTTGAATTAAAGATTTAAACTGAATTATCTCTCAGACATGAGCATGTGGTGATGTTCGTTCATCTAGAAAAATGCGATCGATTTTCATTAGGAACTGTTATTCTTGATTCTCAGGGTTTTCCTATTTTCGTAGTGCTGTCCTTGCATTTTTCACGATAAAACAGTTTTGGAAGTAGTACCTTGCCTTATACATATATGGACAAAAATGTTTCAACTGAAAATGTACATTGAGTTCCCAACAAGCTATGTTAAGTACGGTTTACAAACACAAATATCTCTCATAACAGAGAAAGTGGAGAGACGTTTGTTCATCAAGCACCAAGCAACAGGTTTATAGGACAAAGATTTACACTAGATTCTCTGTATGTTTTCTGGTGCCAGGTACACGATCCTGCAGTTTTCAGCATAAAACTGTGTTCGTGCTAGTACCTACAATTATATATTTATGGATTGTATCTTGCAACTGAAAAGAATATTTTTGTTCCCAACAAGCTAGGTGAAGGACGGCTTTCACACACACTTATATCTCAGAACGGAGCATGTGGAGGGACTTTCATTAGTGTAGGAGAAAGTGAAATGTTTGGAGGATTATCTTTTACTCTGGTTTCTCAGTCTGATCCCTAGTGCCAAATTGAATATCCTGTAGTTTCTTCACGAAAATCGAGTTGGAGATTGTAACTCCCAATATATATGTATGGAGTGTATTGTGCAACTGAAAAGCAATTCTGTGTTCCAAACAAGCTATATTAAAGAATGCTTTCAACCATATTTTTATCTGAGAACTGAGCATATGGAGAGAAGTTCGTCATCTAGCACAAAAGGAACTGTTTGCAGGAGAAACATATACTCTGCTTTCTCAGTCTGTTTCCTAGTGCCTATTTGAATTTCCTGCTGTTTTTACAAAAAAATGCTGGAACTACTACCTCCACATATATATTTAAGGAGCGTATTTTGCAACTGAAAAGTAACTTTGTGTTCCCAAAAAAGTTCCTTGAAGGACGTCTTTCACACACAATAATCTCTCTGAACGGAGCAAGTGGAGAGACGATCTTTCAGCTAGATCAAAGGGAAAGGTTTGCAGGAGAAATTTTACTCTTGTTCCTCAGTCTGTTTCCTAGAGCCGGTTTGAACTTCCTGCAGTCTTCACTGTTAAAGTGAGTTGGAGCTTGTTCCTCCCCATATATATGTATGGAGTGTAGATTGCTACTGAAAAGAATCTTTGTGATCCCTTCAAGCTAGGTGAAGGACGGCTTTCACGCACATTTATCTCTCAGAACTGACCTTGTGGAGAGACCTTCATTAATCTAGCACAAACGGAACGGTTTGTAGTGGAATTTTTACCCTGATTTCTCAGTCTTTTTATAATAGACGGTTTAAAGTTCCTGCAGATTACTGGAAAACCGAGTTTTAGCTATTACCTCCCCGTATATATTTAAGGAGTGTAGTTTGCAACCATAAGGAATATTTTTGTTCCCTACAAGCTACGTGATGTATCGCTTTAAAAACACTTACTAGTCAGAACTGAGCAAGAGGAGAGAAGTTCGTTCATCAAGCACAAAATGATTGGTTTGCAGCAGTATCTTTTACTCTGCTTTCTCAGATTGTTTCCTATGCCACTTTGAAGTTCCTTCAGTTTTCAGTGTAAAACCGATTTGGATTTCTTACCTCCCCATATATATGTAAGGATGTAAATTTGAAATTGAAATGGTACTTTATGTTATCTACCAGCAAGGCAAAGTAAGGCTTACAAACACACTTACCTCTCAGAACCAAGAATGTGGAGAGACTTTCATTTATCTAGGAGAAAGTGAACGGGTTGCAAGAGAAACATTTACTCCAGGTTTTCATTATGATTCCAAGGGCCAATTTGAAGTTCCTGCAGTTTATCACGATAATTGTTTTTGAGCTTTTAACACCCAATATATATGCATGGATTGTAGTTTGCAACTGAAAAGAAGATTCATCTTCCTAACAAGCTGGGTGAAGGAAGGCTTTCACAGACTGGTATCTCTCAGTACCTTGCATGTGTAGAGACGTTGGTACATGAATCACAAAATGAACGGTTTGCAGGAGAAAATATTACTCCAGTTTCTCAGTCTTTATCAAAGTGCCGGAAAGAAGTTTCTGCTGTTTTCTGTGTAAAACCGTGTTGGAACTAGTACGTCCACATATAAATGTATGGTGTGTAGTTTACAACTGAAAGAAACCTTGTTTTCCCAACAAGATAGGGGAAGGCAGCTTCCAAACACACTTATCTCTCAGAACTTAGCATATGGGGAGGCGTTCATTCATCTAGCACAATGGGATCGATTTGCAGGAGAAACTTTTTCTCTGGATTCTCAGTCTGTTTCCTAGTGCCACTTTTAAGTTCCTGAAGTTTTCACTGGAAATCCGAGTTGGTGTTACTACTTCCCGTTATAAATTTAAGGAGTGTAATTTGCAACTGAAAAGAAAATTTATGTTCCCAACCAGCTAGTTGAATTTCGGCTTTCAAACACACATATCTCAGAAATGTGCATGTTGATAGAATTTCGTTCATCTACCACAAAGGGAATGGTTTGCAGTGGAAACTTTCTCCCTGGTTTCCCAAATTTTTACAAGTGCTGATTTGATGTACCTGCAGTTTTCATTTGAAAACCAAGTTGTATATACTACATCCCCTTATATATGTAAGGAGTGTTGTTTGCAATCTTAATATATCACTGTGTTCCCAACAATCTAGTTGAATTAAGGCTTTAAACTCAATTATCTCTCAGAAATGAGCATGTGGTGATGTTCTTTCATCTAGAAAAATGCGATCGATTTTCAGTAGGAACTGTTACTCTTGAATCTCAGGGTTTTTCCTAGTTCCGTAGTGCTGTTCTTGCATTTTTCACAATAAAACAGTTTTGGAGCTATTACCTCCCCTTATACATGTATGGACAAAAATTTGTCAACTGAAAATGTACATTGAATTCACAACAAGCTATGTTAACTACGGTTTACAAACACAAATATCTCTCATAACTGAGAAAGTTTAGAGACGTTTGTTCATCTAGCACCAAGCAACTGGTTTATAGGGCAAAGTTTTACACTAGATTCTCTGTATGTTTCCTAGTGCTAGGTCCACGATCCTGCAGTTTTCAGCATAAAACTGAGTTCGAGCTATTATCTACAAATATATATGTATGGATTGTAGCTTGCAACTGAAAAGAATCTTTTTGTTCCCAACAAGTTAGGTGAAGGACGGCTTTCACACACACTTAAATCTCAGAACAGAGCATGTGGAGGGACTTTCATTAGTGTAGGAGAAAGTGAAATGTTTGAAGGTTTATCTTTTACTCTGGTTTCTCAGTCTGATTCCTAGTGCCAATTTGAATTTCCTGTAGTTTCTTCACGAAAATCGAGTTGGAGATTGTAACTCCCTATATATATGTATGCAGTGTAGTTTGCAACTGAAAAGCAATTCTGTGTTCCAAACAAGCTGTATGAATGACTGCTTTCAACCATATTTTTATCTGAGAACTGATCATATGGAGAGAAGTTCGTCATCTAACACAAAAGGAACTGTTTGCAGGAGAAACATATACTCTGCTTTCTAAGTCTGTTTCCTAGTGCCTATTTGAAGTTCCTGCTGTTTTTACAGAAAAACTGCTGGAACTACTACCTCCCCATATATATTTAAGGAGCGTAGTTTGCAACTGGAAAGTAATTTTGTGTTCCCAAAAAGTTCCTTGAAGGACGTCTTTCACACACAATAATCTCTCTGAACGGAGCAAGTGGAGAGACGATCGTTCAGCTAGAACAAAGGGAACGGTTTGCAGGAGAAATTTTACTCTTTTATCTAAGTCTGTTTCCTAGAGCCGGTTTGAATTTCCTGCAGTCTTCACTGTTAAAGTGAGTTGGAGCTTGTTCCTCCCCATATATATGTATGGAGTGTAGATTGCTACTGAAAAGAAGCTTTGTGATCCCTGCAAGCTAGGTGAAGGACGGCATTCACGCACATTTATCTCTCAGAACTGAGCTTGTGGAGAGACCTTCATTAATCTAACAGAAAGGGAACGGTTTGTAGTGGAATTTTTACCCTGAATTCTCATTCTTTTTATAATAGACGGTTTAAAGTTCCTGCAGATTACTGGAAAACCGAGTTTTAGCTATTACCTCCCCATATATATATAAGGAGTGTAGTTTGCAACCATAAGGAATATTTGTGTTCCCTACAAGCTACGTGATGTATGTCTTTAAACACACTTATCAGTCAAAACTGAGCAAGAGGGGAGAAATTCGTTCATGAAGCACAAAATGATTGGTTTGCAGCAGTATCTTTTACTCTGCTTTCTCATATTGTTTCCTATGCCACTTTGAAGTTCCTTAAGTTTTCAGTGTAAAACCGATTTGGATTTCTTAACTCCCCATATAAATGTACGGATGTAAGTTTGAAACTGAAATGGTAGTTTATGTTAACTACCAGCAAGGCAAAGTAAGGCTGAAAAACACACTTACCTCTCAGAACCAAGAATGTGAAGAGACTTTCATTTATCTAGGAGAAAGTGAACGGGTTGCAAGAGAAACATATACACCAGGTTTTCAGTACGATTCCAAGGGCCAATTTGAAGTTCCTTCAGTTTAACACGATATTTGTTTTTGAGCTTTTAAAACACAATAAATATGCATGGATTGTAGTTTGCAACTGAAAAGAAGATTCACCTTCCTAACAAGCTAGGTGAAGGAAGGCTTTCACAGACTGGTATCTCTCAGTACCTTGCATGTGTAAAGACGTTGGTTCATGAATCACAATATGAACGGTTTGCAGGAGAAAATTTTACTCCAGTTTTTCAGTTTTTAACAAAGTGACGGAAAGACGTTTCTGCAGTTTTCTGTGTAAAACCGTTTTGGAGCTAGTACGTCCTCAAATAAATGTATGGTGTGTAGTTTACAACTGAAAGAAACCTTGTTTTCCCAACAAGATAGGTGAAGGCAGCTTCCAAACACACTTATCTCTCAGAACTGAGCATGTGGGGAGGCGTTCATTCATCTAGCTCAATGGGATCGCTTTGCAGGAGAAATTTTACTCTGGATTCTCAGTTTGTTTATTAGTGCCACTTTTAAGTTCCTGAAGATTTCACTGGAAATCCGAGTTGCTGTTACTACTTCCCGTTATAAATTTAAAGAGTGTAATTTGCAACTGAAAAGAAAATTTTTTTTCCCAACAAGCTAGTTGTATTTCGGCTTTCAAACACACATATCTCAGAAATGTGCATGTTGAAAAACGTTCGTTCATCTAGCACAAAGGGAATGGTTTGCAGTGCAAACTTTCACCCTGGTTTCTCAAAATTTTACAAGTGCTGATTTGATGTACCTGCAGTTTTCATTTGAAAACCAATTTGGTTCAAGTACATCCCTTATATATGTAAGGAGTTTTGTTTGCAATCTTAATATATCACTGTGTTCCCAACAATCTGGTTGAATTAAGGCTTTAAACTTAATTATCTCTCAGAAATGAGCATGTGGTGATGTGCTTTTATTTAGAAAAATGCGATCGATTTTCAGTAGGAACTGTTACTCTTGATTCTCAGTGTTTTTCCTAGTTCCGTATTGCTATTCTTGCATTTTTCACAATAAAACAGTTTTGGAGCTAGTACCTCCCCTTATACATGTATGGACAAAAATTTCTCAACTGAAAATGTACATTGAGTTCCCAACAAGCTATGTTAAGTACGGTTTACAAACACAAATATCTCTCATATCTGAGAAAGTGGAGAGACGTTTGTTCATCTAGCATCAAGCAACTGGTTTATAGGGCAAAGTTTTACACTAGATTCTCTGTATGTTTCCAAGTGCTAGTTCCACGATCCTGCAGTTTTCAACATAAAACTGAGTTCGAGCTAGTACCTGCAATTATATATGTATGGATTGTAGCTTGCAAATGAAAAGAATCATTTTGTTCCCAACAAGCTAGGTGAAGGACGGCATTCACACACACTTAAATCTCAGAACGGAGCATGTGGAGGGACTTTCATTAGTGTAGGAGAAAGTGAATGTTTGGAGGATTATCTTTTACTCTGGTTTCTCAGTCTGATTCCTAGTGCCAGTTTTATTTTCCTGTAGTTTCTTCACGAAAATCGAGTTGGAGATTGTAACTCCCAATATATATGTATGGAGTGAAGTTTGCAACTGAAAAGCATTTCTGTGTTCCAAACAAGCTATATGAAGGAATGCTTTCAACCCTATTTTTATCTGAGAACTGAGCATATGGAGAGAAGTTCGTCATCTAGCACAAAAGGAACTGTTTGCAGGAGAAACATATACTCTGCTTTCTCAGTCTGTTTCCTAGTGCCTATTTGAATTTCCTGCTGTTTTTACAAAAAAATGCTGGAACTACTACCTCCCCATATATATTTAAGGAGCGTATTTTGCAACTGAAAAGTAACTTTGTGTTCCCAAAAAAGTTCCCTGAAGGACGTCTTTCACACACAATAATCTCTCCGAACGGAGCAAGTGGAGAGACGATCTTTCAGCTAGATCAAAGGGAACGGTTTGCAGGACAAATTTTACTCTTGTTCCTCAGTCTGTTTCCTAGAGCCGGTTTGAACTTCCTGCAGTCTTCACTGTTAAAGTGAGTTGGAGCTTGTTCCTCCCCATATATATGTATGGAGGGTAGATTGCTACTGAAAAGAATCTTTTTGATCCCTTCAAGCTAGGTGAAGGACGGCTTTCACGCACATTTATCTCTCAGAACTGAGCTTGTGGAGAGACCTTCATTAGTCTAGCACAAACGGAACGGTTTGTAGTGGAATTTTTACCCTGATTTCTCAGTCTTTTTATAATAGACGGTTTAAAGTTCCTGCAGATTACTGGAAAACCGAGTTTTAGCTATTACCTCCCCGTATATATTTAAGGAGTGTAGTTTGCAACCATAAGGAATATTTGTGTTCCCTACAAGCTACGTGATGTATGGCTTTAAAAACGCTTACCAGTCAGAACTGAGCAAGAGGAGAGAAGTTCGTTCATCAAGCACAAAATGATTGGTTTGCAGCAGTATCTTTTACTCTGCTTTCTCAGATTGTTTCCTATGCCACTTTGAAGTTCCTTCAGTTTTCAGTGTAAAACCGATTTGGATTCCTTACCTCCCCATATATATGTAAGGATGTAAATTTGAAATTGAAATGGTACTTTATGTTATCTACCAGCAAGGCAAAGTAAGGCTTACAAACACACTTACCTCTCAGAACCAAGAATGTGGAGAGACTTTCATTTATCTAGGAGAAAGTGAACGGGTTGCAAGAGAAACATTTACTCCAGGTTTTCATTATGATTCCAAGGGCCAATTTGAAGTTCCTGCAGTTTATCATGATAATTGTTTTTGAGCTTTTAACACCCAATATATATGCATGGATTGTAGTTTGCAACTGAAAAGAAGATTCATCTTCCTAACAAGCTAGGTGAAGGAAGGCTTTCACAGACAGGTATCTCTCAGTACCTTGCATGTGTAGAGACGTTGGTACATGAATCACAAAATGAACGGTTTGCAGGAGAAAATATTACTCCAGTTTCTCAGTCTTTATCAAAGTGCCGGAAAGAAGTTTCTGCTGTTTTCTGTGTAAAACCGTGTTGGAGCTAGAACGTCCAAATATAAATGTATTGTGTGAAGTTTACAACTGAAAGAAACCTTGTTTTCCCAACAAGATTGGGGAAGGCAGTTTCCAAACACACTTATCTCTCAGAACTGAGCATGTGTGGAGGCGTTCATTCATCTAGCACAATGGGATCGCTTTGCAGGAGAAATTTTACTCTGGATTTTCAGGTTGTTTCCTAGTGCCACTTTTAAGTTCCTGAAGTTTTCACTGGAAATCCGAGTTGGTGTTACTACTTCCCGTTATAAATTTAAGGAGTGTAATTTGCAACTGAAAAGAAAATTTTTGTTCCCAACAAGCTAGTTGTATTTCGGCTTTCAAACACACATATCTCAGAAATGTGCATGTTGAAAAACGTTCGTTCATCTAGCACAAAGGGAATGGTTTGCAGTAGAAACTTTCACCCTGGATTCTCAAAATTTTTACAAGTTCTGATTTGATGTACCTGCAGTCTTCATTTGAAAACCAAGTTGGTTCTAATACATCCCCTTATATATGTAAGGAGTGTTGTTTGCAATCTTAATATATCACAGTGTTCCCAAAAATCTAGTTGAATTAAAGATTTAAACTGAATTATCTCTCAGACATGAGCATGTGGTGATGTTCGTTCATCTAGAAAAATGCGATCGATTTTCATTAGGAACTGTTATTCTTGATTCTCAGGGTTTTCCTATTTTCGTAGTGCTGTCCTTGCATTTTTCACGATAAAACAGTTTTGGAAGTAGTACCTTGCCTTATACATATATGGACAAAAATGTTTCAACTGAAAATGTACATTGAGTTCCCAACAAGCTACGTTAAGTACGGTTTACAAACACAAATATCTCTCATAACAGAGAAAGTGGAGAGACGTTTGTTCATCAAGCACCAAGCAACAGGTTTATAGGACAAAGATTTACACTAGATTCTCTGTATGTTTTCTGGTGCCAGGTACACGATCCTGCAGTTTTCAGCATAAAACTGTGTTCGTGCTAGTACCTACAATTATATATTTATGGATTGTATCTTGCAACTGAAAAGAATATTTTTGTTCCCAACAAGCTAGGTGAAGGACGGCTTTCACACACACTTATATCTCAGAACGGAGCATGTGGAGGGACTTTCATTAGTGTAGGAGAAAGTGAAATGTTTGGAGGATTATCTTTTACTCTGGTTTCTCAGTCTGATCCCTAGTGCCAAATTGAATATCCTGTAGTTTCTTCACGAAAATCGAGTTGGAGATTGTAAATCCCAATATATATGTATGGAGTGTATTGTGCAACTGAAAAGCAATTCTGTGTTCCAAACAAGCTATATTAAAGAATGCTTTCAACCATATTTTTATCTGAGAACTGAGCATATGGAGAGAAGTTCGTCATCTAGCACAAAAGGAACTGTTTGCAGGAGAAACATATACTCTGCTTTCTCAGTCTGTTTCCTAGTGCCTATTTGAATTTCCTGCTGTTTTTACAAAAAAATGCTGGAACTACTACCTCCACATATATATTTAAGGAGCGTATTTTGCAACTGAAAAGTAACTTTGTGTTCCCAAAAAAGTTCCTTGAAGGACGTCTTTCACACACAATAATCTCTCCGAACGGAGCAAGTGGAGAGACGATCTTTCAGCTAGATCAAAGGGAAAGGTTTGCAGGAGAAATTTTACTCTTGTTCCTCAGTCTGTTTCCTAGAGCCGGTTTGAACTTCCTGCAGTCTTCACTGTTAAAGTGAGTTGGAGCTTGTTCCTCCCCATATATATGTATGGAGTGTAGATTGCTACTGAAAAGAATCTTTGTGATCCCTTCAAGCTAGGTGAAGGACGGCTTTCACGCACATTTATCTCTCAGAACTGAGCTTGTGGAGAGACCTTCATTAATCTAGCACAAACGGAACGGTTTGTAGTGGAATTTTTACCCTGATTTCTCAGTCTTTTTATATTAGACGGTTTAAAGTTCCTGCAGATTACTGGAAAACCGAGTTTTAGCTATTACCTCCCCGTATATATTTAAGGAGTGTAGTTTGCAACCATAAGGATTATTTTTGTTCCCTACAAGCTACGTGATGTATCGCTTTAAAAACACTTACTAGTCAGAACTGAGCAAGAGGAGAGAAGTTCGTTCATCAAGCACAAAATGATTGGTTTGCAGCAGTATCTTTTACTCTGCTTTCTCAGATTGTTTCCTATGCCACTTTGAAGTTCCTTCAGTTTTCAGTGTAAAACCGATTTGGATTTCTTACCTCCCCATATATATGTAAGGATGTAAATTTGAAATTGAAATGGTACTTTATGTTATCTACCAGCAAGGCAAAGTAAGGCTTACAAACACACTTACCTCTCAGAACCAAGAATGTGGAGAGACTTTCATTTATCTAGGAGAAAGTGAACGGGTTGCAAGAGAAACATTTACTCCAGGTTTTCATTATGATTCCAAGGGCCAATTTGAAGTTCCTGCAGTTTATCACGATAATTGTTTTTGAGCTTTTAACACCCAATATATATGCATGGATTGTAGTTTGCAACTGAAAAGAAGATTCATCTTCCTAACAAGCTGGGTGAAGGAAGGCTTTCACAGACTGGTATCTCTCAGTACCTTGCATGTGTAGAGACGTTGGTACATGAATCACAAAATGAACGGTTTGCAGGAGAAAATATTACTCCAGTTTCTCAGTCTTTATCAAAGTCCCGGAAAGAAGTTTCTGCTGTTTTCTGTGTAAAACCGTGTTGGAACTAGTACGTCCACATATAAATGTATAGTGTGTAGTTTACAACTGAAAGAAACCTTGTTTTCCCAACAAGATAGGGGAAGGCAGCTTCCAAACACACTTATCTCTCAGAACTGAGCATGTGTGGAGGCGTTCATTCATCTAGCACAATGGGATCGCTTTGCAGGAGAAATTTTACTCTGGATTCTCAGGTTGTTTTCTAGTGCCACTTTTAAGTTCCTGAAGTTTTCACTGGAAATCCGAGTTGGTGTTACTACTTCCCGTTATAAATTTAAGGAGTGTAATTTGCAACTGAAAAGAAAATTTTTGTTCCCAACAAGCTAGTTGTATTTCGGCTTTCAAACACACATATCTCAGAAATGTGCATGTTGAAAAACGTTCGTTCATCTAGCACAAAGGGAATGGTTTGCAGTGGAAACTTTCACCCTGGATTCTCAAAATTTTTACAAGTGCTGATTTGATGTACCTGCAGTTTTCATTTGAAAACCAAGTTGGATCTAGTACATCCCCTTGTATATGTAAGGAGTGTTGTTTGCAATCTTAATATATCACTGTGTTCCCAACAATCTAGTTGAATTAAGGCTTTAAACTCAATTATCTCTAAGAAATGAGCATGTGGTGACGTTCTTTCATTTAGAAAAATGCGATCGATTTTCAGTAGGAACTGTTACTCTTGATTCTCAGTGTTTTTCCTAGTTCCGTAGTGCTATCCTTGCATTTTTCACAATAAAACAGTTCTGGAGCTAGTACCTCCCCTTATACATGTATGGACAAAAATTTCTCAACTGAAAATGTACATTGAGTTCCCAACAAGCTATGTTAAGTACGGTTTACAAACACAAATATCTCTCATATCTGAGAAAGTGGAGAGACGTTTGTTAATGTAGCACCAAGCAACTAGTTTATAGGGCAAAGTCTTACACTAGATTCTCTGTATGATTCCTGGTGCCAGGTACACGATCCTGCAGTTTTCAGCATAAAACTGTGTTCGAGCTAGTACCTACAATTATATATTTATGGATTGTAGCTTGCAACTGAAAAGAATCTTTTTGTTCCCAACAAGCTAGGGGAAGGACGGCTTTCACACACACTTATATCTCAAAACGGAGCATGTGGAGGGACTTTCATTAGTGTAGGAGAAAGTGAAATGTTTGGAGGATTATCTTTTACTCTGGTTTCTCAGTCTGATCCCTAGTGCCAATTTGAATATCCTGTAGTTTCTTCACGAAAATCGAGTTGGAGTTTTTAACTCCCAATATATATGTATGGAGTGTATTGTGCAACTGAAAAGCAATTCTGTGTTCCAAACAAGCTTTATGAAGGACTGCTTTCAAACATATATATATTTGAGAACTGAGCATATGGAGAGAATTTCGTCATCTAGCACAAAAGGAACTGTTTGCAGGAGAAACATATACTCTGCTTTCTAAGTCTGTTTCCTAGAGCCGGTTTGAATTTCCTGCAGTCTTCACTGTTAAAGTGAGTTGGAGCTTGTTCCTCCCCATATATATGTATGGAGTGTAGATTGCTACTGAAAAGAATTTTTGTGATCCCTTCAAGCTAGGTGAAGGACGGCTTTCACGCACATTTATCTCTCAGAACTGAGCTTGTGGAGAGACCTTCATTAATCTAGCACAAACGGAACGGTTTGTAGTGGAATTTTTACCCTGATTTCTCAGTCTTTTTATAATAGACGGTTTAAAGTTCCTGCAGATTACTGGAAAACCGAGTTTTAGCTATTACCTCCCCGTATATATTTAAGGTGTGTAGTTTGCAACCATAAGGAATATTTGTGTTCCCTACAAGCTACGTGATGTATGGCTTTAAAAACACTTACCAGTCAGAACTGAGCAAGAGGAGAGATGTTCGTTCATCAAGCACAAAATGATTGGTTTGCAGCAGTATCTTTTACTCTGCTTTCTCAGATTTTTTCCTATGCCACTTTGAAGTTCCTTCAGTTTTCAGTGTAAAACCGATTTGGATTTCTTACCTCCCCATATATATGTAAGGATGTAAATTTGAAATTGAAATGGTACTTTATGTTATCTACCAGCAAGGCAAAGTAAGGCTTACAAACACACTTACCTCTCAGAACCAAGAATGTGGAGAGACTTTCATTTATCTAGGAGAAAGTGAACGGGTTGCAAGAGAAACATTTACTCCAGGTTTTCATTATGATTCCAAGGGCCAATTTGAAGTTCCTGCAGTTTATCACGATAATTGTTTTTGAGCTTTTAACACCCAATATATATGCATGGATTGTAGTTTGCAACTGAAAAGAAGATTCATCTTCCTAACAAGCTGGGTGAAGGAAGGCTTTCACAGACTGGTATCTCTCAGTACCTTGCATGTGTAGAGACGTTGGTACATGAATCACAAAATGAACGGTTTGCAGGAGAAAATATTACTCCAGTTTCTCAGTCTTTATCAAAGTGCCGGAAAGAAGTTTCTGCTGTTTTCTGTGTAAAACCGTGTTGGAACTAGTACGTCCACATATAAATGTATGGTGTGTAGTTTACAACTGAAAGAAACCTTGTTTTCCCAACAAGATAGGGGAAGGCAGCTTCCAAACACACTTATCTCTCAGAACTGAGCATGTGTGGAGGCGTTCATTCATCTAGCACAATGGGATCGCTTTGCAGGAGAAATTTTACTCTGGATTCTCAGGTTGTTTTCTAGTGCCACTTTTAAGTTCCTGAAGTTTTCACTGGAAATCCGAGTTGGTGTTACTACTTCCCGTTATAAATTTAAGGAGTGTAATTTGCAACTGAAAAGAAAATTTTTGTTCCCAACAAGCTAGTTGTATTTCGGCTTTCAAACACACATATCTCAGAAATGTGCATGTTGAAAAACGTTCGTTCATCTAGCACAAAGGGAATGGTTTGCAGTGGAAACTTTCACCCTGGATTCTCAAAATTTTTACAAGTGCTGATTTGATGTACCTGCAGTTTTCATTTGAAAACCAAGTTGGATCTAGAACATCCCCTTGTATATGTAAGGAGTGCTGTTTGCAATCTTAATATATCACTGTGTTCCCAACAATCTAGTTGAATTAAGGCTTTAAACTCAATTATCTCTAAGAAATGAGCATGTGGTGATGTTCTTTCATTTAGAAAAATGCGATCGATTTTCATTAGGAACTGTTACTCTTGATTCTCAGTGTTTTTCCTAGTTCCGTAGTGCTATCCTTGCATTTTTCACAATAAAACAGTTCTGGAGCTAGTACCTCCCCTTATACATGTATGGACAAAAATTTCTCAACTGAAAATGTACATTGAGTTCCCAACAAGCTATGTTAAGTACGGTTTACAAACACAAATATCTCTCATATCTGAGAAAGTGGAGAGACGTTTGTTAATGTAGCACCAAGCAACTAGTTTATAGGGCAAAGTCTTACACTAGATTCTCTGTATGATTCCTGGTGCCAGGTACACGATCCTGCAGTTTTCAGCATAAAACTGTGTTCGAGCTAGTACCTACAATTATATATTTATGGATTGTAGCTTGCAACTGAAAAGAATCTTTTTGTTCCCAACAAGCTAGGGGAAGGACGGCTTTCACACACACTTATATCTCAAAACGGAGCATGTGGAGGGACTTTCATTAGTGTAGGAGAAAGTGAAATGTTTGGAGGATTATCTTTTACTCTGGTTTCTCAGTCTGATCCCTAGTGCCAATTTGAATATCCTGTAGTTTCTTCACGAAAATCGAGTTGGAGTTTTTAACTCCCAATATATATGTATGGAGTGTATTGTGCAACTGAAAAGCAATTCTGTGTTCCAAACAAGCTTTATGAAGGACTGCTTTCAAACATATATATATTTGAGAACTGAGCATATGGAGAGAATTTCGTCATCTAGCACAAAAGGAACTGTTTGCAGGAGAAACATATACTCTGCTTTCTAAGTCTGTTTCCTAGAGCCGGTTTGAATTTCCTGCAGTCTTCACTGTTAAAGTGAGTTGGAGCTTGTTCCTCCCCATATATATGTATGGAGTGTAGATTGCTACTGAAAAGAATTTTTGTGATCCCTTCAAGCTAGGTGAAGGACGGCTTTCACGCACATTTATCTCTCAGAACTGAGCTTGTGGAGAGACCTTCATTAATCTAGCACAAACGGAACGGTTTGTAGTGGAATTTTTACCCTGATTTCTCAGTCTTTTTATAATAGACGGTTTAAAGTTCCTGCAGATTACTGGAAAACCGAGTTTTAGCTATTACCTCCCCGTATATATTTAAGGTGTGTAGTTTGCAACCATAAGGAATATTTGTGTTCCCTACAAGCTACGTGATGTATGGCTTTAAAAACACTTACCAGTCAGAACTGAGCAAGAGGAGAGATGTTCGTTCATCAAGCACAAAATGATTGGTTTGCAGCAGTATCTTTTACTCTGCTTTCTCAGATTTTTTCCTATGCCACTTTGAAGTTCCTTCAGTTTTCAGTGTAAAACCGATTTGGATTTCTTACCTCCCCATATATATATAAGGATGTAAATTTGAAATTGAAATGGTACTTTATGTTATCTACCAGCAAGGCAAAGTAAGGCTTACAAACACACTTACCTCTCAGAACCAAGAATGTGGAGAGACTTTCATTTATCTAGGAGAAAGTGAACGGGTTGCAAGAGAAACATTTACTCCAGGTTTTCATTATGATTCCAAGGGCCAATTTGAAGTTCCTGCAGTTTATCACGATAATTGTTTTTGAGCTTTTAACACCCAATATATATGCATGGATTGTAGTTTGCAACTGAAAAGAAGATTCATCTTCCTAACAAGCTGGGTGAAGGAAGGCTTTCACAGACTGGTATCTCTCAGTACCTTGCATGTGTAGAGACGTTGGTACATGAATCACAAAATGAACGGTTTGCAGGAGAAAATATTACTCCAGTTTCTCAGTCTTTATCAAAGTGCCGGAAAGAAGTTTCTGCTGTTTTCTGTGTAAAACCGTGTTGGAACTAGTACGTCCACATATAAATGTATGGTGTGTAGTTTACAACTGAAAGAAACCTTGTTTTCCCAACAAGATAGGGGAAGGCAGCTTCCAAACACACTTATCTCTCAGAACTGAGCATGTGTGGAGGCGTTCATTCATCTAGCACAATGGGATCGCTTTGCAGGAGAAATTTTACTCTGGATTCTCAGGTTGTTTTCTAGTGCCACTTTTAAGTTCCTGAAGTTTTCACTGGAAATCCGAGTTGGTGTTACTACTTCCCGTTATAAATTTAAGGAGTGTAATTTGCAACTGAAAAGAAAATTTTTGTTCCCAACAAGCTAGTTGTATTTCGGCTTTCAAACACACATATCTCAGAAATGTGCATGTTGAAAAACGTTCGTTCATCTAGCACAAAGGGAATGGTTTGCAGTGGAAACTTTCACCCTGGATTCTCAAAATTTTTACAAGTGCTGATTTGATGTACCTGCAGTTTTCATTTGAAAACCAAGTTGGATCTAGTACATCCCCTTGTATATGTAAGGAGTGCTGTTTGCAATCTTAATATATCACTGTGTTCCCAACAATCTAGTTGAATTAAGGCTTTAAACTCAATTATCTCTCAGAAATGAGCATGTGGTGATGTTCTTTCATTTAGAAAAATGCGATCGATTTTCAGTAGGAACTTTTACTCTTGATTCTCAGTGTTTTTCCTAGTTCCGTAGTGCTATCCTTGCATTTTTCACAATAAAACAGTTCTGGAGCTAGTACCTCCCCTTATACATGTATGGACAAAAATTTCTCAACTGAAAATGTACATTGAGTTCCCAACAAGCTATGTTAAGTACGGTTTACAAACACAAATATCTCTCATATCTGAGAAAGTGGAGAGACGTTTGTTAATGTAGCACCAAGCAACTAGTTTATAGGGCAAAGTCTTACACTAGATTCTCTGTATGATTCCTGGTGCCAGGTACACGATCCTGCAGTTTTCAGCATAAAACTGTGTTCGAGCTAGTACCTACAATTATATATTTATGGATTGTAGCTTGCAACTGAAAAGAATCTTTTTGTTCCCAACAAGCTAGGGGAAGGACGGCTTTCACACACACTTATATCTCAAAACGGAGCATGTGGAGGGACTTTCATTAGTGTAGGAGAAAGTGAAATGTTTGGAGGATTATCTTTTACTCTGGTTTCTCAGTCTGATCCCTAGTGCCAATTTGAATATCCTGTAGTTTCTTCACGAAAATCGAGTTGGAGTTTTTAACTCCCAATATATATGTATGGAGTGTATTGTGCAACTGAAAAGCAATTCTGTGTTCCAAACAAGCTTTATGAAGGACTGCTTTCAAACATATATATATTTGAGAACTGAGCATATGGAGAGAATTTCGTCATCTAGCACAAAAGGAACTGTTTGCAGGAGAAACATATACTCTGCTTTCTAAGTCTGTTTCCTAGAGCCGGTTTGAATTTCCTGCAGTCTTCACTGTTAAAGTGAGTTGGAGCTTGTTCCTCCCCATATATATGTATGGAGTGTAGATTGCTACTGAAAAGAATTTTTGTGATCCCTTCAAGCTAGGTGAAGGACGGCTTTCACGCACATTTATCTCTCAGAACTGAGCTTGTGGAGAGACCTTCATTAATCTAGCACAAACGGAACGGTTTGTAGTGGAATTTTTACCCTGATTTCTCAGTCTTTTTATAATAGACGGTTTAAAGTTCCTGCAGATTACTGGAAAACCGAGTTTTAGCTATTACCTCCCCGTATATATTTAAGGAGTGTAGTTTGCAACCATAAGGAATATTTGTGTTCCCTACAAGCTACGTGATGTATGGCTTTAAAAACACTTACCAGTCAGAACTGAGCAAGAGGAGAGAAGTTCGTTCATCAAGCACAAAATGACTGGTTTGCAGCAGTATCTTTTACTCTGCTTTCTCAGATTGTTTCCTATGCCACTTTGAAGTTCCTTCAGTTTTCAGTGTAAAACCGATTTGGATTTCTTACCTCCCCATATATATGTAAGGATGTAAATTTGAAATTGAAATGGTACTTTATGTTAACTACCAGCAAGGCAAAGTAAGGCTTACAAACACACTTACCTCTCAGAACCAAGAATGTGGAGAGACTTTCATTTATCTATGAGAAAGTGAACGGGTTGCAAGAGAAACATTTACTCCAGGTTTTCATTATGATTCCAAGGCCAATTTGAAGTTCCTGCAGTTTATCACGATAATTGTTTTTGAGCTTTTAACACCCAATATATATGCATGGATTGTAGTTTGCAACTGAAAAGAAGATTCATCTTCCTAACAAGCTAGGTGAAGGAAGGCTTTCACAGACTGATATCTCTCAGTACCTTGCATGTGTAGAGACGTTGGTACATGAATTACAAAATGAACGGTTTGCAGGAGAAAATATTACTCCAGTTTCTCAGTCTTTATCAAAGTGCCGGAAAGATGTTTCTGCTGTTTTCTGTGTAAAACCGTGTTGGAACTAGTACGTCCTCATATAAATCTATGGTGTGTAGTTTACAACTGAAAGAAACCTTGTTTTCCCAATAAGATAGGGGAAGGCAGCTTCCAAACACACTTATCTCTCAGAACTGGGCATGTGTGGAGGCGTTCATTCATCTAGCTCAATGGGATCGCTTTGCAGGAGAAATTTTACTCTGGATTCTCAGGTTGTTTCCTAGTGCTACTTTTAAGATCCTGAAGTTTTCAATGGAAATCCGAGTTGGTGTTACTACTTCCCGTTATAAATTTAAGGAGTGTAATTTGCAACTGAAAAGAAAATTTTTGTTCCCAACAAGCTAGTTGTATTTCGGCTTTCAAACACACATATCTCAGAAATGTGCATGTTGAAAAACGTTCGTTCATCTAGCACAAAGGGAATGGTTTGCAGTAGAAACTTTCACCCTGGATTCTCAAAATTTTTACAAGTGCTGATTTGATGTACCTGCAGTCATCATTTGAAAACCAAGTTGGTTCTAGTACATCCCCTTATATATGTAAGGAGTGTTGTTTGCAATCTTAATATACCACAGTGTTCCCAAAAATCTAGTTGAATTAAGGATTTAAACTCAATTATCTCTCAGAAATGAGCATGTGATGATGTTCGTTCATCTAGAAAAATGCGATCGATTTTCATTAGGAACTGTTACTCTTGATTCTCAGGGTTTTCCTATTTTCGTAGTGCTGTCCTTGCATTTTTCACGATAAAACAGTTTTGGAAGTAGTACCTCGCCTTATACAAGTATGGACAAAAATGTTTCAACTGAAAATGTACATTGAATTCCCAACAAGCTACGTTAAGTACGGTTTACAAACACAAATATCTCTCATATCTGAGAAAGTGGAGAGACGTTTGTTCATCTAGCACCAAGCAACTGGTTTATAGGGCAAAGTTTTACACTAGATTCTCTGTATGTTTCCTAGGGCTAGGTCCACGATCCTGCAGTTTTCAGCATAAAACTGTGTTCGAGCTAGTACCTACAATTATATATTTATGCATTGTAGCTTGCAACTGAAAAGTATCTTTTTGTTCCCAACAAGCTAGGGGAAGGACGGCTTTCACACACACTTATATCTCAGAACGGAGCATGTCGAGGGACTTTCATTAGTGTAGGAGAAAGTGAAATGTTTGGAGGATTATCTTTTACTCTGGTTTCTCAGTCTGATCCCTAGTGCCTATTTGAATATCCTGTAGTTTCTTCACGAAAATCGAGTTGGAGTTTGTAACTCCCAATATATATGTATGGAGTGTATTGTGCAACTGAAAAGCAATTCTGTGTTCCAAACAAGCTTTATGAAGGACTGCTTTCAAACATATATATATTTGAGAACTGAGCATATGGAGAGAATTTCGTCATCTAGCACAAAAGGAACTGTTTGCAGGAGAAACATATACTCTGCTTTCTAAGTCTGTTTCCTAGAGCCGGTTTGAATTTCCTGCAGTCTTCACTGTTAAAGTGAGTTGGAGCTTGTTCCTCCCCATATATATGTATGGAGTGTAGATTTCTACTGAAAAGAATTTTTGTGATCCCTTCAAGCTAGGTGAAGGACGGCTTTCATGCACATTTATCTCTCAGAACTGAGCTTGTGGAGAGACCTTCATTAATCTAGCACAAACGGAACGGTTTGTAGTGGAATTTTTACCCTGATTTCTCAGTCTTTTTATAATAGACGGTTTAAAGTTCCTGCAGATTACTGGAAAACCGAGTTTTAGCTATTACCTCCCCGTATATATTTAAGGAGTTTAGTTTGCAACCATAAGGAATATTTGTGTTCCCTACAAGCTACGTGATGTATGGCTTTAAAAACACTTACCAGTCAGAACTGAGCAAGAGGAGAGAAGTTCGTTCATCAAGCACAAAATGACTGGTTTGCAGCAGTATCTTTTACTCTGCTTTCTCAGATTGTTTCCTATGCCACTTTGAAGTTCCTTCAGTTTTCAGTGTAAAACCGATTTGGATTTCTTACCTCCCCATATATATGTAAGGATGTAAATTTGAAATTGAAATGGTACTTTATGTTAACTACCAGCAAGGCAAAGTAAGGCTTACAAACACACTTACCTCTCAGAACCAAGAATGTGGAGAGACTTTCATTTATCTATGAGAAAGTGAACGGGTTGCAAGAGAAACATTTACTCCAGGTTTTCATTATGATTCCAAGGGCAATTTGAAGTTCCTGCAGTTTATCACGATAATTGTTTTTGAGCTTTTAACACCCAATATATATGCATGGATTGTAGTTTGCAACTGAAAAGAAGATTCATCTTCCTAACAAGCTAGGTGAAGGAAGGCTTTCACAGACTGATATCTCTCAGTACCTTGCATGTGTAGAGACGTTGGTACATGAATTACAAAAAGAAAGGTTTGCAGGAGAAAATATTACTCCAGTTTCTCAGTCTTTATCAAAGTGCCGGAAAGAAGTTTCTGCTGTTTTCTGTGTAAAACCGTGTTGGAACTAGTACGTCCTCATATAAATCTATGGTGTGTAGTTTACAACTGAAAGAAACCTTGTTTTCCCAATAAGATAGGGGAAGGCAGCTTCCAAACACACTTATCTCTCAGAACTGAGCATGTGTGGAGGCGTTCATTCATCTAGCTCAATGGGATCGCTTTGCAGGAGAAATTTTACTCTGGATTCTCAGGTTGTTTCCTAGTGCTACTTTTAAGTTCCTGAAGTTTTCAATGGAAATCCGAGTTGGTGTTACTACTTCCCGTTATAAATTTAAGGAGTGTAATTTGCAACTGAAAAGAAAATTTTTGTTCCCAACAAGCTAGTTGTATTTCGGCTTTCAAACACACATATCTCAGAAATGTGCATGTTGAAAAACGTTCGTTCATCTAGCACAAAGGGAATGGTTTGCAGTAGAAACTTTCACCCTGGATTCTCAAAATTTTTACAACTGCTGATTTGATGTACCTGCAGTCTTCATTTGAAAACCAAGTTGGTTCTAGTACATCCCCTTATATATGTAAGGAGTGTTGTTTGCAATCTTAATATACCACAGTGTTCCCAAAAATCTACTTGAATTAAGGATTTAAACTCAATTATCTCTCAGAAATGAGCATGTGGTGATGTTCGTTCATCTAGAAAATGCGATCGATTTTCATTAGGAACTGTTACTCTTGATTCTCAGGGTTTTCCTATTTTCGTAGTGCTGTCCTTGCATTTTTCACGATAAAACAGTTTTGGAACTAGTACCTCGACTTATACATGTATGGACAAAAATGTTTCAACTGAAAATGTACATTGAGTTCCCAACAAGCTACGTTAAGTACGGTTTACAAACACAAATATCTCTCATAACAGAGAAAGTGGAGAGAAGTTTGTTCATCAAGCACCAAGCAACTGGTTTATAGGGCAAAGATTTACACTAGATTCTCTGTATGTTTCCTGGTGCCAGGTACACGATCCTGCAGTTTTCAGCATAAAACTGTGTTCGAGCTTGTACCTACAATTATATATTTATGGATTGTAGCTTGCAACTGAAAAGTATCTTTTTGTTCCAAACAAGCTAGGTGAAGGACGGCTTTCACACACACTTATATCTCAGAACGGAGCATGTGGAGGGACTTTCATTAGTGTAGGAGAAAGTGAAATGTTTGGAGGATTATCTTTTACTCTGGTTTCTCAGTCTGATCCCTAGTGCCAATTTGAAAATCCTGTAGTTTCTTCACGAAAATCGAGTTGGAGTTTGTAACTCCCAATATATATATATGGAGTGTATTGTGCAACTGAAAAGCAATTCTGTGTTCCAAACAAGCTTTATGAAGGACTGCTTTCAAACATATATATATTTGAGAACTGAGCATATGGAGAGAATATCGTCATCTAGCACAAAAGGAACTGTTTGCAGGAGAAACGTATACTCCAGGTTTTCAGTATGATTCCAAGGGCCAATTTGAAGTTCCTACAGTTTAACACGATAATTGTTCTTGAGCTTTTAACACCCAATATATATGCATGGATTGTAGTTTGCAACTGAAAAAAAGATACATCTTCCTTACAAGCCAGGTGAAGGAAGGCTTTCACAGACTGGTATCTCTCAGTATCTTGCATGTTTAGAGACGTCGGTTCATGAATCACAATATGAACGGTTTGCAGTAGAAAAATTTACTCCAGTTTCTCAGTCTTTATTCAAGTGCCGGAAAGACGTTTCTGCAGTTTTCTGTGTAAAACCGTGTTGGAGATAGTACGTCCCCATATAAATGTATTGTGTGTAGTTTACAACTGAAAGAAACCTTGTTTTCCCAACAAGATAGGTGAAGGCAGCTTCCAAACACACTTATCTCTCAGAACTTAGCATATGGGGATGCGTTCATTCATCTAGCAAAATGGGATCGCTTTGCAGGAGAAATTTTACTCTGGATTCTCAGGTTGTTTCCTAGTGCCACTTTTAAGTTCCTGAAGTTTTCAATGGAAATCCGAGTTGGTGTTACTACTTCCCGTTATAAATTTAAGGAGTGTAATTTGCAACTGAAAAGAAAATTTTTGTTCCCAACATGCTAGTTGTATTTCGGCTTTCAAACACACATATCTCAGAAATGTGCATGTTGAAAAACGTTCGTTCATCTAGCACAAAGGGAATGGTTTGCAGTAGAAACTTTCACCCTGGATTCTCAAAATTTTTACAAGTGCTGATTTGATATACCTGCAGTCTTCATTTGAAAACCAAGTTGGTTCTAGTACATCCCCTTATATATGTAAGGAGTGTTGTTTGCAATCTTAATATACCACAGTGTTCCCAACAATCTAGTTGAATTAAGGCTTTAAACTCAATTATCTCTCAGAAATGAGCATGTGGTAATGTTCTTTCATTTAGAAAAATGCGATCGATTTTCAGTAGGAACTGTTACTCTTGATTCTCAGTGTTTTTCCTAGTTCCGTAGTGCTATTCTTGCATTTTTCACAATAAAACAGTTTTGGAGCTAGTACCTCCCCTTATACATGTATGGACAAAAATTTCTCAACTGAAAATGGACATTGAGTTCCCAACAAGCTATGTTAAATACGGTTAAGAAACACAAATATCTCTCATATCTGAGAAAGTGGAGAGACGTTTGTTCATCTAGCACCAAGCAACTGGTTTATAGGGCAAAGTTTTACACTAGATTCTCTGTATGTTTCCTAGTGCGAGGTCCACGATCCTGCAGTTTTCAGCATAAAACTGAGTTCGAGCTAGTACCTACAATTATATATGTATGGATTGTAGCTTACAAATGAAAAGAATCATTTTTTTCCCAACAAGCTAGGTGAAGGACGGCTTTCCCACACACTTAAATCTCAGATCTGAGCATGTGGAGGGACGTTCATTAGTGTAGGAGAAAGTGAAATGTTTGGAGGATTATCTTTTACTCTGGTTTCTCAGTCTGATCCCTAGTGCCAATTTGAATATCCTGTAGTTTCTTCACGAAAATCGAGTTGGAGTTTGTAACTCCCAATATATATGTATGGAGTGTATTGTGCAACTGAAAAGCAATTCTGTGTTCCAAACAAGCTTTATTAAGGACTGCTTTCAAACATATATATATTTGAGAACTGAGCATATGGAGAGAATTTCGTCATCTAGCACAAAAGGAACTTTTTGCAGGAGAAACATATACTCCAGGTTTTCAGTATGTTTCCAAGGGCCAATTTGAAGTTCCTACAGTTTAACACGATAATTGTTCTTGAGCTTTTAACACCCTATATATATGCATGGATTGTAGTTTGCAACTGAAAAAAAGATACATCTTCCTTACAAGCCAGGTGAAGGAAGGCTTTCACAGACTGGTATCTCTCAGTACTTTGCATGTTTAGAGACGTTTGTTCATGAATCACAATATGAACGGTTTGCAGTAGAAAAATTTACTCCAGATTCTCAGTCTTTATTCAAGTGCCGGAAAGACGTTTCTGCAGTTTTCTATGTAAAACCGTGTTGGACATAGTACGTCCTCATATAAATGTATGGTGTGTAGTTTACAACTTAAAGAAACCTTGTTTTCAGAACAAGATAGGTGAAGGCAGCTTCCAAACACACTTATCTCTCAGAACTTAGCATATGTGGAGGCGTTCATTCATCTAGCACAATGGGATCGATTTGCAGGAGAAACTTTTTCTCTGGATTCTCAGTCTGTTTCCTAGTGCCTGTTTGAATTTCCTGCTGTTTTTACAAAAAAATGCTGGAACTACTTCCTCCCCATATATATTTAAGGAGCGTATTTTGCAACTGAAAAGTAACTTTGTGTTCCCAAAAAAGTTCCTTGAAGGACGTCTTTCACACACAATATTCTCTCCGAACGGAGCAAGTGGAGAGACGATCTTTCAGCTAGATCAAACGGAACGGTTTGCAGGAGAAATTTTACTCTTGTTCCTCAGTCTGTTTCCTAGAGCCGGTTTGAACTTCCTGCAGTCTTCACTGTTAAAGTGAGTTGGAGCTTGTTCCTCCCCATATATATGTATGGAGTGTAGATTGCTACTGAAAAGAATCTTTGTGATCCCTTCAAGCTAGGTGAAGGACGGCTTTCACGCACATTTATCTCTCAGAACTGAGCTTGTGGAGAGACCTTCATTAATCTAGCACAAACGGAACGGTTTGTAGTGGAATTTTTACCCTGATTTCTCAGTCTTTTTATAATAGACGGTTTAAAGTTCCTGCAGATTACTGGAAAACCGAGTTTTAGCTATTACCTCCCCGTATATATTTAAGGAGTGTAGTTTGCAACCATAAGGAATATTTGTGTTCCCTACAAGCTACGTGATGTATGGCTTTAAAAACACTTACCAGTCAGAACTGAGCAAGAGGATAGAAGTTCGTTCATCAAGCATAAAATGACTGGTTTGCAGCAGTATCTTTTACTCTGCTTTCTCAGATTGTTTCCTATGCCACTTTGAAGTTCCTTCAGTTTTCAGTGTAAAACCGATTTGGATTTCTTACCTCCCCATATATATGTAAGGATGTAAATTTGAAATTGAAATGGTACTTTATGTTAACTACCAGCAAGGCAAAGTAAGGCTTACAAACACACTTACCTCTCAGAACCAAGAATGTGGAGAGACTTTCATTTATCTAGAAGAAAGTGAACGGGTTGCAAGAGAAACAATTACTCCAGGTTTTCATTATGATTCCAAGGGCCAATTTGAAGTTCCTGCAGTTTATCACGATAATTGTTTTTGAGCTTTTAACACCCAATATATATGCATGGATTGTAGTTTGCAAGTGAAAAGAAGATTCATCTTCCTAACAAGCTAGGTGAAGGAAGGCTTTCACAGACTGGTATCTCTCAGTACCTTGTATGTGTAGAGACGTTGGTACATGAATCACAAAATGAACGGTTTGCAGGAGAAAATATTACTCCAGTTTCTCAGTCTTTATCAAAGTGCCGGAAAGAAGTTTCTGCTGTTTTCTGTGTAAAACCGTGTTGGAGCTAGTACGTCCACATATAAATGTATGGTGTGTAGTTTACAACTGAAAGAAACCTTGTTTTCCCAACAAGATAGGGGAAGGCAGCTTCCAAACACACTTATCTCTCTAGAACTGAGCATGTGTGGAGGCGTTCATTCATCTAGCACAATGGGATCGCTTTGCAGGAGAAATTTTACTCTGGATTCTCAGGTTGTTTCCTAGTGCCACTTTTAAGTTCCTGAAATTTTCACTGGAAATCCGAGTTGGTTTTACCACCTCCCGTTATATATGTAAGGAGTGTATTTTGCAACTGAAAAGAAAATTTTTGTTCCCTACAATCTAGTTGAATTTCGGCTTTCAAACACACATATCTCAGAAATGTGCATGTTGAAAGACGTTCGTTCATCTAGCACAAAGGGAATGGTTGGCAGTGGAAACTTTCACCCTGGTTTCTCAAAATTTTTACAAGTGCTGATTTGATGTACCTGCAGTTTTCATTTGAAAACCAAGTTGGATCTAGTACATCCCCTTATATATGTAAGGAGTGTTGTTTGCAATCTTAATATATCACTTTGTTCCCAACAATCTAGTTGAATTAAGGCTTTAAACTCAATTATCTCTCAGAAATGAGCATGCGGTGATGTTCTTTCATTTAGAAAAATGCGATCGATTTTCAGTAGGAACTGTTACTCTTGATTCTCAGTGTTTTTCCTAGTTCCGTAGTGCTATTCTTGCATTTTTCACAATAAAACAGTTTTGGAGCTAGTACCTCCCCTTATACATGTATGGACAAAAATTTCTCAACTGAAAATGTACATTGAGTTCCCAACCAGCTATGTTAAGTACGGTTTACAAACACAAATATCTCTCATATCTGAGAAAGTGGAGAGACGTTTGTTCATCTAGCACCAAGCAACTGGTATAAAGGGCAAAGTTTTACACTAGATTCTCTGTATGTTTCCTAGTGCGAGGTCCACGATCCTGCAGTTTTCAGCATAAAACTGAGTTCGAGCTAGTACCTACAATTATATATGTATGGATTGTAGCTTGCAAATTAAAAGAATCATTTTGTTCCCAACAAGCTAGGTGAAGGACGGCTTTCACACACACTTAAATCTCAGATCTGAGCATGAGGAGGGACGTTCATTAGTGTAGGAGAAAGTGAAATGTTTGGAGGATTATCTTTTACTCTGGTTTCTCAGTCTGATCCCTAGTGCCAATTTGAATATCCTGTAGTTTCTTCACGAAAATCGAGTTGGAGTTTGTAACTCCCAATATATATGTATGGAGTGTATTGTGCAACTGAAAATCAATTCTGTGTTCCAAACAAGCTTTATGAAGGACTGCTTTCAAACATATATATATTTGAGAACTGAGCATATGGAGAGAATTTCATCATCTAGCACAAAAGGAACTCTTTGCAGGAGAAACGTATACTCCAGGTTTTCAATATGATTCCAAGGGCCAATTTGAAGTTCCTACAGTTTAACACGATAATTGTTCTTGAGCTTTTAACACCCAATATATATGCATGGATTGTAGTTTGCAACTGAAAAAAAGATACATCTTCCTAACAAGCCAGGTGAAGGACGGCTTTCACAGACTGGTATCTCTCAGTACCTTGCATGTTTAGAGACGTTGGTTCATGAATCACAATATGAACGGTTTGCAGTAGAAATATTTACTCCAGTTTCTCAGTCTTTATTCAAGTGCCGGAAATACGTTTCTGCAGTTTTCTGTGTAAAACCGTGTTGGAGATAGTACGTCCTCATATAAATGTATGGTGTGTAGTTTACAACTGAAAGAAACCTTGTTTTCCCAACAAGATAGGTGAAGGCAGCTTCCAAACACACTTATCTCTCAGAACTTAGCATATGGGGAGGCGTTCATTCATCTAGCACAATGGGATCGATTTGCAGGAGAAACTTTTTCTCTGGATTCTCAGTCTGTTTCCTAGTGCCACTTTTAAGTTCCTGAAGTTTTCACTGGAAATCCGAGTTGGTGTTACTACTTCCCGTTATAAATTTAAGGAGTGTAATTTGCAACTGAAAAGAAAATTTATGTTCCCAACCAGCTAGTTGAATTTCGGCTTTCAAACACACATATCTCAGAAATGTGCATGTTGATAGAATTTCGTTCATCTACCACAAAGGGAATGGTTTGCAGTGGAAACTTTCTCCCTGGTTTCCCAAATTTTTACAAGTGCTGATTTGATGTACCTGCAGTTTTCATTTGAAAACCAAGTTGTATATACTACATCCCCTTATATATGTAAGGAGTGTTGTTTGCAATCTTAATATATCACTGTGTTCCCAACAATCTAGTTGAATTAAGGCTTTAAACTCAATTATCTCTCAGAAATGAGCATGTGGTGATGTTCTTTCATCTAGAAAAATGCGATCGATTTTCAGTAGGAACTGTTACTCTTGAATCTCAGGGTTTTTCCTAGTTCCGTAGTGCTGTTCTTGCATTTTTCACAATAAAACAGTTTTGGAGCTATTACCTCCCCTTATACATGTATGGACAAAAATTTGTCAACTGAAAATGTACATTGAATTCACAACAAGCTATGTTAACTACGGTTTACAAACACAAATATCTCTCATAACTGAGAAAGTTTAGAGACGTTTGTTCATCTAGCACCAAGCAACTGGTTTATAGGGCAAAGTTTTACACTAGATTCTCTGTATGTTTCCTAGTGCTAGGTCCACGATCCTGCAGTTTTCAGCATAAAACTGAGTTCGAGCTATTATCTACAAATATATATGTATGGATTGTAGCTTGCAACTGAAAAGAATCTTTTTGTTCCCAACAAGTTAGGTGAAGGACGGCTTTCACACACACTTAAATCTCAGAACAGAGCATGTGGAGGGACTTTCATTAGTGTAGGAGAAAGTGAAATGTTTGAAGGTTTATCTTTTACTCTGGTTTCTCAGTCTGATTCCTAGTGCCAATTTGAATTTCCTGTAGTTTCTTCACGAAAATCGAGTTGGAGATTGTAACTCCCTATATATATGTATGCAGTGTAGTTTGCAACTGAAAAGCAATTCTGTGTTCCAAACAAGCTGTATGAATGACTGCTTTCAACCATATTTTTATCTGAGAACTGATCATATGGAGAGAAGTTCGTCATCTAACACAAAAGGAACTGTTTGCAGGAGAAACATATACTCTGCTTTCTAAGTCTGTTTCCTAGTGCCTATTTGAAGTTCCTGCTGTTTTTACAGAAAAACTGCTGGAACTACTACCTCCCCATATATATTTAAGGAGCGTAGTTTGCAACTGGAAAGTAATTTTGTGTTCCCAAAAAGTTCCTTGAAGGACGTCTTTCACACACAATAATCTCTCTGAACGGAGCAAGTGGAGAGACGATCGTTCAGCTAGAACAAAGGGAACGGTTTGCAGGAGAAATTTTACTCTTGTATCTAAGTCTGTTTCCTAGAGCCGGTTTGAATTTCCTGCAGTCTTCACTGTTAAAGTGAGTTGGAGCTTGTTCCTCCCCATATATATGTATGGAGTGTAGATTGCTACTGAAAAGAAGCTTTGTGATCCCTGCAAGCTAGGTGAAGGACGGCATTCACGCACATTTATCTCTCAGAACTGAGCTTGTGGAGAGACCTTCATTAATCTAACAGAAAGGGAACGGTTTGTAGTGGAATTTTTACCCTGAATTCTCATTCTTTTTATAATAGACGGTTTAAAGTTCCTGCAGATTACTGGAAAACCGAGTTTTAGCTATTACCTCCCCATATATATATAAGGAGTGTAGTTTGCAACCATAAGGAATATTTGTGTTCCCTACAAGCTACGTGATGTATGTCTTTAAACACACTTATCAGTCAAAACTGAGCAAGAGGGGAGAAATTCGTTCATGAAGCACAAAATGATTGGTTTGCAGCAGTATCTTTTACTCTGCTTTCTCATATTGTTTCCTATGCCACTTTGAAGTTCCTTAAGTTTTCAGTGTAAAACCGATTTGGATTTCTTAACTCCCCATATAAATGTACGGATGTAAGTTTGAAACTGAAATGGTAGTTTATGTTAACTACCAGCAAGGCAAAGTAAGGCTGAAAAACACACTTACCTCTCAGAACCAAGAATGTGAAGAGACTTTCATTTATCTAGGAGAAAGTGAACGGGTTGCAAGAGAAACATATACACCAGGTTTTCAGTACGATTCCAAGGGCCAATTTGAAGTTCCTTCAGTTTAACACGATATTTGTTTTTGAGCTTTTAAAACACAATATATATGCATGGATTGTAGTTTGCAACTGAAAAGAAGATTCACCTTACTAACAAGCTAGGTGAAGGAAGGCTTTCACAGACTGGTATCTCTCAGTACCTTGCATGTGTAAAGACGTTGGTTCATGAATCACAATATGAACGGTTTGCAGGAGAAAATTTTACTCCAGTTTTTCAGTTTTTAACAAAGTGACGGAAAGACGTTTCTGCAGTTTTCTGTGTAAAACCGTTTTGGAGCTAGTACGTCCTCAAATAAATGTATGGTGTGTAGTTTACAACTGAAAGAAACCTTGTTTTCCCAACAAGATAGGTGAAGGCAGCTTCCAAACACACTTATCTCTCAGAACTGAGCATGTGGGGAGGCGTTCATTCATCTAGCTCAATGGGATCGCTTTGCAGGAGAAATTTTACTCTGGATTCTCAGTTTGTTTATTAGTGCCACTTTTAAGTTCCTGAAGATTTCACTGGAAATCCGAGTTGCTGTTACTACTTCCCGTTATAAATTTAAAGAGTGTAATTTGCAACTGAAAAGAAAATTTTTTTTCCCAACAAGCTAGTTGTATTTCGGCTTTCAAACACACATATCTCAGAAATGTGCATGTTGAAAAACGTTCGTTCATCTAGCACAAAGGGAATGGTTTGCAGTGCAAACTTTCACCCTGGTTTCTCAAAATTTTACAAGTGCTGATTTGATGTACCTGCAGTTTTCATTTGAAAACCAATTTGGTTCAAGTACATCCCTTATATATGTAAGGAGTTTTGTTTGCAATCTTAATATATCACTGTGTTCCCAACAATCTGGTTGAATTAAGGCTTTAAACTTAATTATCTCTCAGAAATGAGCATGTGGTGATGTGCTTTTATTTAGAAAAATGCGATCGATTTTCAGTAGGAACTGTTACTCTTGATTCTCAGTGTTTTTCCTAGTTCCGTATTGCTATTCTTGCATTTTTCACAATAAAACAGTTTTGGAGCTAGTACCTCCCCTTATACATGTATGGACAAAAATTTCTCAACTGAAAATGTACATTGAGTTCCCAACAAGCTATGTTAAGTACGGTTTACAAACACAAATATCTCTCATATCTGAGAAAGTGGAGAGACGTTTGTTCATCTAGCATCAAGCAACTGGTTTATAGGGCAAAGTTTTACACTAGATTCTCTGTATGTTTCCAAGTGCTAGTTCCACGATCCTGCAGTTTTCAACATAAAACTGAGTTCGAGCTAGTACCTGCAATTATATATGTATGGATTGTAGCTTGCAAATGAAAAGAATCATTTTGTTCCCAACAAGCTAGGTGAAGGACGGCATTCACACACACTTAAATCTCAGAACGGAGCATGTGGAGGGACTTTCATTAGTGTAGGAGAAAGTGAATGTTTGGAGGATTATCTTTTACTCTGGTTTCTCAGTCTGATTCCTAGTGCCAGTTTTATTTTCCTGTAGTTTCTTCACGAAAATCGAGTTGGAGATTGTAACTCCCAATATATATGTATGGAGTGAAGTTTGCAACTGAAAAGCATTTCTGTGTTCCAAACAAGCTATATGAAGGAATGCTTTCAACCCTATTTTTATCTGAGAACTGAGCATATGGAGAGAAGTTCGTCATCTAGCACAAAAGGAACTGTTTGCAGGAGAAACATATACTCTGCTTTCTCAGTCTGTTTCCTAGTGCCTATTTGAATTTCCTGCTGTTTTTACAAAAAAATGCTGGAACTACTACCTCCCCATATATATTTAAGGAGCGTATTTTGCAACTGAAAAGTAACTTTGTGTTCCCAAAAAAGTTCCCTGAAGGACGTCTTTCACACACAATAATCTCTCCGAACGGAGCAAGTGGAGAGACGATCTTTCAGCTAGATCAAAGGGAACGGTTTGCAGGACAAATTTTACTCTTGTTCCTCAGTCTGTTTCCTAGAGCCGGTTTGAACTTCCTGCAGTCTTCACTGTTAAAGTGAGTTGGAGCTTGTTCCTCCCCATATATATGTATGGAGGGTAGATTGCTACTGAAAAGAATCTTTTTGATCCCTTCAAGCTAGGTGAAGGACGGCTTTCACGCACATTTATCTCTCAGAACTGAGCTTGTGGAGAGACCTTCATTAGTCTAGCACAAACGGAACGGTTTGTAGTGGAATTTTTACCCTGATTTCTCAGTCTTTTTATAATAGACGGTTTAAAGTTCCTGCAGATTACTGGAAAACCGAGTTTTAGCTATTACCTCCCCGTATATATTTAAGGAGTGTAGTTTGCAACCATAAGGAATATTTGTGTTCCCTACAAGCTACGTGATGTATGGCTTTAAAAACGCTTACCAGTCAGAACTGAGCAAGAGGAGAGAAGTTCGTTCATCAAGCACAAAATGATTGGTTTGCAGCAGTATCTTTTACTCTGCTTTCTCAGATTGTTTCCTATGCCACTTTGAAGTTCCTTCAGTTTTCAGTGTAAAACCGATTTGGATTCCTTACCTCCCCATATATATGTAAGGATGTAAATTTGAAATTGAAATGGTACTTTATGTTAACTACCAGCAAGGCAAAGTAAGGCTTACAAACACACTTACCTCTCAGAACCAAGAATGTGGAGAGACTTTCATTTATCTAGGAGAAAGTGAACGGGTTGCAAGAGAAACATTTACTCCAGGTTTTCATTATGATTCCAAGGGCCAATTTGAAGTTCCTGCAGTTTATCACGATAATTGTTTTTGAGCTTTTAACACCCAATATATATGCATGGATTGTAGTTTGCAACTGAAAAGAAGATTCATCTTCCTAACAAGCTAGGTGAAGGAAGGCTTTCACAGACAGGTATCTCTCAGTACCTTGCATGTGTAGAGACGTTGGTACATGAATCACAAAATGAACGGTTTGCAGGAGAAAATATTACTCCAGTTTCTCAGTCTTTATCAAAGTGCCGGAAAGAAGTTTCTGCTGTTTTCTGTGTAAAACCGTGTTGGAGCTAGAACGTCCAAATATAAATGTATTGTGTGAAGTTTACAACTGAAAGAAACCTTGTTTTCCCAACAAGATTGGGGAAGGCAGTTTCCAAACACACTTATCTCTCAGAACTGAGCATGTGTGGAGGCGTTCATTCATCTAGCACAATGGGATCGCTTTGCAGGAGAAATTTTACTCTGGATTTTCAGGTTGTTTCCTAGTGCCACTTTTAAGTTCCTGAAGTTTTCACTGGAAATCCGAGTTGGTGTTACTACTTCCCGTTATAAATTTAAGGAGTGTAATTTGCAACTGAAAAGAAAATTTTTGTTCCCAACAAGCTAGTTGTATTTCGGCTTTCAAACACACATATCTCAGAAATGTGCATGTTGAAAAACGTTCGTTCATCTAGCACAAAGGGAATGGTTTGCAGTGCAAACTTTCACCCTGGTTTCTCAAAATTTTACAAGTGCTGATTTGATGTACCTGCAGTTTTCATTTGAAAACCAATTTGGTTCAAGTACATCCCTTATATATGTAAGGAGTTTTGTTTGCAATCTTAATATATCACTGTGTTCCCAACAATCTGGTTGAATTAAGGCTTTAAACTTAATTATCTCTCAGAAATGAGCATGTGGTGATGTGCTTTTATTTAGAAAAATGCGATCGATTTTCAGTAGGAACTGTTACTCTTGATTCTCAGTGTTTTTCCTAGTTCCGTATTGCTATTCTTGCATTTTTCACAATAAAACAGTTTTGGAGCTAGTACCTCCCCTTATACATGTATGGACAAAAATTTCTCAACTGAAAATGTACATTGAGTTCCCAACAAGCTATGTTAAGTACGGTTTACAAACACAAATATCTCTCATATCTGAGAAAGTGGAGAGACGTTTGTTCATCTAGCATCAAGCAACTGGTTTATAGGGCAAAGTTTTACACTAGATTCTCTGTAAGTTTCCAAGTGCTAGTTCCACGATCCTGCAGTTTTCAACATAAAACTGAGTTCGAGCTAGTACCTGCAATTATATATGTATGGATTGTAGCTTGCAAATGAAAAGAATCATTTTGTTCCCAACAAGCTAGGTGAAGGACGGCATTCACACACACTTAAATCTCAGAACGGAGCATGTGGAGGGACTTTCATTAGTGTAGGAGAAAGTGAATGTTTGGAGGATTATCTTTTACTCTGGTTTCTCAGTCTGATTCCTAGTGCCAGTTTTATTTTCCTGTAGTTTCTTCACGAAAATCGAGTTGGAGATTGTAACTCCCAATATATATGTATGGAGTGAAGTTTGCAACTGAAAAGCATTTCTGTGTTCCAAACAAGCTATATGAAGGAATGCTTTCAACCCTATTTTTATCTGAGAACTGAGCATATGGAGAGAAGTTCGTCATCTAGCACAAAAGGAACTGTTTGCAGGAGAAACATATACTCTGCTTTCTCAGTCTGTTTCCTAGTGCCTATTTGAATTTCCTGCTGTTTTTACAAAAAAATGCTGGAACTACTACCTCCCCATATATATTTAAGGAGCGTATTTTGCAACTGAAAAGTAACTTTGTGTTCCCAAAAAAGTTCCCTGAAGGACGTCTTTCACACACAATAATCTCTCCGAACGGAGCAAGTGGAGAGACGATCTTTCAGCTAGATCAAAGGGAACGGTTTGCAGGACAAATTTTACTCTTGTTCCTCAGTCTGTTTCCTAGAGCCGGTTTGAACTTCCTGCAGTCTTCACTGTTAAAGTGAGTTGGAGCTTGTTCCTCCCCATATATATGTATGGAGGGTAGATTGCTACTGAAAAGAATCTTTTTGATCCCTTCAAGCTAGGTGAAGGACGGCTTTCACGCACATTTATCTCTCAGAACTGAGCTTGTGGAGAGACCTTCATTAGTCTAGCACAAACGGAACGGTTTGTAGTGGAATTTTTACCCTGATTTCTCAGTCTTTTTATAATAGACGGTTTAAAGTTCCTGCAGATTACTGGAAAACCGAGTTTTAGCTATTACCTCCCCGTATATATTTAAGGAGTGTAGTTTGCAACCATAAGGAATATTTGTGTTCCCTACAAGCTACGTGATGTATGGCTTTAAAAACGCTTACCAGTCAGAACTGAGCAAGAGGAGAGAAGTTCGTTCATCAAGCACAAAATGATTGGTTTGCAGCAGTATCTTTTACTCTGCTTTCTCAGATTGTTTCCTATGCCACTTTGAAGTTCCTTCAGTTTTCAGTGTAAAACCGATTTGGATTCCTTACCTCCCCATATATATGTAAGGATGTAAATTTGAAATTGAAATGGTACTTTATGTTAACTACCAGCAAGGCAAAGTAAGGCTTACAAACACACTTACCTCTCAGAACCAAGAATGTGGAGAGACTTTCATTTATCTAGGAGAAAGTGAACGGGTTGCAAGAGAAACATTTACTCCAGGTTTTCATTATGATTCCAAGGGCCAATTTGAAGTTCCTGCAGTTTATCACGATAATTGTTTTTGAGCTTTTAACACCCAATATATATGCATGGATTGTAGTTTGCAACTGAAAAGAAGATTCATCTTCCTAACAAGCTAGGTGAAGGAAGGCTTTCACAGACTGGTATCTCTCAGTACCTTGCATGTGTAGAGACGTTGGTACATGAATCACAAAATGAACGGTTTGCAGGAGAAAATATTACTCCAGTTTCTCAGTCTTTATCAAAGTGCCGGAAAGAAGTTTCTGCTGTTTTCTGTGTAAAACCGTGTTGGAGCTAGAACGTCCAAATATAAATGTATTGTGTGAAGTTTACAACTGAAAGAAACCTTGTTTTCCCAACAAGATTGGGGAAGGCAGTTTCCAAACACACTTATCTCTCAGAACTGAGCATGTGTGGAGGCGTTCATTCATCTAGCACAATGGGATCGCTTTGCAGGAGAAATTTTACTCTGGATTTTCAGGTTGTTTCCTAGTGCCACTTTTAAGTTCCTGAAGTTTTCACTGGAAATCCGAGTTGGTGTTACTACTTCCCGTTATAAATTTAAGGAGTGTAATTTGCAACTGAAAAGAAAATTTTTGTTCCCAACAAGCTAGTTGTATTTCGGCTTTCAAACACACATATCTCAGAAATGTGCATGTTGAAAAACGTTCGTTCATCTAGCACAAAGGGAATGGTTTGCAGTAGAAACTTTCACCCTGGATTCTCAAAATTTTTACAAGTTCTGATTTGATGTACCTGCAGTCTTCATTTGAAAACCAAGTTGGTTCTAATACATCCCCTTATATATGTAAGGAGTGTTGTTTGCAATCTTAATATATCACAGTGTTCCCAAAAATCTAGTTGAATTAAAGATTTAAACTGAATTATCTCTCAGACATGAGCATGTGGTGATGTTCGTTCATCTAGAAAAATGCGATCGATTTTCATTAGGAACTGTTATTCTTGATTCTCAGGGTTTTCCTATTTTCGTAGTGCTGTCCTTGCATTTTTCACGATAAAACAGTTTTGGAAGTAGTACCTTGCCTTATACATATATGGACAAAAATGTTTCAACTGAAAATGTACATTGAGTTCCCAACAAGCTACGTTAAGTACGGTTTACAAACACAAATATCTCTCATAACAGAGAAAGTGGAGAGACGTTTGTTCATCAAGCACCAAGCAACAGGTTTATAGGACAAAGATTTACACTAGATTCTCTGTATGTTTTCTGGTGCCAGGTACACGATCCTGCAGTTTTCAGCATAAAACTGTGTTCGTGCTAGTACCTACAATTATATATTTATGGATTGTATCTTGCAACTGAAAAGAATATTTTTGTTCCCAACAAGCTAGGTGAAGGACGGCTTTCACACACACTTATATCTCAGAACGGAGCATGTGGAGGGACTTTCATTAGTGTAGGAGAAAGTGAAATGTTTGGAGGATTATCTTTTACTCTGGTTTCTCAGTCTGATCCCTAGTGCCAAATTGAATATCCTGTAGTTTCTTCACGAAAATCGAGTTGGAGATTGTAACTCCCAATATATATGTATGGAGTGTATTGTGCAACTGAAAAGCAATTCTGTGTTCCAAACAAGCTATATTAAAGAATGCTTTCAACCATATTTTTATCTGAGAACTGAGCATATGGAGAGAAGTTCGTCATCTAGCACAAAAGGAACTGTTTGCAGGAGAAACATATACTCTGCTTTCTCAGTCTGTTTCCTAGTGCCTATTTGAATTTCCTGCTGTTTTTACAAAAAAATGCTGGAACTACTACCTCCACATATATATTTAAGGAGCGTATTTTGCAACTGAAAAGTAACTTTGTGTTCCCAAAAAAGTTCCTTGAAGGACGTCTTTCACACACAATAATCTCTCTGAACGGAGCAAGTGGAGAGACGATCTTTCAGCTAGATCAAAGGGAAAGGTTTGCAGGAGAAATTTTACTCTTGTTCCTCAGTCTGTTTCCTAGAGCCGGTTTGAACTTCCTGCAGTCTTCACTGTTAAAGTGAGTTGGAGCTTGTTCCTCCCCATATATATGTATGGAGTATAGATTGCTACTGAAAAGAATCTTTGTGATCCCTTCAAGCTAGGTGAAGGACGGCTTTCACGCACATTTATCTCTCAGAACTGACCTTGTGGAGAGACCTTCATTAATCTAGCACAAACGGAACGGTTTGTAGTGGAATTTTTACCCTGATTTCTCAGTCTTTTTATAATAGACGGTTTAAAGTTCCTGCAGATTACTGGAAAACCGAGTTTTAGCTATTACCTCCCCGTATATATTTAAGGAGTGTAGTTTGCAACCATAAGGAATATTTTTGTTCCCTACAAGCTACGTGATGTATCGCTTTAAAAACACTTACTAGTCAGAACTGAGCAAGAGGAGAGAAGTTCGTTCATCAAGCACAAAATGATTGGTTTGCAGCAGTATCTTTTACTCTGCTTTCTCAGATTGTTTCCTATGCCACTTTGAAGTTCCTTCAGTTTTCAGTGTAAAACCGATTTGGATTTCTTACCTCCCCATATATATGTAAGGATGTAAATTTGAAATTGAAATGGTACTTTATGTTATCTACCAGCAAGGCAAAGTAAGGCTTACAAACACACTTACCTCTCAGAACCAAGAATGTGGAGAGACTTTCATTTATCTAGGAGAAAGTGAACGGGTTGCAAGAGAAACATTTACTCCAGGTTTTCATTATGATTCCAAGGGCCAATTTGAAGTTCCTGCAGTTTATCACGATAATTGTTTTTGAGCTTTTAACACCCAATATATATGCATGGATTGTAGTTTGCAACTGAAAAGAAGATTCATCTTCCTAACAAGCTGGGTGAAGGAAGGCTTTCACAGACTGGTATCTCTCAGTACCTTGCATGTGTAGAGACGTTGGTACATGAATCACAAAATGAACGGTTTGCAGGAGAAAATATTACTCCAGTTTCTCAGTCTTTATCAAAGTGCCGGAAAGAAGTTTCTGCTGTTTTCTGTGTAAAACCGTGTTGGAACTAGTACGTCCACATATAAATGTATGGTGTGTAGTTTACAACTGAAAGAAACCTTGTTTTCCCAACAAGATAGGGGAAGGCAGCTTCCAAACACACTTATCTCTCAGAACTTAGCATATGGGGAGGCGTTCATTCATCTAGCACAATGGGATCGATTTGCAGGAGAAACTTTTTCTCTGGATTCTCAGTCTGTTTCCTAGTGCCACTTTTAAGTTCCTGAAGTTTTCACTGGAAATCCGAGTTGGTGTTACTACTTCCCGTTATAAATTTAAGGAGTGTAATTTGCAACTGAAAAGAAAATTTATGTTCCCAACCAGCTAGTTGAATTTCGGCTTTCAAACACACATATCTCAGAAATGTGCATGTTGATAGAATTTCGTTCATCTACCACAAAGGGAATGGTTTGCAGTGGAAACTTTCTCCCTGGTTTCCCAAATTTTTACAAGTGCTGATTTGATGTACCTGCAGTTTTCATTTGAAAACCAAGTTGTATATACTACATCCCCTTATATATGTAAGGAGTGTTGTTTGCAATCTTAATATATCACTGTGTTCCCAACAATCTAGTTGAATTAAGGCTTTAAACTCAATTATCTCTCAGAAATGAGCATGTGGTGATGTTCTTTCATCTAGAAAAATGCGATCGATTTTCAGTAGGAACTGTTACTCTTGAATCTCAGGGTTTTTCCTAGTTCCGTAGTGCTGTTCTTGCATTTTTCACAATAAAACAGTTTTGGAGCTATTACCTCCCCTTATACATGTATGGACAAAAATTTGTCAACTGAAAATGTACATTGAATTCACAACAAGCTATGTTAACTACGGTTTACAAACACAAATATCTCTCATAACTGAGAAAGTTTAGAGACGTTTGTTCATCTAGCACCAAGCAACTGGTTTATAGGGCAAAGTTTTACACTAGATTCTCTGTATGTTTCCTAGTGCTAGGTCCACGATCCTGCAGTTTTCAGCATAAAACTGAGTTCGAGCTATTATCTACAAATATATATGTATGGATTGTAGCTTGCAACTGAAAAGAATCTTTTTGTTCCCAACAAGTTAGGTGAAGGACGGCTTTCACACACACTTAAATCTCAGAACAGAGCATGTGGAGGGACTTTCATTAGTGTAGGAGAAAGTGAAATGTTTGAAGGTTTATCTTTTACTCTGGTTTCTCAGTCTGATTCCTAGTGCCAATTTGAATTTCCTGTAGTTTCTTCACGAAAATCGAGTTGGAGATTGTAACTCCCTATATATATGTATGCAGTGTAGTTTGCAACTGAAAAGCAATTCTGTGTTCCAAACAAGCTGTATGAATGACTGCTTTCAACCATATTTTTATCTGAGAACTGATCATATGGAGAGAAGTTCGTCATCTAACACAAAAGGAACTGTTTGCAGGAGAAACATATACTCTGCTTTCTAAGTCTGTTTCCTAGTGCCTATTTGAAGTTCCTGCTGTTTTTACAGAAAAACTGCTGGAACTACTACCTCCCCATATATATTTAAGGAGCGTAGTTTGCAACTGGAAAGTAATTTTGTGTTCCCAAAAAGTTCCTTGAAGGACGTCTTTCACACACAATAATCTCTCTGAACGGAGCAAGTGGAGAGACGATCGTTCAGCTAGAACAAAGGGAACGGTTTGCAGGAGAAATTTTACTCTTGTATCTAAGTCTGTTTCCTAGAGCCGGTTTGAATTTCCTGCAGTCTTCACTGTTAAAGTGAGTTGGAGCTTGTTCCTCCCCATATATATGTATGGAGTGTAGATTGCTACTGAAAAGAAGCTTTGTGATCCCTGCAAGCTAGGTGAAGGACGGCATTCACGCACATTTATCTCTCAGAACTGAGCTTGTGGAGAGACCTTCATTAATCTAACAGAAAGGGAACGGTTTGTAGTGGAATTTTTACCCTGAATTCTCATTCTTTTTATAATAGACGGTTTAAAGTTCCTGCAGATTACTGGAAAACCGAGTTTTAGCTATTACCTCCCCATATATATATAAGGAGTGTAGTTTGCAACCATAAGGAATATTTGTGTTCCCTACAAGCTACGTGATGTATGTCTTTAAACACACTTATCAGTCAAAACTGAGCAAGAGGGGAGAAATTCGTTAATGAAGCACAAAATGATTGGTTTGCAGCAGTATCTTTTACTCTGCTTTCTCATATTGTTTCCTATGCCACTTTGAAGTTCCTTAAGTTTTCAGTGTAAAACCGATTTGGATTTCTTAACTCCCCATATAAATGTACGGATGTAAGTTTGAAACTGAAATGGTAGTTTATGTTAACTACCAGCAAGGCAAAGTAAGGCTGAAAAACACACTTACCTCTCAGAACCAAGAATGTGAAGAGACTTTCATTTATCTAGGAGAAAGTGAACGGGTTGCAAGAGAAACATATACACCAGGTTTTCAGTACGATTCCAAGGGCCAATTTGAAGTTCCTTCAGTTTAACACGATATTTGTTTTTGAGCTTTTAAAACACAATAAATATGCATGGATTGTAGTTTGCAACTGAAAAGAAGATTCACCTTACTAACAAGCTAGGTGAAGGAAGGCTTTCACAGACTGGTATCTCTCAGTACCTTGCATGTGTAAAGACGTTGGTTCATGAATCACAATATGAACGGTTTGCAGGAGAAAATTTTACTCCAGTTTTTCAGTTTTTAACAAAGTGACGGAAAGACGTTTCTGCAGTTTTCTGTGTAAAACCGTTTTGGAGCTAGTACGTCCTCAAATAAATGTATGGTGTGTAGTTTACAACTGAAAGAAACCTTGTTTTCCCAACAAGATAGGTGAAGGCAGCTTCCAAACACACTTATCTCTCAGAACTGAGCATGTGGGGAGGCGTTCATTCATCTAGCTCAATGGGATCGCTTTGCAGGAGAAATTTTACTCTGGATTCTCAGTTTGTTTATTAGTGCCACTTTTAAGTTCCTGAAGATTTCACTGGAAATCCGAGTTGCTGTTACTACTTCCCGTTATAAATTTAAAGAGTGTAATTTGCAACTGAAAAGAAAATTTTTTTTCCCAACAAGCTAGTTGTATTTCGGCTTTCAAACACACATATCTCAGAAATGTGCATGTTGAAAAACGTTCGTTCATCTAGCACAAAGGGAATGGTTTGCAGTGCAAACTTTCACCCTGGTTTCTCAAAATTTTACAAGTGCTGATTTGATGTACCTGCAGTTTTCATTTGAAAACCAATTTGGTTCAAGTACATCCCTTATATATGTAAGGAGTTTTGTTTGCAATCTTAATATATCACTGTGTTCCCAACAATCTGGTTGAATTAAGGCTTTAAACTTAATTATCTCTCAGAAATGAGCATGTGGTGATGTGCTTTTATTTAGAAAAATGCGATCGATTTTCAGTAGGAACTGTTACTCTTGATTCTCAGTGTTTTTCCTAGTTCCGTATTGCTATTCTTGCATTTTTCACAATAAAACAGTTTTGGAGCTAGTACCTCCCCTTATACATGTATGGACAAAAATTTCTCAACTGAAAATGTACATTGAGTTCCCAACAAGCTATGTTAAGTACGGTTTACAAACACAAATATCTCTCATATCTGAGAAAGTGGAGAGACGTTTGTTCATCTAGCATCAAGCAACTGGTTTATAGGGCAAAGTTTTACACTAGATTCTCTGTATGTTTCCAAGTGCTAGTTCCACGATCCTGCAGTTTTCAACATAAAACTGAGTTCGAGCTAGTACCTGCAATTATATATGTATGGATTGTAGCTTGCAAATGAAAAGAATCATTTTGTTCCCAACAAGCTAGGTGAAGGACGGCATTCACACACACTTAAATCTCAGAACGGAGCATGTGGAGGGACTTTCATTAGTGTAGGAGAAAGTGAATGTTTGGAGGATTATCTTTTACTCTGGTTTCTCAGTCTGATTCCTAGTGCCAGTTTTATTTTCCTGTAGTTTCTTCACGAAAATCGAGTTGGAGATTGTAACTCCCAATATATATGTATGGAGTGAAGTTTGCAACTGAAAAGCATTTCTGTGTTCCAAACAAGCTATATGAAGGAATGCTTTCAACCCTATTTTTATCTGAGAACTGAGCATATGGAGAGAAGTTCGTCATCTAGCACAAAAGGAACTGTTTGCAGGAGAAACATATACTCTGCTTTCTCAGTCTGTTTCCTAGTGCCTATTTGAATTTCCTGCTGTTTTTACAAAAAAATGCTGGAACTACTACCTCCCCATATATATTTAAGGAGCGTATTTTGCAACTGAAAAGTAACTTTGTGTTCCCAAAAAAGTTCCCTGAAGGACGTCTTTCACACACAATAATCTCTCCGAACGGAGCAAGTGGAGAGACGATCTTTCAGCTAGATCAAAGGGAACGGTTTGCAGGACAAATTTTACTCTTGTTCCTCAGTCTGTTTCCTAGAGCCGGTTTGAACTTCCTGCAGTCTTCACTGTTAAAGTGAGTTGGAGCTTGTTCCTCCCCATATATATGTATGGAGGGTAGATTGCTACTGAAAAGAATCTTTTTGATCCCTTCAAGCTAGGTGAAGGACGGCTTTCACGCACATTTATCTCTCAGAACTGAGCTTGTGGAGAGACCTTCATTAGTCTAGCACAAACGGAACGGTTTGTAGTGGAATTTTTACCCTGATTTCTCAGTCTTTTTATAATAGACGGTTTAAAGTTCCTGCAGATTACTGGAAAACCGAGTTTTAGCTATTACCTCCCCGTATATATTTAAGGAGTGTAGTTTGCAACCATAAGGAATATTTGTGTTCCCTACAAGCTACGTGATGTATGGCTTTAAAAACGCTTACCAGTCAGAACTGAGCAAGAGGAGAGAAGTTCGTTCATCAAGCACAAAATGATTGGTTTGCAGCAGTATCTTTTACTCTGCTTTCTCAGATTGTTTCCTATGCCACTTTGAAGTTCCTTCAGTTTTCAGTGTAAAACCGATTTGGATTCCTTACCTCCCCATATATATGTAAGGATGTAAATTTGAAATTGAAATGGTACTTTATGTTAACTACCAGCAAGGCAAAGTAAGGCTTACAAACACACTTACCTCTCAGAACCAAGAATGTGGAGAGACTTTCATTTATCTAGGAGAAAGTGAACGGGTTGCAAGAGAAACATTTACTCCAGGTTTTCATTATGATTCCAAGGGCCAATTTGAAGTTCCTGCAGTTTATCACGATAATTGTTTTTGAGCTTTTAACACCCAATATATATGCATGGATTGTAGTTTGCAACTGAAAAGAAGATTCATCTTCCTAACAAGCTAGGTGAAGGAAGGCTTTCACAGACAGGTATCTCTCAGTACCTTGCATGTGTAGAGACGTTGGTACATGAATCACAAAATGAACGGTTTGCAGGAGAAAATATTACTCCAGTTTCTCAGTCTTTATCAAAGTGCCGGAAAGAAGTTTCTGCTGTTTTCTGTGTAAAACCGTGTTGGAGCTAGAACGTCCAAATATAAATGTATTGTGTGAAGTTTACAACTGAAAGAAACCTTGTTTTCCCAACAAGATTGGGGAAGGCAGTTTCCAAACACACTTATCTCTCAGAACTGAGCATGTGTGGAGGCGTTCATTCATCTAGCACAATGGGATCGCTTTGCAGGAGAAATTTTACTCTGGATTTTCAGGTTGTTTCCTAGTGCCACTTTTAAGTTCCTGAAGTTTTCACTGGAAATCCGAGTTGGTGTTACTACTTCCCGTTATAAATTTAAGGAGTGTAATTTGCAACTGAAAAGAAAATTTTTGTTCCCAACAAGCTAGTTGTATTTCGGCTTTCAAACACACATATCTCAGAAATGTGCATGTTGAAAAACGTTCGTTCATCTAGCACAAAGGGAATGGTTTGCAGTAGAAACTTTCACCCTGGATTCTCAAAATTTTTACAAGTTCTGATTTGATGTACCTGCAGTCTTCATTTGAAAACCAAGTTGGTTCTAATACATCCCCTTATATATGTAAGGAGTGTTGTTTGCAATCTTAATATATCACAGTGTTCCCAAAAATCTAGTTGAATTAAAGATTTAAACTGAATTATCTCTCAGACATGAGCATGTGGTGATGTTCGTTCATCTAGAAAAATGCGATCGATTTTCATTAGGAACTGTTATTCTTGATTCTCAGGGTTTTCCTATTTTCGTAGTGCTGTCCTTGCATTTTTCACGATAAAACAGTTTTGGAAGTAGTACCTTGCCTTATACATATATGGACAAAAATGTTTCAACTGAAAATGTACATTGAGTTCCCAACAAGCTACGTTAAGTACGGTTTACAAACACAAATATCTCTCATAACAGAGAAAGTGGAGAGACGTTTGTTCATCAAGCACCAAGCAACAGGTTTATAGGACAAAGATTTACACTAGATTCTCTGTATGTTTTCTGGTGCCAGGTACACGATCCTGCAGTTTTCAGCATAAAACTGTGTTCGTGCTAGTACCTACAATTATATATTTATGGATTGTATCTTGCAACTGAAAAGAATATTTTTGTTCCCAACAAGCTAGGTGAAGGACGGCTTTCACACACACTTATATCTCAGAACGGAGCATGTGGAGGGACTTTCATTAGTGTAGGAGAAAGTGAAATGTTTGGAGGATTATCTTTTACTCTGGTTTCTCAGTCTGATCCCTAGTGCCAAATTGAATATCCTGTAGTTTCTTCACGAAAATCGAGTTGGAGATTGTAACTCCCAATATATATGTATGGAGTGTATTGTGCAACTGAAAAGCAATTCTGTGTTCCAAACAAGCTATATTAAAGAATGCTTTCAACCATATTTTTATCTGAGAACTGAGCATATGGAGAGAAGTTCGTCATCTAGCACAAAAGGAACTGTTTGCAGGAGAAACATATACTCTGCTTTCTCAGTCTGTTTCCTAGTGCCTATTTGAATTTCCTGCTGTTTTTACAAAAAAATGCTGGAACTACTACCTCCACATATATATTTAAGGAGCGTATTTTGCAACTGAAAAGTAACTTTGTGTTCCCAAAAAAGTTCCTTGAAGGACGTCTTTCACACACAATAATCTCTCCGAACGGAGCAAGTGGAGAGACGATCTTTCAGCTAGATCAAAGGGAAAGGTTTGCAGGAGAAATTTTACTCTTGTTCCTCAGTCTGTTTCCTAGAGCCGGTTTGAACTTCCTGCAGTCTTCACTGTTAAAGTGAGTTGGAGCTTGTTCCTCCCCATATATATGTATGGAGTGTAGATTGCTACTGAAAAGAATCTTTGTGATCCCTTCAAGCTAGGTGAAGGACGGCTTTCACGCACATTTATCTCTCAGAACTGAGCTTGTGGAGAGACCTTCATTAATCTAGCACAAACGGAACGGTTTGTAGTGGAATTTTTACCCTGATTTCTCAGTCTTTTTATATTAGACGGTTTAAAGTTCCTGCAGATTACTGGAAAACCGAGTTTTAGCTATTACCTCCCCGTATATATTTAAGGAGTGTAGTTTGGAACCATAAGGATTATTTTTGTTCCCTACAAGCTACGTGATGTATCGCTTTAAAAACACTTACTAGTCAGAACTGAGCAAGAGGAGAGAAGTTCGTTCATCAAGCACAAAATGATTGGTTTGCAGCAGTATCTTTTACTCTGCTTTCTCAGATTGTTTCCTATGCCACTTTGAAGTTCCTTCAGTTTTCAGTGTAAAACCGATTTGGATTTCTTACCTCCCCATATATATGTAAGGATGTAAATTTGAAATTGAAATGGTACTTTATGTTATCTACCAGCAAGGCAAAGTAAGGCTTACAAACACACTTACCTCTCAGAACCAAGAATGTGGAGAGACTTTCATTTATCTAGGAGAAAGTGAACGGGTTGCAAGAGAAACATTTACTCCAGGTTTTCATTATGATTCCAAGGGCCAATTTGAAGTTCCTGCAGTTTATCACGATAATTGTTTTTGAGCTTTTAACACCCAATATATATGCATGGATTGTAGTTTGCAACTGAAAAGAAGATTCATCTTCCTAACAAGCTGGGTGAAGGAAGGCTTTCACAGACTGGTATCTCTCAGTACCTTGCATGTGTAGAGACGTTGGTACATGAATCACAAAATGAACGGTTTGCAGGAGAAAATATTACTCCAGTTTCTCAGTCTTTATCAAAGTGCCGGAAAGAAGTTTCTGCTGTTTTCTGTGTAAAACCGTGTTGGAACTAGTACGTCCACATATAAATGTATAGTGTGTAGTTTACAACTGAAAGAAACCTTGTTTTCCCAACAAGATAGGGGAAGGCAGCTTCCAAACACACTTATCTCTCAGAACTGAGCATGTGTGGAGGCGTTCATTCATCTAGCACAATGGGATCGCTTTGCAGGAGAAATTTTACTCTGGATTCTCAGGTTGTTTTCTAGTGCCACTTTTAAGTTCCTGAAGTTTTCACTGGAAATCCGAGTTGGTGTTACTACTTCCCGTTATAAATTTAAGGAGTGTAATTTGCAACTGAAAAGAAAATTTTTGTTCCCAACAAGCTAGTTGTATTTCGGCTTTCAAACACACATATCTCAGAAATGTGCATGTTGAAAAACGTTCGTTCATCTAGCACAAAGGGAATGGTTTGCAGTGGAAACTTTCACCCTGGATTCTCAAAATTTTTACAAGTGCTGATTTGATGTACCTGCAGTTTTCATTTGAAAACCAAGTTGGATCTAGTACATCCCCTTGTATATGTAAGGAGTGCTGTTTGCAATCTTAATATATCACTGTGTTCCCAACAATCTAGTTGAATTAAGGCTTTAAACTCAATTATCTCTAAGAAATGAGCATGTGGTGACGTTCTTTCATTTAGAAAAATGCGATCGATTTTCAGTAGGAACTGTTACTCTTGATTCTCAGTGTTTTTCCTAGTTCCGTAGTGCTATCCTTGCATTTTTCACAATAAAACAGTTCTGGAGCTAGTACCTCCCCTTATACATGTATGGACAAAAATTTCTCAACTGAAAATGTACATTGAGTTCCCAACAAGCTATGTTAAGTACGGTTTACAAACACAAATATCTCTCATATCTGAGAAAGTGGAGAGACGTTTGTTAATGTAGCACCAAGCAACTAGTTTATAGGGCAAAGTCTTACACTAGATTCTCTGTATGATTCCTGGTGCCAGGTACACGATCCTGCAGTTTTCAGCATAAAACTGTGTTCGAGCTAGTACCTACAATTATATATTTATGGATTGTAGCTTGCAACTGAAAAGAATCTTTTTGTTCCCAACAAGCTAGGGGAAGGACGGCTTTCACACACACTTATATCTCAAAACGGAGCATGTGGAGGGACTTTCATTAGTGTAGGAGAAAGTGAAATGTTTGGAGGATTATCTTTTACTCTGGTTTCTCAGTCTGATCCCTAGTGCCAATTTGAATATCCTGTAGTTTCTTCACGAAAATCGAGTTGGAGTTTTTAACTCCCAATATATATGTATGGAGTGTATTGTGCAACTGAAAAGCAATTCTGTGTTCCAAACAAGCTTTATGAAGGACTGCTTTCAAACATATATATATTTGAGAACTGAGCATATGGAGAGAATTTCGTCATCTAGCACAAAAGGAACTGTTTGCAGGAGAAACATATACTCTGCTTTCTAAGTCTGTTTCCTAGAGCCGGTTTGAATTTCCTGCAGTCTTCACTGTTAAAGTGAGTTGGAGCTTGTTCCTCCCCATATATATGTATGGAGTGTAGATTGCTACTGAAAAGAATTTTTGTGATCCCTTCAAGCTAGGTGAAGGACGGCTTTCACGCACATTTATCTCTCAGAACTGAGCTTGTGGAGAGACCTTCATTAATCTAGCACAAACGGAACGGTTTGTAGTGGAATTTTTACCCTGATTTCTCAGTCTTTTTATAATAGACGGTTTAAAGTTCCTGCAGATTACTGGAAAACCGAGTTTTAGCTATTACCTCCCCGTATATATTTAAGGTGTGTAGTTTGCAACCATAAGGAATATTTGTGTTCCCTACAAGCTACGTGATGTATGGCTTTAAAAACACTTACCAGTCAGAACTGAGCAAGAGGAGAGATGTTCGTTCATCAAGCACAAAATGATTGGTTTGCAGCAGTATCTTTTACTCTGCTTTCTCAGATTTTTTCCTATGCCACTTTGAAGTTCCTTCAGTTTTCAGTGTAAAACCGATTTGGATTTCTTACCTCCCCATATATATGTAAGGATGTAAATTTGAAATTGAAATGGTACTTTATGTTATCTACCAGCAAGGCAAAGTAAGGCTTACAAACACACTTACCTCTCAGAACCAAGAATGTGGAGAGACTTTCATTTATCTAGGAGAAAGTGAACGGGTTGCAAGAGAAACATTTACTCCAGGTTTTCATTATGATTCCAAGGGCCAATTTGAAGTTCCTGCAGTTTATCACGATAATTGTTTTTGAGCTTTTAACACCCAATATATATGCATGGATTGTAGTTTGCAACTGAAAAGAAGATTCATCTTCCTAACAAGCTGGGTGAAGGAAGGCTTTCACAGACTGGTATCTCTCAGTACCTTGCATGTGTAGAGACGTTGGTACATGAATCACAAAATGAACGGTTTGCAGGAGAAAATATTACTCCAGTTTCTCAGTCTTTATCAAAGTGCCGGAAAGAAGTTTCTGCTGTTTTCTGTGTAAAACCGTGTTGGAACTAGTACGTCCACATATAAATGTATGGTGTGTAGTTTACAACTGAAAGAAACCTTGTTTTCCCAACAAGATAGGGGAAGGCAGCTTCCAAACACACTTATCTCTCAGAACTGAGCATGTGTGGAGGCGTTCATTCATCTAGCACAATGGGATCGCTTTGCAGGAGAAATTTTACTCTGGATTCTCAGGTTGTTTCCTAGTGCTACTTTTAAGATCCTGAAGTTTTCAATGGAAATCCGAGTTGGTGTTACTACTTCCCGTTATAAATTTAAGGAGTGTAATTTGCAACTGAAAAGAAAATTTTTGTTCCCAACAAGCTAGTTGTATTTCGGCTTTCAAACACACATATCTCAGAAATGTGCATGTTGAAAAACGTTCGTTCATCTAGCACAAAGGGAATGGTTTGCAGTAGAAACTTTCACCCTGGATTCTCAAAATTTTTACAAGTGCTGATTTGATGTACCTGCAGTCATCATTTGAAAACCAAGTTGGTTCTAGTACATCCCCTTATATATGTAAGGAGTGTTGTTTGCAATCTTAATATACCACAGTGTTCCCAAAAATCTAGTTGAATTAAGGATTTAAACTCAATTATCTCTCAGAAATGAGCATGTGATGATGTTCGTTCATCTAGAAAAATGCGATCGATTTTCATTAGGAACTGTTACTCTTGATTCTCAGGGTTTTCCTATTTTCGTAGTGCTGTCCTTGCATTTTTCACGATAAAACAGTTTTGGAAGTAGTACCTCGCCTTATACAAGTATGGACAAAAATGTTTCAACTGAAAATGTACATTGAATTCCCAACAAGCTACGTTAAGTACGGTTTACAAACACAAATATCTCTCATATCTGAGAAAGTGGAGAGACGTTTGTTCATCTAGCACCAAGCAACTGGTTTATAGGGCAAAGTTTTACACTAGATTCTCTGTATGTTTCCTAGGGCTAGGTCCACGATCCTGCAGTTTTCAGCATAAAACTGTGTTCGAGCTAGTACCTACAATTATATATTTATGCATTGTAGCTTGCAACTGAAAAGTATCTTTTTGTTCCCAACAAGCTAGGGGAAGGACGGCTTTCACACACACTTATATCTCAGAACGGAGCATGTGGAGGGACTTTCATTAGTGTAGGAGAAAGTGAAATGTTTGGAGGATTATCTTTTACTCTGGTTTCTCAGTCTGATCCCTAGTGCCTATTTGAATATCCTGTAGTTTCTTCACGAAAATCGAGTTGGAGTTTTTAACTCCCAATATATATGTATGGAGTGTATTGTGCAACTGAAAAGCAATTCTGTGTTCCAAACAAGCTTTATGAAGGACTGCTTTCAAACATATATATATTTGAGAACTGAGCATATGGAGAGAATTTCGTCATCTAGCACAAAAGGAACTGTTTGCAGGAGAAACATATACTCTGCTTTCTAAGTCTGTTTCCTAGAGCCGGTTTGAATTTCCTGCAGTCTTCACTGTTAAAGTGAGTTGGAGCTTGTTCCTCCCCATATATATGTATGGAGTGTAGTTTTCTACTGAAAAGAATTTTTGTGATCCCTTCAAGCTAGGTGAAGGACGGCTTTCACGCACATTTATCTCTCAGAACTGAGCTTGTGGAGAGACCTTCATTAATCTAGCACAAACGGAACGGTTTGTAGTGGAATTTTTACCCTGATTTCTCAGTCTTTTTATAATAGACGGTTTAAAGTTCCTGCAGATTACTGGAAAACCGAGTTTTAGCTATTACCTCCCCGTATATATTTAAGGAGTTTAGTTTGCAACCATAAGGAATATTTGTGTTCCCTACAAGCTACGTGATGTATGGCTTTAAAAACACTTACCAGTCAGAACTGAGCAAGAGGAGAGAAGTTCGTTCATCAAGCACAAAATGATTGGTTTGCAGCAGTATCTTTTACTCTGCTTTCTCAGATTGTTTCCTATGCCACTTTGAAGTTCCTTCAGTTTTCAGTGTAAAACCGATTTGGATTTCTTACCTCCCCATATATATGTAAGGATGTAAATTTGAAATTGAAATGGTACTTTATGTTAACTACCAGCAAGGCAAAGTAAGGCTTACAAACACACTTACCTCTCAGAACCAAGAATGTGGAGAGACTTTCATTTATCTATGAGAAAGTGAACGGGTTGCAAGAGAAACATTTACTCCAGGTTTTCATTATGATTCCAAGGGCAATTTGAAGTTCCTGCAGTTTATCACGATAATTGTTTTTGAGCTTTTAACACCCAATATATATGCATGGATTGTAGTTTGCAACTGAAAAGAAGATTCATCTTCCTAACAAGCTAGGTGAAGGAAGGCTTTCACAGACTGACATCTCTCAGTACCTTGCATGTGTAGAGACGTTGGTACATGAATTACAAAAAGAAAGGTTTGCAGGAGAAAATATTACTCCAGTTTCTCAGTCTTTATCAAAGTGCCGGAAAGAAGTTTCTGCTGTTTTCTGTGTAAAACCGTGTTGGAACTAGTACGTCCTCATATAAATCTATGGTGTGTAGTTTACAACTGAAAGAAACCTTGTTTTCCCAATAAGATAGGGGAAGGCAGCTTCCAAACACACTTATCTCTCAGAACTGAGCATGTGTGGAGGCGTTCATTCATCTAGCTCAATGGGATCGCTTTGCAGGAGAAATTTTACTCTGGATTCTCAGGTTGTTTCCTAGTGCTACTTTTAAGTTCCTGAAGTTTTCAATGGAAATCCGAGTTGGTGTTACTACTTCCCGTTATAAATTTAAGGAGTGTAATTTGCAACTGAAAAGAAAATTTTTGTTCCCAACAAGCTAGTTGTAT